>NC_059328.1:15909500-16213750 GCF_018350155.1 Leopardus geoffroyi
CAAAGCAATTTACCCCAACATTTATTACTGCTTGATCTTCAGCGCGGGAGGGAAAACAAAGCAAATACTGCCCTTCTAAGAGACGAGGAAACCACGCTGAAGCAAAGCAACTTTGCTTACTTACAAGGTAAACGGTAGAATTATCTGGAACCAGGTGACCTGACTTCTCAACACTCCTCTACACATGTATGTGTGATCTGAACAGCTGGCAGACTCCTTCGCCCAGTGAACTCGACAGCCAGACTTGAAAAAAACAACAGAGGTCTGGGATGTAGGAGAGGTGGTTTTGTATGTCCCTTTGCTAGGCTTCTGTCCTGGCACACAGGCCTTTGGCATGGCATGACAGCTGCTGCTCCATGACAAAGCCATCACGTATGTGGTACCACATACAAATGTTTGTAATTTCTAGTTTAACGAACAAAGGACACCAGGAATGTTGATCATCAAATCCCCAGCCATACTGGTGTCCACACGAGGTCTGAGCTTTGGGGGCAGTGAACTATTGGCCTTCAGAATCGCAAATGTAGCTCCTGACAAAACCCTGCACCTTGGAGGTGGGGTGGGAGACACAGGGCATTGGCAAAGGGGTGAGAATCTTCTTAAATGAAAATGCTGGTTTTGCATCGGACTGAACTCTGTTCACAGTCCCCTGTAACACTGAGCAAATAAAACATTAAAATGCCAAAGAGAAAGGATGGGCTGCTCCTCCAGGACTCAGTAACAGGAAAGACAGGCTTTAATGCTCATTTCATTTCGGCAGTTTGTTTAGACAGAGATAAATCATGCCTCGGGTATTTGAAACAGGTTACTCAATACCAACATCAGCTTCAAATATTAACCAGGGTCTGATCAATAAGTCCGTGACCACACAGACCACTAACTGGAGATTTAAAGTAACCAAAAAATACTCACTCCGGATTATGACTTCATGGAAATCAGGGGACACGCATCTCTTTTTAATTTGGCAGAAAATTAAGAGTAATTCTAAACAACAAAGCTCATTAATACACAGATTTCCCCAGGAAATGAAGACGGCCAAATGGCAACCTGCACTTGAGGTAACGTCAACAATTTGTACCATCACGGGATGTAGTCATGTTAGTGTGGGATTAAGGAGTGGTCAGAAACATAAGGGGGAAAGTCTCAGGCTTCCTAATACCCTCTACAGAGGACTGGTCTGATAAAAAATACACATGCATGGGATAAAAAAAAAAAACCTGACGGAGAGTCTCTGGGCTTCAATGTGGTCCCAGCCCAGAAGACCACTGGTCTCTACATATTTGTAAATAGAGACAAAGAATTGGGTTTGAGTTTATCTACTGTGTACCTGTTTTCCCCATGCGAAGCAGTGAGCGTAGCAAAGAGGTCTCAGCCAGAGGCTTCTCAAACTTTGAAAGCGCTGGAGCGTCCTGTGGATGCGGATCTCATGTGTCTGGGGCCTGGGCTCCTGCATTTTTCTTTTAATATTTAAGTAATCTCTACATCCCACGTGGGGCTCCAACCCATAACCTGAGATCAAGAGTCTCAGGTTCTTCCGACGGGGCCAGCCAGGTGCCCCTGCCCCCGCATTTCTTTATTTTAAATTTTTTAACGTTTTATTTATTTTTGAGAGAGGGAGAGAGAGTGTGAGCAGGGGAGGGGCAAAGAGAGAGGGAGACACAGAGTCTGAAGCAGGCTCCGGGCTGTCGCACAGAGCCCGAGGTGGGGGGTTCAAACCCACGAACCGTGAGATCATGACCTGAGCCGAAGTCGGATGCTTAACCCACTGAGGCACCCAGGCGCCGCCCCCCCAGCTCCTGCATTTCGAATACAGCCTCCCACTGCTGCTGGTGGGTGCATGGCCAACACTGAGTAGCACTGGTCAGGGCAGGAGGAAAACAGCTGCTGGGCTGGGAACTCCCACCTCTGGGCAGAGTTCTTAGAGGAGCCACTGCAGGGACTGGGTCGTCATACTGAAAAGATTTCCAAAAGGCGGTTACCATTGCATAAGGGGGAAAGACTCGAGTAACACATTTAAGAACTGTTTTTAACAGGAAATCGGGAAAAAGATCTGATTTCTAGGAGCCACAGACATCTTTGTCAGTCCCTAGAAAGAACCTTTTCCGGCCGAGTGGCTTCTTTGTAGGAAAAGGGAAGCTGGCCCATTGAGCACCAAGGGAACTTGTTGACAAGTCTTTACCTTGGGAAAGAATACGTTGCTCTGTGTATTAATACACTGATGCTCCAGCTTCCCTTTTGGAGTGAAATAAAAGACAGGGATCTAAAACCCAATTAGCTACCCATGATCTCAACCCCCGAGTCCCGTCCCTGTGCTGACAGAGCTCAACACGGGAACGTCTGGTTCCTAGGATGGCTTTCAAGGGTCCTGTGTGGAGCTCTCACTCTCCCACACAGGCTCTTTAAATGCACCCGCCTCCTCAGGGGGCACAGACTGGAGACATAGCAAACGGGAAAAATAAGAAGTTATAATTTGACCAAAGAGCCATATTATTCTGATAAAAAGAGCTATTCAAAAGGGCTCTGCCAAGGTTGCTGGTCCTCAAATTGAAACCTGCCTCCCTCATCCATTATCTGAGTTTAAATTTTTGTGGGTAAAACAAAGGGAGGGTACCTGTCATGAACCAAAGCCTCGAAAAGTGTTTGCGAGAGACACGCAGGAGTCAGCATCTTGGCCCCGAACGTGCACATACACAACTCAACAGAAAACAGCAAAACCAACTTGTCTTAAGTCCCATTTTAAAACCCCTCAATATTCTTAAGAATGTTGTTTTGGTTATGAGTTAATAACAGTAATCGGAAATGGATGAAACGACACATCCCATCCATATGCTTTTTTTGTCTTATTTAAACAAAATGATCTAAATGCCCTTTCTGGGCATTTCAGGAAGAATGCTTTCAAAAAGAGAAGCGAGATCCAAGAAACAAACAGTAGACTTGGAGAACGGAAAGAACACATTTCTATAAAAACCTTGCGTTATCCAAATGGTACTTTACTCTTCTGATAGGGTGTGGTCAGAGTTTTCTAAAGTGCAAGATGTACTTGATTTCCCAAATTCTGAATGACGGCAAGATTGGAGGAAGGTGCTATCACAGGTAACAAACATTTGCCATCCTTTCTGTGTGCACGAAAGCCAGGGCACTGAAGCCAAAACTGAGACCCAATCCCTCGCTCACTGCAGGAGACACGGAGGTGCCTCCTCCTTGACCCGACACTAAGAGAGACCAGGGGGCAACGGGTAGTGTGGGAGCCAACACACAGGAGGATAATCCGAAGACACTTTTCCACAATTAAGGCAAGTTTCTTCACTTTCATGCTTTATTCAAAGTAAAATATGAATCAAAGACAGGTATTGGTAAGCAGGTTATGTCTCTAAAGAATTACTTTTTAGTTCAGAGCAGAATGTTGTCCCATCTACTGTGATACAAATCCTTTATGGACCAATGCATCTGGTATGAAGTGCGAGCAGGGAAATATAACAGAACTTTATTCCCTCCCGTGACTATAAATCTCATATGTAAACATGATTTACTGTTACTGCTACTAAACCGGTTCCGTCTTTACTTGCCCCGCCCGCCCGCCACCCTCTCTTAAATATAAAATTTGAAACATTTCCTTCAAGTCTGATGTCCGTCAGTGCAATCTGCTTTATTTGACATAAGGCATTTGGGACAGTCACTTCAGAATAGTTTTCTGCCTTTTGGAAGAGTCACAGAATGGTTTAATTCTTAAATCCATCGTTTCGTTAATGCCCTAACATATGTCAAACGTCTCTCTTCCCTTCTGGTCATTTCTCAGAAGTCAGCAAGTGTCCAAAAGATTAATGTCCAAGTAGACCAGTACCTGGGAAAAGAAACACATGTGGAGGTAGAGCTGTGAACTGAAAATGAAGAGTTCAGGTATTCCATTTGCCAAGAACGCATCATCACCAGGGAATATCCAATTTAATGAGTGAGCACAGCAGCCCCTGGATGGTGAAGGGTAAGAACAGAGCAGCAGACTCCAGGCTTTCCGCTAAACCACGTTTCAGTTGAAAGCCATGTGTTTCCTACGCGGGATCTTCGCACAAGTTAATCACATTTTATTGATGCTTTCATTTGATGGCCATTTCTCATAAAGACATTTTTTGCTTTGTTTTGTTTTGACCGCTTCTTTGTGTAGTAACGTGTAGACAACAAAGCTGCATTGACAGAAAGGCTTTACTAAGGCCAGTGGCTTTGCTCACTTATTTGTTTCAGCAAAGGACCCCTGGTGTTTGATTAAACTCACTCCGAGGCAAAAAAATCACAAGCTGCCACGGACCTCTGGAGTAAGCCAAAAGGAATCAGAAGGGCAAAGGCTCAATCTGTAAATATCAAAGATCTGTATTTGATGAATTAATACTATCGGTATACACAACTAATAGCGGCCATGATGTGACAAGACACCGCTGTGTCTCCATCCAAAGTCGTAATCCAAAAAAGGCCTGAATTCTAAATGGATGAATGAAACCTTTTCACTGAACTGGATATAATTCAGCAAATTCCTTCCCTCTAATGCTCATCAGTTACACACGAAATGTTTTGCTCCAAGGTGGGACTGAGAGGAGGAACGGGGAAAGGTAAATATAAATGCCGTCAGCTAACCCCCCAACCTCCCCACCCACCCGCCCCTCCAAATGAGAAAGAGAAAGCAAAATGGACATCTGGCACCACAGACTTTGAACACACAGGCCGTAGCTGAGGCCTGAGTGCTGAAAAAGATAATGAAGAAGCCCGAATAAAAAATGCATTTAACTAAAATTAATTTCAGTCATGAGACTATATTGGATTAAATTTTAAAATCAAATTACAGCCTTCGCTTTAAGAGAAAATTACAGTATGACTCTGACATTCATGAACAAAACATGACAAATGTGACTTACCTTTAAACCCTTCTTCTGGCATACACACTAGAAAAAAAGAAAGAGAGAGAAAAAAGAATTCCAAAATGAAAACACTGTCGTGACAGACAAGAATGCCTAAATTATTGCAATGCCTAAAGACAAAAAAAAGTTTATAAATAACTTCTAATTACTTTACTCACCCATAACGATTACCTTTGAAATTTTGGGTGAGAATAATCAGATGATGACCTTTCTCTTTGTTTTTACTTTTATCAAAGCAACACACAAGTCAAATACAGTAGAACAATGGCTGTAGCTAGAGCCAAGTTTTGCAGGACTCCAGGGGGGGCCTGGAGAAAACTGTGGGACAGACGCCCTTGGAGAGATGCTGTTGTCTCTCTCACCTTCCCTCCATTCCCACACTCGAGAAGCAACCCCTTCAGACTCATGTAGCCTTTTCTCCTGGTCTCTATTTCCAGATGATAGGCTGATTCGGTTGACCCTTAAACAACTAGGGGTTAGGGGCGCTGACCCACAGCATGACTGAAAATCTACACAGAGCTCTGCACTCTCCCCAAAACTTAACTACTAACGGCTTTCTGTTGACAGCTTCACCCAAAACAGTCACTCGACACATATTTTGTATGTTATATGCATTATATACTGCATTCTTACAATCAAGTAAGCTAGAGAAAAAATATTAAGAAAATCATAAAGCAGAGAAAACACATTTATGGTGCTGCACATACACTTATTTAAAAATGCCCATGTGGGAGTGGACCTGGCACAGTTCAGACCCATGTTGTTCAAGGTCAACTGTATTATTATTTCGTAACATTAGATAAATAATATCTAACAACTTCCTCAATGAACACTAAAGATTTAGTTGGTCTACCACCTGCCCCCTAACCCATGTCCCCTCCTGACAGTGGTATTTTTTGTTGTGAAGCCAGTCAAGTCAGTGTCCAGTGTTCACGTCACCTTTCACTCCATTAACAAGTGCTCACGGTTGAACCCCTCAGTGCACCTTGGTCATACTTCCTGTCTGGTATGACTTTACCTTTCTGGGGGTGGTAATTGCTGCATACAGACGCTGGAAGACCTGTAAACCTCAAGACAGACCTCCATCACTTCCACTCTTCCCCGTGGACACGCTCTGCCGGAGCTGTGTTCCCTGCTCCGATCTGGACTGGGGGGGTGCTCGCCACTGACCGCAGGGCTTCTCTTCTGGGGTTTCCCGTCTTCTAGGGCTGTCTTCCTCTGTTGGATCCCTAGGTTTTGGTTCCACCACCGACTTCGTTCTTGACTTGCACTCTTGTTTACGAAGAGCACACCCGTCCACAGTGTATTGGCAAACGATACTTGAGAGAGAAATATTTGGGGGCCTCAAATGTGAGGGAAGAACAAAATCTGTCTAGTTGTGGAATTCTGGATCAGAACTCACTTTTCCTCAGAATCCTGTGGGCACAGCTCCATCCACTGGTCTTTCTGACTCTTTATCCTATGAAGGGGATTTGTTTTCCTCCCGTATCTCTGGATGCTTTTAGATTCACGAGTCCCTAGAATTTCACTTACTGCATCGGATCCTTGGTACGATCATTCTATATTTTCATGAAACCCTTTCTGTCCTCTCAACGTTTCTCTTATATAGTCCCTAGCTATATGGTCTCTCTGTATTATTTATAGTTAATTTTTGAGCTTTCTTCTGCTTCCTGCATGGACTGCTTCATTTAGCTTCCTTTCTTGAGGCTCTTCATGGACACCGTTTCGTTCCAGACCCTCACTCCTCCACTGTCTGGTCTGGAGGTGCCCATTTATCCCTAGTGAAGTATGAGGACTGGTCAGTGGACACTGGTGGGCCTCACTGAAGGGTTACTGGGAGATGAAGCACTTAAAAAAAAATACCTATCTGTAGGTGATTTTTTGAATTGGCCAGTGTCCCCCGAGTGCGATTTAGCTCATCGCTCCTGTGTAGGAGGCAGAGGCAGCTGCCAGCATCTGAACAAAGACAGGGGTGTTCTCCCTGTCTGCCATGTAACAGCCTCATTCTCGCCTTCAAAGAGCTGAGAAACACATCCTCATTGCTCACGTGACGTCCCGGTGGGGAAGGATCCAGAGAAGGGGCTTGCGCTGTCTTACTGCTTCTTACATAGTTTCCTCTTCTCAGGCTCTGACCTCACTCCCACTGTCGAAGTGCCTGGGGTCCCCTGTGCATCTGTCTGAGGCTCTACAATCAGAATTAACTTTGCTTCTGGTTGACCTTTTCTATTGCCAGGCTTACCTGTGTTTCAGTTTCCTCAGCTCAGCTAAATCATTACTACTCTGTTCTCAGCTTTCCATTTGCCCCATTTTTGCACCCGCCCTTCTCTATGATCTTCCAGGAGAAAGAATGTAAGATTCCACCCTAACAACACGTAAAACTTTTTCAAAGTGAAAAGTAAAAGCACTGTTCGATGGAAACTTCACCAGATATAATTACCTCTCCTTCTAGCAACTTAAATTCCTAAAACAAATGTGTCTTTACCTTGCATGACATCATCCATTGCAGCATAATCTGCAATCGGTTCATCGGCCTAGAAAAACCAACGAAGACAAGTGAAAACCAGGGCAGATCCTCACCACAGGGAAGGCGGGTCCACGTGTCGACCGGTATTTTGCTACAGGACACAGATACAAGCGCTGTCCGGTAGAGAGGCGGCCATGTCCAGGACTAACAAAGGATGTCCCCGCCTACAATGATGGGTCTACACTCATCACCCCCAAACCATACATTACATGTGACACTGGTTAACTGCTCTTAAAAACACCTTCCGATGTGGACATCTATTCCCCTGCGGTTACTAAGCACAAAATGAATGAATGTGAGTTAGGATGCCAGTGGTGACAGTGACAGAGAGCTGGTGGAAACCAGGTCAGACTGGTCCTCCAAAAAATAAGTTAGCCGAAAAAGACAATTTTGTTCCTCCTCGGCAGCAGGAAAAAATCACCCATTCCCCTTTCAGGACAGAAGCCAGCCCTGAGGCTGATGGCTAGCATAGACTCTAGCTGATCGTCCAAGGTACAAGTCCTCTGATAACATGGGCCATTTCAAAGGTTTTAGACCTAGGGTCTTTAAGGGCTCGGCAATTCTAGGTTTTCAGAATAATTCCACAGAACCTACAGCTGAAAGAAAAGCAAAAAGGAAACAGGGAATGGGCAGGCGGTAGGAGTGCGTGGAGGAGTGGGTATTATGGGCCTGCTCCTTTATTTCCAGGGCCCAACTGTATCTCATCAGGACTGAGGCTCCAGATATAAGCATGTATCTCACAGTTCAAAATAGTGAACAAATACAAATACTCTACCGGGTGACGCAGTGGTTGTTTGCCACAGTGGGGATGATTCTGGCCACTAAGAAACCAAAGAGGCAAAGGGAAGGGACAAAACCGACCCCTTAGAGGAGGGTAAGGACAGAACTGGGCTAATGAGGCAGTTCATGGACTCTTCAGGACCCTGCCTTTGCAAAACACTTTCCACCTCTCCTATCTACTGTACCTGAAGCCAATTTCCATGCCCTGGACAAAAATCCCAAGTCAACCAGAAGCATTTAGACCATCGTGGCCGAGCCTCATGTGTTACATTTGCTTCCCTGCTTGAGTGGCTGGTACTTTTGAGCCAAGAAGAAATGAGGGGATGGTTTAATACAAGTATGGTTAAGTAATTCTGCTGATCCAGAAGTCTGGGTGGAGGCTTAAATCTATATTATTTTTAACAAAAATGATGAAAACCCCACAAGAACAAGCGATGTTCTGATCTCCACTCAGTCTTGTGCAGCTGAGCCAGAGTGGGAGCGTCTGGAGGCCAGTCGCTTACAGGCACAGCCTCCCGAGGACCAGAGGCGATCTTCACCACTGTCGCTTGTGGGGACAGGTCATCAAAGTTTTCTAGAATTCCTTACATAAGGAGCCGTTACCTACCTTTAACAAAATCACAGATTCGGGAATGACGCCAAGGGTGCCGAGGGTGGCACAGTCATCACTTAAAATCTTTCCATCAATTGACAGATTCTGGTCAAAAGGAGCAACTGAAAACGCGTGCATGATCTGTGCCAATATAAAAGAAAGCGTGTATGAGGCAAATAATACTGAGACTTACACCCTACTGGAATAAATGAATACATGGATACTTTAAACAAACAAACAAACAAACAAACAAAAGTCCTCAGAGTACAAAAGATATTACTCCTTGCATTCAGCCCACGGGCTCCACTCCTACGAAGACTAGAGTCCTAGCCTATCTAAGAACATCCTTAGGAAGCCTCGTAGAGAACAATCATACCCACGGACCCTTTTGTTCTGTGCATTGCTGCCTCCCCGAGAGAGGGGGTGTGGGGAAATCAAAGGAGCAGGTGGACCAGGCCGGTAGCTCCTCTGGTTTTAAGGCCTCAGCCAGGACGTGACAGTCACTCTCCTCATGCCCAGGTCACACGTCCTTTTACCAGTCAAGTCAAAATTCTTTCCTAAGACCATCTTTAAATTAACCAGCAGGCCATCTGGATTCTTCCTTCTGTCCTAATTTCTTTAGCAAGCCTGGACTACATAATTCACCCTTGGGACTGCTGTATATTCTTAGATAGTCTTGCCTCTAAGAACCAAAATATGAATTTCTTAAGGGAAGGGACCCCTTCATAATTCTAGCCAATTATTAAAAAATTAAGTACATTCAGAGGCCCCTGGATGGCTCAGTTGGTTGAATGTCTGACTCTCGATTTCAGCTCAGGTCATGATAACCAGGGTTGTGAGATGAAGCCCCACATCAGGCTCTGCACAGAGCGTGGAGCCTGCCTGGGATTCTCCTCCCACGCCCTGTGTGCATCCCCAACTTTCGCTCTAAAATTAAAAAAAAAAAAAAAAAAAAAATTAAAACATTAAATAAATTCAGAAAGACTACTATGCATAATACTTAAACATTTTTTCAAATTCACAAAAATGTCTTCTTTTTTTTTTTTTTTTTTTTTTTTTTTATCATTTCTGGGTAGTAATTACCAGTGGGCAGGTAAGAAGTTTTGGCCTTGGACAGGAGCACATGGGCACCTTCAATGATATGTTCTAATTTGTAACTTGGAGGGTGCATTCAAGAGTATTCATTTTATTATGCTTCATAGTTTACTTACATACTCAAGTGAATGTTTTATTATATGTATGCTTATTACCAATATCAACGATGGTAAGGGAAAACCATCCTAACCTTTATATGCACGCTACTCTACTCTCTGAATCTGGAAAGATGAAGAAGCCCTGAGACAATCGTGTGTATAATAGGGCCCAAGAGCTTTCCAAGACAAGAAAACTGTCACTGGAAAAGTGATTTTAATTATGGCATACAGAAAATTAGGAACAAGGATAACAACACGGGCCTCCTCCATGTTAGGCCTGAATCTTAACTGGACTTCTCAAAAGGACACAAGCTTCTGAGAAACAGGTGGCTGTGGGGTGCCTGAGTGGCTCAGTCGGTTAAGCATCCAACTCTTGACTTAGGCTCAGGTCACGATCTCATGGTTGGTCAGTCTGAGCCCTGTGTTGGGCTCTGCATTGCCAACGTGGAGCCTGCTTGGGCTTCTTTCTGTCTCCCTCTCTCTCCCTCAAACAAAAAAAAAAGACAACACAGATGGTTCTGTGGCTAACATGCACTGACATCATCAATCAACTGCCTTTAAATCAATAAGCCTATTTCTTGTAAGAAGTACTAATAGGTCACTTCTACCGAAGCCAGCCCAGCACATAGGAATCAGGCAGAGGTAACCAGGTTACCAAAGAGGAATCGGGAGGAAGAAAGCAGAGTTACAATGGAGGTGTCCATTACGAACTTAATGTGGGCAACGTTACCGCTGCTTGACTGCAGGAACACCTGCTGGTATCCCAGAATACTGAGCGTCTTTGCACCAGCCCCGTGAGGTTGGACAAAGCAAACACATCCAGACATGAGCACCCTCACTGAGGGGTGGATGCTCAGGACTTTATGTATTGAGCACATGGCCAAGGACACTTAACAACGAATGAAGCTTTTATTAAGAAGCCACCATGAGGGGCGCCTGGGTGGCGCAGTCGGTTAAGCGTCCGACTTCAGCCAGGTCACGATCTCGCGGTCCGGGAGTTCGAGCCCCGCGTTGGGCTCTGGGCTGATGGCTCAGAGCCTGGAGCCTGCTTCCGATTCTGTGTCTCCCTCTCTCTCTGCCCCTCCCCCGTTCATGCTCTGTCTCTCTCTGTCCCAAAAATAAATAAACGTTGAAAAAAAAAAAAAAATTAAAAAAAAAAAAAAGAAGCCACCATGAGTCAAATGCTTCGTTCAGTGCGGGAAATAACAAACATTGAGTGAGGAACCCCACATGGGAGGCGTTCAGAGAGTGAGGGCAGAACATGGCGGGGCTGGTGGCAGAAGGTACATGTCAGATCTGGGGAGCATGGAGGACAAGAAGAGTCGGTTCTACAGCTGGAGGCCAAGGCAGGTTTGTAGGAGAGGTGCCATGAAAGATGAGCAAGTGTTTGCTAGTGAAAAGAGCACACTCTACTTCAGAAGAAGGGAATAAGCCAATCAAGGGCACGGAGGCCTTTGGCACAATAACGCACAAGCCGTAAAAATGCCTGAGTATAATTTAATAGTATATAGGTGCAGGATGCCTGGGTAGCTCGGTGGCTCAGGCGTCTCAGCTCAGGTCATGATCTCGCAGCTCTTGAGTTTGAGCCCTGAGTCAGGCTCTGTGCTGACAGCTCAGAGCCTGGAGCCTGCTTTGGATTCTGTGTCTCCATCTCTCTCTCTGCCCCTTCCCTATTTGTGCTGTCTCTCAAAAATGAATAAACATTAAAATATAACATATATCATATAGGTGCAGCATCCCTAATCTATGGCGCATACGAGGAACAACCATATGCTGTCCTAAGGGGAACAAACCCTGTCCTAAGGGGAAGCCACCCTGCGCTCCTTGCTACGACGCAAGGGTGTGTGGCCTAAAGGAAACGCAGGGGCGATGGCTTCACCTGGCAGCCATCCATCCTCGGCACCACCGTTTCCTCCTTACTAAGGCAGGCAGCGCGACTGCTCAAAACGCGTCTGCGGGAAAATGAAATAATACAACCGAACACCGAACATCTTCTGCAAAGGGAGATGAACCAACTGCAATTCCATTTACTTTACGGTATCAGAGGTGGCTGAATTAATCATCAGGCAAGACAAACTTCTTAAGGTTTTAAGCCACACTAAACGCGGATGTCTAGAATAAAACATTTACAGTTGTACAAATGATGCCATCCTATTAACTTGGAAATGTACTCTCTCCATGAGGAAAGGCTCCATCGAACGTAAAAGAGGCATTCCATACTTTAAAAACAAAACAAAACACCCACCACCACTAACTGAGGGCCACACTCGTGCCCACCACAAACCCCAATGCTGGCCAGGCTGCCAGGCAAAAGGTCACATCTAGTGGAGGCTTTCAAAGCTCCCACCACTGAGCAGCAAGGGGAAATTACATTTCACTGCCCTTTCCTTTGACTCTGGGTCACGGCAGCTTCAAAGCCCGGGTTGGGGAGGAAGGACACTGCAAAGGACCCACCGGAGAAGAGCACGTTGGGGGTTTCATCTGAACTGCTGCTGGCTTCTAACAGCTCCTCCGTGCAGGTAACATGTTCCTAAACAGAGGTTATTTCTGCTGACTTTTGATTTGTTCTTCAAAAATGGTAGTCCATAATAAAAGCAGCACAGGCTTTTTAAATGTCTTTATCCACAGGGGCTCTTTTTGTAATTTAAAGGTTTTGAATGTTCGAGGTTTACCACTGACAGGCAAAAAGCCGGTGACAGAAACAGGCTTTCTCAGATGTAAAAGGTACAATAACAGAGTAAAGATATTATGCCAACACGTTTATTTTCAGAGCCATGGGTTCAACTAAGGGAAATACTGTTCCCAGGACAATCTGGAACATATAACACCCTCAAAGGAAGCCTGTATTTTTGCCTCAATTACAATGATAAATATCAGCAGCAAGAAAAAATGCAGAACCAGTAAACTATGCCACATGAAAGCAGCAAAGAGGGAAATTTGGTCGACTTTCTGGATATATATCAGTGTCTGAAACCGATTAGGGGCCAGATTTCTTTTTTTTCTTTTTTTTCACGGGCATCTTGAACTTATCAGAGCCTCTTGCCTAGATTTTGGGACATACCACTCATTTACAGTATTTTAGTATTGATACGAAGAAATAACAAAATCATCTAGGATTTTCAAAATGCCTACACTGCATTCACTCAACAATGCTTGCTTTTGGGAGGGGGGCACGAGGGAGTGAGACGGAGAGGAAAACAATCTAAAACAAATCTTTAAAAACCCATTTGGAAAACATCACTCTATAAAGAGAGGTAACTTTAAAATTCTATCAAGTAGACTTATCTGACACCAAAAATATTGTGGTAAAAAAATTCCAGGCTCACCCAAGTGAATGAACGATGCAGTAGCTGCCTTTTATTTCCCCTTAAGTTTCACAGCAGATCCTGGTAACCGGCTCAAATACTTATTAAGTGGTCAAAGGAAAACATACAGCACAGTAAAGTGAGGGAACAATTACCCCTGAACAACCTCCGCGTTCAGCACATTACAGGGCTCTCAGTGTTTCCCATAAGCTACTCAGAACTTGCCCACGGTTTCAGAATCCAAACCACTTTCACCTTCACAGAAAGAAAGATTCTTGGCTATTTTGTGTGGCTTCTTAAAAATTTTAACTTATTTTTAAGTAATCTCTACGCCCAACACGGGGGCTTGAACTCATGGCCCGAGATCAAGAGTTACCATGTTCCACCAACTGAGCGAGCCAGGTGCACCAGATCTCGGCTATTTTGAAAACTTTTTTTTTTTTCTTCAAACCTCGGCTATTTTGAAAACTTTTAAAAGAGTTATTTCAATTTATTGAAATTTATTATTCAATTTAATGAATATATTATTCAATTATTCAATTTATTCAGGCGTTATTCTGAAATCAAAAGAAACCCCCCTCTCAACGGATTAATACGAGGAGGATCGACCCTGAAAGAAAACAGAGACATACATAAACACAGGGCAAAGCAGGAACGCAGGAAGGTCCCTTCTAAACCAACATTGTATTTTCCTCACCTGAATTTTCAATTCTTTTAGTGTCTGATTAGCAGAAACAAGAAGTGCTTTCTCACCACGGACTTTTCTATGTCGCATACTGCGCCGAATGACTTGCTTTTGATAGGCTATGTAATTCTGATGGGTTATCTTTTGCCGCTTCGTCCCTCCATTGCTCTAGAATAAAAATCCAGAACAAACAGAGCACTGAGATGATCCACTCTGTGTGACCCATGCTCATAAAGTTCATCAGATAGACAAAAGCAATTTACTTTACTGGTCCCTTAACCATTTGAAATTCAGTGTCAACAACGAGTAGAAACTCACCCGATCCTTACTTAGTAGGCTCACATAAAATTGGAAAAGAGGATGTGTGAGATATACCAGTAACTACGTAAGCAGCAGGTTTTTGTTTTTGTTTTCTTCAAAAAATTACAATAAGAACATTTAAAAGCAAAATGGTACGTTTGAACCTTCACTCAGAAAAACACACGTGATAAACTAAAAAACGTTAAGATTACTAAATTTAATCCAGAAACAACCTGAATCGTAATGTTTGTATTACACGATTTCTTTTGAGAAGGCGAGGAAGCTAAGTATAAACAGCTGAGAACGTTCAAAAGAAAAGACAGTATTAATAAAGACATCAACTTGGTTTGACTAAAAACGGGACACACTGTGCCTCTTGATGGGATCAAGAAAGAGCTCTGTCTGTGAAAGATCTTTGTGAAAAATTTTAGACCTGAATCTAATCAAACATTGAGAGCCGATTTCCAATGTACAAAAATTACAGAGACCAGAGAAACAAACTGAAATCAATAATGTATGGGGGCGATCAGCTGGATCAAGGATCAGGGACAATCTACACGACATTAAAGGTCAAAGAAGAAAAGAAAGGGGGTAAGGCGGTAGGACTGGCCTTCTAGCTATGATACAATGTACACCCTGACAGTTGCTTGGAGGAGGAAATACTATTTTACATCTTTGGGATACCTGGAAAATTCTGAGTATGGGCAATAGGACACTACCTTACTTATATGCTGCTTTAAGTATGTATGTATTTTTAAATTTTAGAGAGAGCAAGGGAGCAGGGGAGGGTGGGGGGAGGGAGGGAGAGGGGGAGGGAGAGGGGGAGGGAGAGGGAGAGAATATGAATATGAATCACAAATAGGCTCCATGCTCAGCATGGAGCCCGACTCAGGGCTCAATCACACAACCCTGGGATTATGGCATGAGCTGAAATCAAGAGTCAGATGCTCAACAAACTGAGACAACCAGGCACCCCTGATTTAAGTATTTAGGGGTGAAAACGCACGACAGATACTATTTACCTAAAGATAGTTGGGCAAAATATGCAGGCATACATACATACATACATACATATATATGGATCCAGAATTCCTAATGCGCCAGTCTTAAGAAAAAAATGATAGAGAAGAGCCAAATATCTTTCTACGACACCCCCATAAACACTTCATAAGGAGGCTAAGAGTCAACAGTCTTCTGTTAACCAGGCCAAGGAGTGAGAGGCACAAGATTCCTCCGACAGTTTTCCCCTGCTTTAATTAAATGTGGATGAGGTAAGCCCCAGGCCCTGGCTCTGGTTTCTGCAGTTGTCACTGAGTGTTAGCTGCGCATGAGCAGAGTGGATCAGGGGCCATTATGGACACAGATGCCACATGCTCATTACTAACAGAGATCCAGGGATTTACAAAGCAGACAAGGATCGGGACGCAAGCAGACAAGAGCACTGGCTCAGGGTGACACCTGCTGGCTGGGCTCCACGCAAAGCCAGGTTTCGCTCTAGCCCTGAGGCTACAGAGATACACAGGTGGTTCTAACATTCGTTAACAAGTTATGTGGGGGACGCCTGGTTGGTTAAGTGTCTGACTTTGGCTCAGGTCAGGATCTCACGGTTTGTGGGTTCAAGCCCTGCGGTGGGCTCTGTGCTGACAGTTCAGAGCCTGGAGCCTGCTTCCGATTCTGCGTCTCCTTCTGTCTCTGCCCCTCCCCTACACACGCTCTGTGGCTCTCAAAAATAAATGAACACTAGAAAACATTTTTTTTTTTTTTAAGTTATGTGGCAAGTGGAGTTAAGGAAAAAGAGAAGCACCTGATTTTGGCTCAGGTTATGATCTCAGGGTTGCGGAGATCGAGCCCTGCGTCTGGGGCTCTGTGCTGACGGTGCGGAAGCTGCTTGGGTCTCGGTCTCTCTTTCCCTCTGCCCTCCCCTGCTCATGTGTGCACATGCTCTCTCTCAAAATAAGTAAAAACACTGAAAGATAATAACTTAA
Organism: Leopardus geoffroyi; assembly: GCF_018350155.1. Lineage (NCBI taxonomy): Eukaryota > Metazoa > Chordata > Mammalia > Carnivora > Felidae > Leopardus > Leopardus geoffroyi. The sequence continues at coordinate 15,925,769 of NC_059328.1, forward strand.
AAGTTGATGAAACATTTTCCTTAATCTCATCCGCAGAAAGGAAAGATGAAGGTGGACCTAAATTCTCCAAATTAGGAAGGATAAAAATATCTACAACGTATCCAATTTTACTTTAGAAATACAAAACACAACCAAATTACAAATCCCTCGGCATTAGGCAAGATATATTTTTTAATGGCTCTGATTTTAAATGGGTCCAAAAGCTTTTCCCAGAATTATTTTTTCAAAAAAAAAAAAAAAAAAAAAAAAAAAAGAATCTAAATCCAACTATGTGACAAAAACCAGCCCACTGGTTTTAGATGGCTTTCAATTACCTAAGCGATATCTGACACTGGGTGCATTATTAACCTGAACTGTAGAAAAGGTCAAAGTCAAAGGGACTGGGTTGATCTAGCTTAGAGAGGGAAAAAAGAGGATTTGTTCCTCCCCATTAAGGACAAGTAGAGATGCATCATTTCCTATTACAGGGATTTAAAACCGTAATTACAGAAGCTATCCGTATTGAACTGTAATACATTACAAAGAAAATGTTTCAGGACCCTGAAGGTCTGAAAAAGCTTGCCATTCTTCTGGGACCATCTCCTCTTTTCAAAAGGAAGGCTACATTTTTTTGAGGGTCAAAAATATTTAAAACATTCTAGAGTATGACAATATCCAAACAAGGAGAGGGAAGACAGAAGAAAATTATAATGTATACATAAAAAAAAATTATAGCATAAAAAGTGATGTTTCCCAGCATTCTCTGTCATATTTGTAAATACGAAATCCGCTGTCATCCACAACTAAGAAGAGTAATTCCACATCCACTCTTTAGAAAGTGCTGTGGTTATAACCACAATGAATAAAACTAGACATTCAGAAACGTTGGCTTCCCAAAATTCTAAATCACTTGAAAATGTAAAGAGATTTCGAAATTAACTCAGGCTGAAGAGCAAAGCTTGAAATAACAGAAACTAAAGACAATATGAACTTACATTATCTATCTTTACAAACTAATTGACAAAGTTTACCTCTTTATTCAGAAAATGAGTCAGCGACAACAGATTTGGGAAAGAAGGAGATTCCCAACTGATCAGAAAACCACACTTCCAAGAGACAATCATTAAAACGATATAGTACTGCCAGCCAAGCAATGAAAGAAACTAGAGTCCTAAGTCTGGATCGAGATGTTCACTGCCCTCCACAAGCATGCAATTTTAATGTATCAACTGAAGTGAGCAAACAACCTAGTTTGTGGGTGTGGGATTTGCAAGATGGATTCTACGAGGCGATGGGGACATGAGAAGAGTTGATGACAAACACGGTTAGGAGTTAACCACAAAGACAGGTCTGCAAACTCCAATCAAGAGATAATCTCAAAAGCCATCCCAAGAAACAGAAGACCTACATCGACAAAGATACGAATAAGCACGGTATTTACAATGTCCCGTCAAAACAAAACAAAACAAATCGGCATTCCTGTAAAATGTATGGGTCTGGCTCCTTCTGAAGCAAGGGGCCCTCTGATGTGGACCGAATGAAACACAAACTGGCCTCACAGAATGGCTAACCAAGGTGAGCAGGGTGGGACCCAAGTTCCCGGTACCGTTCTCTGACAGGTATTGACAGCATTTCAGGAGCAGGAACAAGGAGGGGAAAATGTGGATCTCTCTCTGTGCCGGGTGGAAAACTACAAGTAACATTCACTGCACAGAGACCAAAATTCCAGCCAACAGGGCTTTTCTGACTTTCTTATGGTGAAAATGAAGTTAAGTATCAGTGTGTCCAGATAGGTCTACTCTGTTAACAGATGTAGCTGATGGAGACTCTAACATTTGTATTCCTTTAGGGAGAAGGTTAAACATAGTTTGGCTACTCTATTTTAGCAGCAAAAAATAAACAAATAAAAATGAATATCTCAGCTGATACAACTAATTGTAATTAAGGAGAAATTCCATGAATTTAAGGTATCTCAAGTAGTCTTGACTTTTTGGGAAGCTGAAACTTATCTACACCTTATATCAACCATATTCCCAAGTTATTCCCCATTCTTAATACCCTTTTCTCCAATGTCACTATGCACATGCAGAATATAAGCAGGATAGAACATTATAACAGAATACACACAAAACAGGAAACTTTAAAAGAAAAACATTAAATTTGTCACAAGGAAATAAGAAAGACTAACGCTGATCTGGTCATTTTACTAACACCTTAATTACAAACCCAGAAATCTCTTCTATAAATTCAATTACTAAGACCATGGTTGATTTTGTTTGTAATGAGGGAAATGGAGTTAATTTTTTCATACTTAAAGATTCGATGATTAAGCAACACACCAAGATATGTGTCTCGATTTAGTCTTCTTTTCCAGCTAACGATTTGATCATTATATCTTAGCCTGTGTTACTTAATAGCAACAAATACATTAATTCTGGAATAATGCAGTTCATGGGATTTTGAGAGAAATCAGGGCCACTACTGTGTGCCACCAAAAGTGAGGAAAAGAGGGCAAAAAAGGAGGCCAAGAAACCAACGTCCCACACGGGGTACAGACATATGTCCAGGCGCAGGGAGAGGCTGCTTTCAGAAAAGCCGAAGGTAGGACAATGAAAAGCAGCTTCAACACGTACTTGATTAAAATCAGGATCTTTTTCTCCATCTGGTTTAGCTTCTTCCTTATCCTCCTCTGTTTCAGAACTACTCACATTCAGCTCCGGAACTGAATCCTTCATCACCTGAATGCAAACACAGAAAGAGAGAGGGAGGGAGGGAGAGAAGAGAAGAGAGGGAGGGAGGGAGGGAGAGAGAGAGAGAGAGAGAGAGAGAGAGAGAGAGAGAGACAGAGATGGTCAGAACCTTGCAGGGCAAGTCTTGGATGGTGTGGGGGCTTTATCAACAGTGGGATAACAGACCAAGCAGAGGATCAAGACTCAAGTTTCTTGTGCTCTTTTAACACGTTAGTTTGTATTCTAGGACTTACTCTCTTCTGTATAACGTGCTCATCATAAATGTAAGTAAGCAGTATCTGCAAGAGTTACTACTATCGGGCTTTTACAATGATGTGATTTTGCAGAAGTTCAAAGAGGCTCTAAGCTTATCCTGGACCCTAGCACAGGGACTGTCAAACCACTCAGACAATATTCCTTACAATTGAGAGAGGGAAGGATGGAAGGGCAAGTGCTCCTCTATATTGTGAAATACTGTTGTGAAACTCCAAACAAACAATAAAGCTTTAGATAAACTGGATACCATTTTTTCTAATGTATTTATTTTGAAAGAGACAGAGAGCATGGGGGAGGAGCAGAGAGAAAAAAGTCCCAAACAGATTACGCCCTGACTGCCCCAAACCCTTTAAGAGGCTGAAACTCAGGAACCGTGAGATCTTGACGTGAACCTAAGTCAGATGCTTAACCCACTGAGCCACCCAGGCGCCCCAAATGGATACTATTGTAGATACAATTGTATACAGGGACTAATAGGCACGAACACAGAAACATTTACCCTCATTAACTTCATTTTCTCAGCAAAATGAGGAAATAAAGGCCTTAGTTCAACTTGTAAAGGAGAACCCAAGAACTAAAGAGCTTAATTTGTAAATTTATCCTCCTAAAACAATGTGTTTGGTAGCTATCATCAAATAAAAAGTAGTTTCATCTTTAATTCCAGCAATCCTGCAATCAACTTAATGACATGCACAGAGATCTGGGTCAGGATCTACCTAAGAGCTATCCCTAATATAATAAAAATGTTCCAAATCCAATGCACAGCAAGTTTTCACACTCCTGTTCCCAAAACACACCTCAATCTGTCTACTTCATTCTCTTAGAGATAAATGCAAGGGGCTCTAAACGGACCCTCCTTATTCCTGTTCTGCCCTTGCGAATTCCAAAGACCATGGCCATGGCAACCTTTTTAAAGCATAAATCATATCACACTATGACCTTGCTTACAACTCTCCAGTAGCTTACATCTATACCTGGAATGAAATCCCAAATCCCTGGTATGAAGTATAAAATGTGATAGGATTTGCTCCCCCACTCCATACCACTATACATTGATAGAGGAAACCTCACTTTAGACCCATCCTGTCCACTATGGTAGTCACTGGCTGGCTGCATGTGGTTCTTTAAATATAAATGTATTAAAAATTCAGTTCCACAGCCGCCACAGTCACATGTGAATAGTGGCTACCATATCAAACATACGGCACCGACACAGAATGTTTCTATCACTGCAGTAATCTCTACACATGACTCACTCTGCAGCTTAAGCACATTAGGCTTACCCTCTGCCTGAAGCTCCCTTCACAGGCTGGATCTCTGTGCTCCACCAAGATGGGTTTCCCGTCCATTTCCCATCTAACACCGCCAACTCCACCTCCTGCCATTTCCCCCTTTACCCTGCTTGATTTTCGTCAAAAACACTTGTTCCTGCATTATCATCTTATTAATTTGTGGGTTCTAGATCTTTTTTTAAATCGAAATGATTGATATACAACACTATATTACTTTTATTACACTGCGAAATGTCCAAGAACGCTGGTTCCCTTTGCCATCATATGTTTGAGATTTACTTTCTTGGCAAATTACAAATCTCCAATATAACATTGACTACAGTTACACTATATACATTATACACTCTAGGTAGCCGTGACTTCATTATTTCATAACCAGAGGTTTGGATCTCTTGATTCCCTTCACCCACTGCACTCATTCTTCAACCATTTAAAAATTTTTAAAATTATTTGTATTTAATTTTTTTTTTAACATTCATTCATTTTTGAGAGAAAGACAGAGTGTGAGTGGGGTGGGGCAGAGAGAGAGAGGGAGGCACAGAATCCCAAGCAGGCTTCAGCCCACCCCCACCCCAAGCTGTCCACACAGAGCCTGACAGGGGGCTCGAACTCACAAACCATGATGTTTAACTGACTGAGCCACCCATGTGCTCCTTCACCCGTTTTTTGTTTTTTTTTTTTTAATTTACAGATTTATCATTTTGAGAGAAGAGAGCAAGAGCGCAAGTGGGGGGGGGGAGGGGGAGAGAGGGGGAGAGAGAGGGAGGGGGAGACAGGGAGAGAGGGAGAGAATCCCAAGCAGGCTTCATGCTGTCAGCCCAGAGCCTGAAGCAAGGCTCAAACCCGGAGACCATGATCTGAGCCGAAGTCAAGAGGCAGACGCTTAACTGACTGAGCCACCCAGGAAACCCAAGGTAATTGTAGTTTTGTAATATAGATTGAAATCACAAAGAGGGCTGCCTCCAGCTTTTTTCTTTCTCAAGATTGCTTGGGCTATTGAAAATGTTCTGCGGTTCCATACAAATTTTAGGATTGCTTGGTTTTTACTTCTGGGAAAAATGCCATTTCAATTTTAATAGGGGTTCCACTCAACCTGTAGATGGCTTTGAGTAATGTCGTTATTTTGACGATACTAATTCTTCCAATTCATTACCAAGGAATAGCCTTCATTTTGTGTCTTCTGCAACTTCATCAATCTTACAGTTTTCAGTGCACAGATCATTTACCCAATTGGTTAAATTTATTTCTATTTTCCTTTTCAGGGAAGTGTGAATGGGATGGTTTCTTTAATTTCTGATAGTTTGTTGCCAGATGTATAAAAATGCAACTGATTTTAAGTAAGCTCTACACCCAACATGGGACTTGAACTCATAGCCCTGGAATCAACTGATTTTATTATATATTGATTTTGTACCTTGCAATATAATTAAATTTGTTTGTAAGTTCTAACAGTTATTTGGTGAAGCCTTTAGGGTTTTCCACATATAAAATCATGTCATGTGTCAAGAGTGATAGTTTACTTCTTCCTTTACAGTTTGGACATGTTTTTATTTCTCTTTCCGGCCTAACTGCTCTTGCCAGGATTTCAAATACTATGTTGAATAAAACTGGTGACAATTGACATCCTTGTTCCTGATCTAAAGGGAAAAGCTTTCACCTTTTTACTATTGATTATAATGTTGGCTGTGGGCTGGTCATACATGACCTCTATCAAGTTGAAGTATGATCCAACTCTATCCGCTTTATTGAGTTTTTCTTATAAATGGATAATACACTCTGTCAAGTGCTTTTCTGCATTCATTGAGATGATATTATTTTATCCTTCTTTTCATTAATGAGGTATTTCATGTTGACTGATTTGCAGATGAATCATCCTTGCTTCCCTAGAATAAACCCCACTTGATCACAGGTAGGTTCCTTTTAACATACTGTGAAATTTGGTTTGTTAATATTTTGTTGAGGGTTTCCACACCAATGTTCACAAGAGATACTTGCCTCTAATTTTCTTTTTATGTGGTATCCTTGCTGGCCTTGAAAACTGAGAGCATTCTCTCATCTTCTACTTTTTGGAAGAATTTAAGAAGGACAGGTATTAAATCTTTCTTTGGTAGAATTCACTAATGAAGCTATCAGGTCCTGGACTTTTGTTTGTTATTTCATGATTCAGTCTTGGAAAATTATGTTTCCAGAAATACATCTACTTCTTGAAAGTTCTCTAGTTTTCTTGTAATTGATTTCCAGTTTCATACCATTGTGATTGGAATAGATGCCTGATAATGATTTCCGTCTTCTTCAATTTATGGACTTATTTTGTGGCACAACATATGACCTATGCTGGAGAATGGTCTATGTCCATTTGAGGAGACAGTGCATTCTCCTGTTGTTGGATGGAGTGTTCTACATCTATCTATCTATCTATCTATCTATCTATAGATATATATATCTATTAAGTTCATGTGGTCTTACAGGTCATTTAAGCCCATGTTTATTGATTTTTTTGTCTAGATGATCTATTCATTGATGTCCCACTGTCAATGCATTGCTGTCGACTTCTCCTTTAGCTCTGTTAACATCTGCCTTACATACTTAGGTACTACGTTGGGTACATATTTGCAAATGTTATATATGTTTATGTTCTTGTTGGACTGACTTATCCTTATGTAATGACCATCTTTGTCTTGCTACACTTTGTTTTAAAATCTATTTTCTCTGATACAAATAGCCTTCTTTTGGTTTCCATTTGCACGAAAGAGCTTTTCCTACCCCTTCACGTTCAGTCTCTGTGTATCCTTACATCTGAGATGAGTCTCTTATAGGCAACATATAAGTGGCTGATAGGCCTTGTTTTTTGTGTCCATTCAGCTACTCTGTGTCTTTTCATTGGGGAATTTAGTCCATTTACATTTAATTAACTATTAATAGGCATTTACTTATTGCCAATTTGTTGTTTTCTAGTTCCTCTCTTCTCCTCCTCACCTCTTCTGTCCACTGATGACTTTGTTTAGTGCTATGCTTTGATTCTTTTCTCATTATGTTTTGTGTATCTACAATAGGTTTTTGCTTTGTGGTTAACACAAGAGTCACACTTAAAATATACTGGTATACAGCAACTTAAATTTAATCATATTCTAAAACTGTTTTTTAACACCCCCAATGTTTTATGTTTTTAATACAATTTTCTACATCTTTTTATTTTTTGTATCCCTTAATTATTGCAGATATAGTTATAATTGCTACTACTTTTAACCTTCACACTAGCTCTATCAAGTGGTTAATCCACTTCCTTTACTATATATTTACCACTGAGATTTTTACTTTCACATTTTCTTATAACTAATTAGTCTCCTTCCTTTCAGCTTAAAGAAGTCCCTCTAATTTCTCACAGGGCTGGTTTAGTGGTGATAAACTTTTAGTTTGTACTTACCAGGAACACTGTTGATCTCTCCTTTAATTTTGAATGATATCCTTGCCAGGAATAGTGTTTTTGGTTGAAAGTGTTTTTCCTTCAGCCCTTTGCATAGCTCATTACTCCTGACATGACAAGATCTGTTGGTAAGTCTTATGGAGATTCCCTTGTATGTAACAAGTTGTTTTTCTCTTGCTGCATTTAAGATTCTCTAACATTTGAGAAAATCTTCATTAATGTATCATAGCGTGGAACTTTTTGGGTTTATTTTACTTGGAATTCTCTGGGCTTCCTAGATTCAGGTGTATGTTTCCTGTCCACATTAGGGTAATTTTCAGCCGTTACTTCTTCAGAGAAGTTTTCTGCCCATTTCTCTCTCTCCCGTCTTCTGGGACCTCTACAATGCGTATGTTGTTCTGCTGCATGTTGTACCATAGGCCCCTTAAGCTATCTTCATATTTAAAAAAAATTTTTAACTGCTCTGGGTGAATTCTGCAGTGTCTTTCAGATCACTGACCTTTCTTGTATTTGATGTAATCTCCTATGGAAATCTTCTAGTATATTTTTCAGATGAGTTATTGCATTCTTTGGCTCTGTGACTTGTTACTTTCTTGTATTTTCTACCTCTTGGTTGAATGAAATTCTGTGTTCATCAATTATTCTCCCAAATTCTGTGAGCATCTTTATGACCTTTACTTTGAACACTTTCTTAGGTAAATTACTTATCTGTTTTGTTACAGGTTTTTTTGCTTCTTTGTTTGGGAGTTTTACCTTGTTCTTTCATTTGGAACCCATTCTTCTGTGTCCTCATTTTGCAGGACTGTTTCTATGGGTTAAATGGAACTATCTCTCCTGGTCTTGAAGGAGTGGCCCTGCATTAACACTGAAGCGTATTACTATTTAACCTTCTCTTACTTCTAGTTTGTCAAACTGACTGTTTCAGAACTGGGGGGCACAGAAAGGCAGTCCCCTCTGGCCATGAGAGCCCAGTGCCCAACAGGCATCCTCTGTGGATCCATTCCCCATAGCTTTATGGTTCTCAAAGGCTGAGGTACCTGTGGGTCAAAGCCCTTCTTTCCTCAGGGAGGAGTTCCATATGTGTGAGATTCGTCCCCCATAGTGGGTTGCTGTGCAAGGAGGTGGTGTTTTAGGGGAGACGGTATCTCTGCTACCCATCTTGATGTGTCCCCTTTATCTTTTGTGAAGCATCTGTTCACCTAGTTCTCAAGTTCCTTTCAAAGGGAATTATTCCACATGTAGCTGGATATTTGCTGTATCTGTAGGAGGAGGCTAAGTTTAGGATCTTCCTATGCTGCCATCTTGAACCTCCTCCCTTTCTGGGTTTGGTCCTGATCTTCTGCATGAGGTACAAATGTTCTTTGTTCACCCCCAGCACAGAGCCCAAGGCGGGACTTGAACTCACAAACCTGAGATCTAGAGTCAGATGCCTAACTGACTGAGCCACCCAGGCACCACAAGAGATACAAATATTCTTGAGGGCAGACACCTTGTCTGTCTTTTTCACCATGGTATTCCCTCCATGCCAAGACCATTCCTGGTACACAGCTGACATCCAATAATTATTTGTGGAACAAATTAATAACAAAATCCACATACAATCAAAGTAACTATTCATTTTCACTCCTTATCCGATTTCTATTCTTATGCCAAATAGCTCCAAGGAAAGAAAAATGTGATCCTAGGCAGTCCTCAGTGAAAATCCAACTGCAAGTCAAAAAGTAAGCTTGATCATTACTGGTCATGGCCACAAGAGGGACTGGTACCTTTTTATTATCCACAACTTTATGGACGTAGATGGTGGCTTGAGTGTATTCACGTAGGTCCCTCTGCTGTTGACATAATAAGCCCTCTCTGCATTCTGGACAGAGTTCTAAAGAAACAAAGTAAATCAGAAGTGGCTGAGGAATTAATGTCAAAGAAAAAAATATATAAAAACAAACATCAAAGCTACCAGGGAGCATTCATTAAATAACTATTACTCATATTTTCTATTAATGTATTCCATTGAATGCGTTTACTATCAACAAATAAATAAAGACACAAATAATGGAATGGGAATAGGATAATTCTCACCTGGGGCGTATTAGTTTGGACCAACACATGCTCTTTAATTTTAAGTAGGGAATACAGCAGTGACATCCCCTCCTTCCCTCTTAAAATGTCAACTTTTAACTACACGAAACATAAACAGATGAATATGAAAACTTACTTGGCTCAGAAATATACTGTGTTTCTGAAGGGTTTACATCTCCCACTTCAGTTCTTGTGATTTTAATTACATGATCCACGACAAAGAGCTTTTGAATCATTTGCCACTCGCCGGGCCATATGAGAGCTATACTGTGCAAAAGAACCCAACATGCCTTAAGACACATGGAAACGAAGAGAACTAACATAATCCTTTAGTGTCCCAAAACCAAAACATCAAAAGCAATATTTAATACAAAGAAGTTAAAAAGGAAAAGATACATCTTCCTCAACAATGAACACTAGATTTCCTCATACAAAACAATGGTGTTACAGCAATGAAAGTAAAGGGACTATAGTTACAGGAAGCAATATGGCAACATTTCAAAACCTGAAACTGAATACACAAGTTAGTTACAGAGGGATATCATATAATGCCCATTTATATAAAAAATTTTTAAATATGCAAATTATTATTGTGTGTGTGTGTGTGTGTTTTTAAGTAGTATTTCTGAGGATGATAACCCTCAGCATCAGGCCTGTGGTTACCGCAAGGGAGGAAGAGAGAGAGAAAAGGGGGAATGGAAGAAACGATAAGTACCGAGGGACCTTAGATTTTATTTGAACTGTTTTTCTTTTTTTTTTTTAAGTCAATTTTATTTATTTATTTTCAATTTAAAAGAGAGAGAAGGGGCAAGTGGGGCAAAGGAGCAGAGGGAGACAGAGAGATTCTTAAGCAGGTTCCATGATCAGCACAGAGCTCAAAACAAGGCTCGATCCCACGACCCTGGTAACATGCATGACCTGAGCTGAAATCAAGAGTCAAACGCTCAACTGACAGAGCCACACAGGCACTCCTGAATTGTTTAACTTTTAAGCTGGCTAATACACACATTTCTTTTATTATTACAGACATTTTCCAGATGTCCAACATTTATAGCACCCACCCTGCAAAGAGGAAGGAAGGAAAAAGAGAGCTGGAGAACCTAGAAGAAGAAACAGATTAACTCTAAGCTTCCATAAATGATGGTAAAGTATTGACACGAATAACGAACTCCCCGCCTCTAGCTTAGTGCCAAAGAAATTGTTATTTGTGTGTTCTAATTTTCACAGTTTATAAGGAATATCAGAGGCATTCTATCTTTTCTTACACAGTTAAAAATTATTTGAAAAGATCAAATGGCAACATCAGGAGTGAGTTTCACATTAAGAGCCCTTATGGAAGCACTTGGCAGGTGGCACAAAAATTTCCATTTTAAGACCCCAGAATTCCTGACGACCAGTTCAGTGGTTCCGCTCTGGTGCCATGCTGCCTTCCTCCTCCTCGTCTGTTTCCTGAAGCCTGGGGGCTGCAGGAAAAACAACTACAATCAAGATCCCTGGTGATTCTGGGATGCTGGAAGACATCTGCTAGAGAGGCTGTATTGGTACCCGAAGCTTCTGGAAGAAGAAGGCAGGGCTTCAGGAAGGACAAAGCACAGAAAAAGAACTAGGTAGCCTCAGGGGGCTTCTCGCCTGTTAGGGAGAGACAGTCTTGCTTTCTTTAAAAAAAAAAAAAAAGTTAAGTGCTCACTCTGGTGGAGTTTATGAAACAACACTCCCCACAATTCAGCAAAGGCCCAGATTCTTCAAACAGACTGCTTATGTCAGAGGAAAAATAACCTAAATATACTTTACTAGTCATTAGAAAAATCACATGGGGGTGCCTTGGTGGCTCAGTCGGTTAAGCATCCAACTTTGACTCAGGTCATGATCTCGCGGTTTGTGAGTTCGAGCCCTGCGTCAGGCTGTGCTGACTGCTCAGAGCCTGGAGACTGTTTCAGATTCTGTGTCTCCCTCTCTCTCTGCCCCTCCCCCACTCACACTGTCTCTCTCTCTCTCTCTCTCTCAAAAAGAAATAAACATTTAAAAAAAAGAAAAGAAAAGAAAAGAAAAAGAAAAATCACATGAAGAGAAGAAACTCACAGTTTAGAATCTTCTTTGGTCATGGAAGCAAATGTAAACATGAGTCCCCCATGGGGGCACAGAAGAGCACTGTTTCCAACCGATGACACGGGACTACATCTTGTGGGTTTTCTATTCAAAGGAGACAAGGAGGATCAACATACTTCACTATGGCAATGACTTCAGATTTTTAAAGTAATTATTTTAAAATTAGACACACATTTAAAAGGATACTAGTTAAATAAATGTTTTCTTAAGATTATTTAACTTAAACAAAAGAAAGCTTTTAATATGTGTAAAAAAAAAAAAAAAAGTAACCATCAATGGTACCATGATCAGAATCCATACTTCTTAAATTTTTATTTTCTTTTTTAAGTAGGCTCTATGCCCAACATGGGGCTTCAACTCATGGCCCTGAGATCAAGAGTCACATACTCTACCGTAGGAGCAAGCTCGGTACCCCTAGAATCCATAATTCTTTTTTTTTCCCCAATGTCATTGGAATTTTGACATTTATTTATTTATTTATTTATTTTTAATTTTTTTTTTCAACGTTTATTCATTTTTGGGACAGAGAGAGACAGAGCATGAACGGGGGAGGGGCAGAGAAAGAGGGAGACACAGAATCGGAAACAGGCTCCAGGCTCTGAGCCATCAGCCCAGAACCTGTTGCGGGGCTCGAACTCACGGACCGCGAGATTGTGACCTGGCTGAAGTCGGACGCCTAACCGACTGCGCCACCCAGGCGCCCCATTGACATTTATTTTTAAGAGACAGAGCACAAGGGGGTGGGGGTGGGGTGGGCAGAAAGAGAGGGAGACACAATCTGAAGCAGGCTTAACTGTCAGCACAGAGCCTGATGCGGGGCTTGAACCCACGAACTGTGAGATCATGACCTGAGCCGAAGTCGGATCCTTAACCGACTTGAGCCACCCAGGCGCCCCTAGAATCCATTATTCTTAAAAATACTAAAGTGAACAACAACAAAAGGAAATAGAAAATGTTGGGTTCTACCTGACAAATTTCCGCCATTCTTCTACAAAGAACTGTGACACAATGTACAGGACATCTGTATCCTGGAACAGAGAAGCACACACAAATGCCTGTTAACTTGGTGCACACTTAACCGAAACCCTTTACGGATAATGTTTTTCCATGTACTGTGGTTCTCCTTCTTTAAGTTTTATAACTAAAATGTAAATACAGCCCTCTGCCAAGGAACCGTAAGCTAGAATAAACCCACTGATTAGACTACCAAAAAATGAGAATCTGGGTTGTTCTGAAACAGTTCACTGGGAATTTGTCAAGAGCCTTGAAAAGGTAAGAATTCCATCCTTTGTGGGGATCATTATACCTCTGGCCAGTTACTGAGACATGGTCTGTTCTTGTCCTGGAACAAATTCGGAAGAGAAGTCTTTTGCTCGTTTGCAATCATCTTATGTAAGGCTTCATTTTCTTCCCCTTCTCTTTCTAAAATCTGAAAAAAGAGAACGAAGCAAGAGGTAATCAACCACCTCCTGCTGACGGCACAGGGCTTGCCTCCTCCCTACACCCCCATCAGAAGTACAATGTCAGCTCTGAAAAGTCAATCCAGGGAGGCGGCATGCGATCCCCACAGATGCCAGCACAACATTCAGTACCTTGCACTGTGAGCAGCATTCTCTGTAACTTGGAAACTCGGGAGCCTTTGGAAAGTACTGTTGCAGTTTGTTCCAAGCTTCTTTAGAAACAAGTCGTCTTTCGTTTTCAGATATGCATAACTCCCCTGAGTTAAAAAAACGAAAAATTATATTTGGGGGAAAACAGCTTTAAAAGATCAATATACATACCCTTCAAAAAATCTATCTTCTATTGCTTAAACTTTAGGAAAATTTGTATGTATTCTTTTCCTTATTTTCTGTAATTTGCACCCTCTTTCCCTCGTTTTAAAAATCTGTAGATTTCATCTTCAAGGTCATTTAATTCTAAAGGTGGTAGCCTTTCCGGTATATGCTTCATCTAGGTCTGTGGTTGAAAAATTAGGTGATAAAATCACATAGATGAGACCAGGGCCGGGCAAGAAAGCACTAATAGGGCCTGCAGGGACCCTGGTACCCCTGTGACAAGGCAGGGGTGTTCAAGAGAAATGCATCTCCACCCACAGTTAAATGCCACACTTGCCTACAGGTTTTTTCTTTGCTTTTAATGTTTATTTACAGAGAGTGAGAGGGAGGGGAAGGGAGACAGGGAGAGTGAATCCCAAACAGGCTTCCCGCTGTCAGTGCAGAGCCCGGCGTGGAGCTTGAACCCACAAACCTCGAGATCATGACCTGAGCTGAAATCAACAGGAATTTAACAGACTGAGCCACTCGGATGCCCCTGTGATTCCAATTTCTATTGTTTGGCTGCTCCCGGTTGATAAATTAGTAAACTGCATTTTAGTCATTACCCCAAAAAACTACCGTTAAGTTCTGAAAGCCATACATTTGCTTCTACCCCCATAACTAAGAGTAATAAAGCCAGTGACCTTTCTAAATACTGTGTTGTCATTTTGGCTTTACATATTCTATGTAATAAATAAATGGAGAATCAGAGAAATTGGTATACAGACTCACTGTAGGTTGTTTACAAGGAAGCTGGGATATGACCCCAGGTCTGTCTCATCCAAACCCCACAATTTCTAACACCTCAAAATGCATCTTCTTACCTTATACCTCTTATTGAGCTTTGAATACTCAAGAAAAGGTTATTTTGCATTAAAAAAACATGACCAGAGAAAATAGGTCACACTGCAAAAATTAACTTTCTGAGCAGGCTGTTAAGTTTCCTGAGGCTATGAAGATCCACTCCAACATGTCTATTCCCAGACACAACCAGGGAATTTTTTTTAAGTTAACCGGTTTATCAGATGTTAATTTAGTGCATCTTTTTTTTGGTGAAATACGATGCAGCCATCAAAAAGATTACAACTGATTTAGAAAAAAAACTCCAAGGCAGTTATAATTTTAAAGGGGTTTCTTTCCTTTTTCCCAAAAAAGGACTAAAGAGGACGTACATGCTATGTATATACGTACATGGTATAGCACGGTGTGGTTCAGAAAAGCAGTGTGAATAAAGTAAATAATACAAACAGACACACACATTAATAGAATGTCATGTTAACCATGGATGTGTTGCCCTTGTTTTAATAAGAGGTTATTATTTTTTTTTAAATATATTTTGAATTTTTTTTTACATTTATTTATTTTTGAAAGACAGAGCACAAGTGGGGGAGGGGCAGAGAGAGAGGGAGACACGGAATCCTAAGCAGGCTCCAGGCTCTGAGCTGTCAGCACAGAGCCCGATGCGGGGCTTGAACTCACAAATCGTGACATCATGACCTGACCTGAAGTCAGACGCTTAACCGACTGAGCCACTCAGGCGCCCCAATAAGAGGTTATTTTTACGTAATGACTTACTTTACTGTGGGATGGGTATAAAGAACAACCTAAATTTATTTTGAAGTCAGAAGAGTATATGAATCATTCATTTTGCTGCAGTTTAACTGTCCCCTGTGCTCCTTGTGATGTTTCTATACTTAGGTACAAATCATTTTAATAACTGCTATGATGATTTAATGTATCTGAATATGAGTTATTATGAGGTCATAAACAACTTTTTTTAGACTTGTATTCTGCAATAAGTTTCCTAAAACGTGAAAGGAAAAAGCCTATCAACTAAGTTCACTCTTGACCAACATCTCCCAATACAGATCAAACCAGTCATGAAAGATTAAATTCACCAAACACACTTGGATGGCCTAATTCCCAAAGATTCTTCTGACAAACACAGAAATCTAGTAGTAAACAATGAGTTCACACATTGTGTGTAAATACCCTCACCCACAAAATCTAGGTTAAACTATAGTAACTAGGGGCATAGAACACCTGAAAAACACATAAAAATAAAACGAAATGCTGTCCAACTATTAACCAATCTGTATAACAAAAAAGGTTTAAGTTACAGGAAGGTTATCCACTTAAATGAATATACAATGAACTGGGTAAGAACACTTAATACATAGAAAGTATCTGCAATAAATACGGAACTCTATGGTAGTAATCGATCTCCTAATGGAGTATAATCTGGTGATTAATTCACATAAATCTCTGATGTATTAAATATACACGGGGCTTTAGAAATACATCAGGATTTTACCATACAAATATGCAAATTCAAAATAAGGACTTCCAGATAAAAATGACATTTACTTTCAGTGCCTCCTCAAATATCATTACACTAGAGGAAAGGGATTTTTAAAAAAATTTATAAAATCACGGTGACAAAGAGAACACAGAGGGAGCGATGCCAACAAAAATGTCTGAAGCTTAAGAGCAAATGGATGAGACAGAAGAAAAATTAATTTAAATGTGGTGAAGGTCAGGAAGTAACCAGATTTACTACACAGCAGAACAGCCCCCATCGACCCAGGAATCAGAAGCACACAGAAGTAGGGATGAGATTGCAAAACAGGAGAATAGACCAAAAGTCTCTATTTAGGAGGCAGTTAAAATTCTCAGGCCCTTCCTCAATGCCCTACAGATAAAAGCCACTCTACCCACAAAAGACCACAGGCTTCCCCCTGCACTGGAGGACAGAAAGTGCAGACATGAATGCTGTCATGAGCTGAGAGGGGGACCAGTAAATGTTTCACACAGAAGGCAAAGGCTCCCAAGCGCTCTTCTAACAACCCCAGAGCAGCGACAGCGCAGTCAGCATTGTCCAGGCATGAAAATGGAAAATGCTGATGGAGAAATCCGAGCACCCAAGAACAGACACCAACAAGGAGAACTCCCGAGCACAACAGCCCAGCCACAGGCAAAGCTCGTCATCATTAGCTGCTGCCACACACCCGGCATCCAGAGAGCATCCTGTACAGTACATGAGGTAGGGCCTGCGCCAAGACAGGCCCGGGTGAGATGTCACAACACTGGGGACAAAATTCTGACAAGCTACCAGAAATGGAAGGGAAAAAAATACCTATAAAGAATGGCTCTGGACAAGTGGTACATTGAAAGAGCAACTCTTCCTGCGCTTGGCAAAACTACCCTTCTAGTGTGGTGAACTTGAGGTGATTCTCACCTGTGTGTGCCTCAGTTTACTTATTCATCAGTAAGACAGATAAGACAGTAATACCTCTCAGCGTTGTTGTAGAGATTAAAGGAGCTAATACCTATACGCTTAGAAAACGACTTGGCACATGGTAAACATTCAATAAATGTCCACTATCATCTTACCATTATTAGTGCGATTACCACCACCACCACCACAGCTCAGGAAGGAGTTTTAATATAAATCTAATGAGTGAAGTGGGTTTCTAAGGTACAATATGCTGCACCTGTAAACCCTGGCATCCACGGGCAGACAGTACACTGACGAGGTCCACAAAATCCAGTCGTTGAGAACCATACTTTTGAAATATGAGGTAAAATAGGGGTGCCAGGCCGCCTCAATCAGTGGAGCATTCACTCTTGATCTCAGAGCACCTGGATGGCTCAGGTGGTTAAGTGTCCGACTCTTGGTTTCAGCTTAGGTCATGATCTCACAGTTCGTGGGTTCGGGCCCTGCATCGAACTCTGCACTGGTGGAGCCTGCTTGGGATTCTCTCCTTTGCTCTCTGCCTGTCCCCAGCTCATGCTCTCTCTCTCTCTCAAAATAAATAAGCGTTAAAGTAAAAACAAAACAAAACAAAAAAAACTAGGTAACGTACAGCAACAAAATGCCACGAAGCTGAAATCAAGCCAAAGATCTTAACAAAACAAAACCCCAGCTCTTGTGCTCAATTTCTGCTGAAGAGTGCAGCCCAAGTTCTGAAATCACACTCGGGTCTGCCATGCTTTCTGTCAAAACTGTAATACTGAAATGACAAGATGAGACAAGAAGTGGGAAGGCAGAGCAAAAGTCAGTGAGCTAAGGATTAAGATGACATCCGACTTGCGACGCGTTTTCCAGCAGTTGGGCAGCACCTCGCAGGAAAGTAGCAATGAGCCACAGAATCCTCAACTCTCGAAAGGGAGACAATTACCCCACTGTCCACACCCATGCTGTGATGGTTTAAAAAAAAAAAAAAAAGCTGACACCACAGCAGGAGGAGAAAAACTGATCCACTCCTGGCTATTCACTTCACCTTTATCTGCTTATTCTGTCAAGCACTCCAGAGGGCATGTCTAACTCGCATGTGTGTTCCTAGTGTAAGGAAGGGCAAAATGGGAGAAAGGGTGATGTGACAGGAAAGACAGATGGGCTTGGGACCCATAACCCACAAACACCCGAATCCACATCCCACGATGACACCCCCTCCACGTGGTATGGCCAGCAAACGAGTGAGCTCAGCCACTCAGCTAGCAAGCTAAAGCACAGCGTGATAATGCTCAGCAACATCACCATGCCAAGCATCACTCACCTGACAATTACTGTCACTAGTGTCTTCAGGGAGTCTTGATACAAAAGCACTAAGGTGCATGAGGGTAAGTATGAGATTATCGTGCGCTGATTCGGAATGAACTAATGAAGTAAGAATTGGATACGGTTAGGGGGCTCCCGGGTGGCTCAGGTGGTTAAGTGGCCGACTTTGGCTCAGGTCGCGATCTCACGGTTCATGAGTTCGAGCCCCGCATCGAGATCTGGGCTCACAGCTCAGAGCCTGGAGCCTGCCTCAGATTCTGTGTCTCCTTCTTTCCCTCTTTGCCCCTCCCCGGCTCATGCTCAGTCTCTCTCTGTCCCTCAATAACTGAATAACAATGTTTAAAAAGGAAAAAAAAAAAAGAATTGGGTACAGTTAGAAATGAGAGAGGAGGAAGGACACTTAGGCAGTAAGTGCCTTTGAGAAGCTGATGCCTCTTTGATGTGCAGACAGCTAACAGAATGGGAAACTGTGTGCCATATACAAGGAGTCTCTTGCAAAAAGTTACTTATTAGAAGTGAGCACTAAGACCAAGTAAGAGATAATCAAATACACAGGATTGATTAAAAAAAATTGGAAATTATCATTAAGAGAACATAGCACGCAGTAGCTAGTCAATGGATATCTCAGAAATGAAACCAGAAGTAGCCCTAATAATAAGAAATATATGAATTTTGTTCTGAGAGTATTCAAGTCAAACAAAGAGACTCTCAGTCATGGGACATAACGGACATTCCTGCCTTCAAACTCAGTCTTTCAACTGACACACGACAAAGTTTCTTTTCTAAATATGGTAAAATCCTATTTTGTATTTTTTTAAAAAAATCGTTTGCAAGGAAAGAACATATGAGAGGCCCTGGCACGAAAGCAGGCAGTAAGAAGTTAACTGGGAAAAAGGACGGGAGAACAGAGATATGAAAAGTCAAGCAGATTAGAAAGCCGGTTTACTGCACCATGACAGCCACATCAGGGCCTACTTCTCTCAGAAACCCGGAGAGAATACTTAACAAAACATCTGTCAACACAACACAATCAGACTGACAACCCAAGATGTATGCTTCTAGGGCGCCTGGACGGCTCAGCCGGTTGAGCATCCGACTTTGGCTCAGGTCATGATCTCGTGGTTCGAGAGTTCGAGCCCCATGCCGGGCTCTGTGCCGACAGCTTGGAGCCTGGAGCCTGCTTTCGGATTCTGTGTCTCCCTCTCTCTCTTCCCCTCCACTGCCCGCACGCTGTCTCTCTGTCTCTCCCTCTCTCAAAAATAAAATAAAACATTAAAAAAAAAAGATGTATGCTTCTAGCTTACCATGTGGGCACAGAATGTCTTCATTAAAATTTAATTCCTCCTCCTCTTCTTTCCTTTCTTCTTTTGATTCCTCTAATCAAAAGAAACACAGATAATAATCATTCTAGCTGTTATATTTGAAGGTCAAAGCAGCAGTACCGCTGAGCACAATTCCGAACAAAGAAAACTTGAAACATTCCAAAAATTAGACCCAAGTGATTCGTACGTGGTTATGCTAAGAAGCGCTATGTTTCTTTCCCTTAAAAGGAAAGAAAAATATCTGAATGGCAGTTTTACTTTTTAAAGATTTAGATTATGCAAGAAAATGTTCCCTTTTTTTTTTTCAAATTGAAAAATACTTTACATCTCCTTCCATTAATTCTAGTCAAGCTATTCAGAATACAGGATCTTAAACCAAGTTAATCATCCACATGTCACGTTATTTTCACCTACCTCTTCTTTTAGGGGTTGAGCAGAAAACTTCAGAAAAGGCTAATGAGAAATAAGGACTTAACCGATAACATCAAAAACGTATAATAAGAACCGTGCGTTTCCTGTTAACATTTCTCTTCCAACATCTGCTTTTCCTATTTGTCTGCATTGTGTCACCATGAATTTGTAGTTGTGTATAACAGGAACACAATCCTTAAGCATAAGGAGATTAGAATAACTACGTAGGGGTTTTAGCTTATGTTAATGTTAAGTATACATTTTTAATACGCTTAAGATAATATGTAAAGAATATTTATTAATCATTAAAAAGCTCAAGTGGAAGGGCACCTGGTTGGTTCAGTTGGTCGAACACCTTGGTTTCAGCTCAGGTCATGATCCCAGGGTCCCGCAGTCAAGCATGGAGCCTGCTTCGGATTCTGTCTCCCTCTCTGCCCCCCTCCCTCACTTGAGCATGTGTGTGCGATTTCTCTCTCAAATCAGTAAAAAATGAAAAAGAAAGGACACCGACCAGGTAACTGTCTCCTCATTCCGTCACAAACACAATGAACTTCTCAAATAAATGGCCATGGTTAATCTCAGTGATAATTTTGAAAGGCACAGTCTTGACACTGCTCTATCATTTTTCATCTATCAGACTAGTAAAAACTGATGTGAATGGTATACTCTTTATGTTGACAAAAGCACTGGAAAACAAGCCCCCAGCATACTTTCTGGAGGATTTTTACCAATACGAGTCAGTACATGGCAATTCCGTATGGGTATGTCGCGGTATAGTTTATGACCACTGACACACTAGTTTTCAACATTACCTTTATTTAAGGTGTTGCCGTTCATCTTCCCGTTGCTTTGGTCGACGTCCCCATCTTGTTCGTCTAATTGCTCGAGAGCCAGCTGGCGCCAGCTGCGCAAGGAAGATTTCCCTACCCAAAACCCGTCATTGCTGTGGAACAGAGACCACGTGACGTCACGCAAGTAGTATTTCCTGAGGCCCCCATCCCCTCTTTACCTGTAAAGGCCACAACTAGAACGAATTACTAACATTCAAACTCTGTTGTCCACACCATTTTTATCCCCCTCCTGCATCCTGGCCATTTTTCCTCATCACTACTGAATAGCACAGATCTCATATTCATTCTGGTTCCATCCCAAATCTCGTCCGGCTTCCTCAGTTACATTCACACCCGACACGACTCAGCTGGCTACTCTCTTTCACGTGACTACCAGGCACAACTACATATAGCTGTGCCTTCAAGGACATCTGTAGGTACTCTCACACACATCCACGTCTACATGCAAACACACATCTGAGGACTCATTAGGCTGTTTACAGAATGATCAAAAAGTGAATAATATTTATTTGGAAAACACACACCTTCAATTAAACCCAGACATAACAGGTGCCATACTAAATGCCACCTGATTTTGCTGGTTCCTGGGTGCAAGATACTCTGTGGAGTGATGCTCGACATACTACAAGTACCCTGGGTATTTTCGACAAGGGCCCTCCACAGGGGACCATTTGTTAATACACGTCATGCTTTCTAAAGGGGGCACCCCCACGCCTGCCAGGAGTACCGACAATTCCACTCCCGAACGCACCAACATGCTGCTTGGTTTGGTCGGACTGCAGACCCACACCTCTGCTTCTACTTTTCTAACAGAGGGAGTGCAGTCACAAAGGCTGTGTCACTTGGCTTTCCTTATCTTTGCCGCAGTGGCAACCATTGCGACATTTAATCTAGCTGCCAACCACCGCATCACTCTTTCCTCAAAACATCCTAACTCCTATGGTCTGGAACTAATAAGCCGCTGAGTGATTTCCTCTTACAACTGTTGCAGCTCGTCATAAACAGTATGCGCTGTGTAACATACCCCTTTACTGTTGCTTTTAGCAGATTATTGACAGTTTTATAGTCTTCATTTAGTTGATTCTTCAGACGTAACACACGACAACGTTCTACCACACACTCCTTACACAGGGCTTTCACTAGAGGGAATGAAAGGAAACGGTTCATTCACATACTAATTTCCTGATAGGGAAGTGTCAGTACTACACAGAACACAGAATTCTCAATCAAAGTTGCATGTTTTGATAGCAGAGCAGATCAGCATATATCCCACATTACTTAGGCGATACAGCTTTCAAAACACCAATATTGTTCTGTACATAAAGAACAATGCGAGGCGAGATGTCACCATTCGCTACAACTACCTATGCTATCTACTATTTTACGAGATTTAGATGCCTATTTTACAAGACTGTAGTTAAATAATGGAGGCTCTCAGGTGGGGGGGAGGGCACAGAGGAGTGTCAACATATCTGACAACTATAAATGTAATGTTAAATGAGAGCTTCGTGGGGGTATGAAATATTGGAACACTTCCAAGCACAGAAAGCACAGAACACTACAGGGAAAAACACCACCAAGGCCCCAAACTCACAGCTGCAGGAATCACGAAATGTGATTTTAGTTTTTTTACTTTATTTATTTACGTTGAGGAGGGTGGAGAGGGGCAGAGAGAGGAGGAGAGAGAATCCCAAGCAAGCTCTGCACTGTCAGTGCAGAGCCTGACGTGGGGCTCAACTGAGCCACCCAGGCAGCCCTGAAATGTGATTCTTGGAATGATATAATCACTGCTTAGTTCACTGATCGTGAATCAAAAACAAATTGGGAAAGCAAAACTCCAGATGTGTACAAGAGAAGGTCTGAATCTTGTAGTTAAATGCCAGTTTTTATGCAGTAAGTTGTACGACCACGCTCCCCCTTTCTACTAAATTAAATGCTGCTTTCGGAAAGGGGGAGCGTGGTCGCACAATTTTATTAGATTCACCGACAGACTGGAGGGAGGCCTTGTGTGGCCAGTAGCTCATTAAAAGGAAAGTGTTTTGAGGAGAGACAACCGGAAGCAAACGGACTACGGACACTACGTGGTTATAAATACCTCTGCATTCAAGGTGGCATCAAGTAGCTTCCATTCATAAGCTAAGTGAACAATCTGCGGAAGTCAAATCAGATGTGCAATCTACCAGACCAAGGTTCAAGTACTCTGAAGACTACCGTACAAACTAATAAAAAACTACGTGGTTTCCTCAAAGAGGAAAATTTTTTCTCTGAGAGGGCAAAATCCACCGTTAAAACTCAAAGAAAAGTGTCAGTTTCTTTTCTAACATTACAAATATATGAGGTCTAGGAGCACCTGGGTGGCTCCACTGGGTAAGCGTCCAACTCTTGATCTCGGTTCAAGTCATGATCTCACGGTTCGTGAGTTGGAGCCCTCTGTCGGAAATCTGTGCTGCCAGTGCGGAGCCTGCTTAGGATTCATTCATTCATTCATTCATTCATTCATTCTCTCTCTCTCCGCCCTTCCCCCATTTGTGTGCTCTGTCTCTCTCAAACACAAATAAACCTTAAAAATAAAATAAAAATAGCTTATAAGGTCTAATGCTGCATAACTTCTCTCATTAGCAAACCCTTTCTGCAAAGCGTAAGGAGCATTTGCTCTGGCGTCACAGTTTGGGTGAGATGATCAGAGACCACAAGCTGAGGACTTAAGGCATTACTTTTTCAGCAGAGAAAACACCTCGAATTACCAGTTAGTCTTGGTCCTCCTCCATATCTACTATAGAAAATGTCAGCCGCATATTCAGATATTCTCTTCATAATTGATATCTTATCAGGATGAAGCTTGTCATGGGAACACAGGCAAGCGTGATTATCGATAGGCTTGGTGGGTGTCGATTCATCCAACCATTTCTGTAGCCACTCGAGAGAGACAAATTCATAGGGTTCTGAGGAAAAAAGCAAAAGAAAGCATCTATGTATTTTCACAGCTTTTTGACTAAGTGATACTCATTTTCCTCAAAAGACAATACAAACTCTGTCCAAAGTTAGCAGAATCAGAAGAATCACTATTCAGGGAAAATGTTGAGGAGTATCACATAAAACTCCATTTAACTAACCCTCTTCTAGGTCAAGGAGCTGTGCACGATAGGAGACTACACAGTTCCCTATGAGAGCGGCTGGTATTATTAACCACATTCTACAAAAGAGGCATCCACAGAGAGAAGTGTCTTGCTTGATAGCACAGCAGAGTTCTGATCAGGACACCCATGACTGTCGACTAGAAGCCATGCTCCACATATTGGCACGCAAATCATATAACCTCATTCCCTACTATGTTCATTTCATAAATGGTTTTCATAAACACTTCTCACCAATATGTGAAATACATCTGGAAATGAGAATGAAGAGACTGAGTTCCAAGTTATAAATTAACCTCAGAAAAAATTTTACAAATTAACCTCATCAGCCATAACCACACTTTTATAAGCCAGTTTTATAAGCCAGTTTTAACCACTGAACTTTTTTTCTTCATCCGAGAGGATACTGGTGTCACTTAAAACGTGTTTGATTTCCCCACCCCAGTCCGTATCATGAGCTATTTGTTATATAAAGTATATCAAGAAAGTAAGTTATTTTATACAAATTCCAGTATGAATTACACTAGAATTGAATTGTTCGCGACTTTGACGTTGCAAAAATTTAGACAAAACTGAACCACCTCAAAATGAGTTTTCATTTGGGAAAACAAGAGTCCCAGAGTTCCCTAAAAGTCAAAATTAAGGACAAAGGGCCAGCTTTGATTACTTACAAAGATCTCCAGTGAGTCCCAGCATAAAACATAGAAGAAAACATACAGAGATTGAATTTACGTATTTGTATCATGTACTACTTCTGATGAGATCTGAGGGATAGACAATTCAATGCAAAGCCCATTTTGACCAATTGTATACTTCTCTTAGAGTTAGTGACAAGTCTAGAAAACTACTTTCCATTTAAGTTCAGTGTGAAACACTTCAATTTTTACAAAAACAAAATTCAGCATGATCGCATCCCGTATTTGTTCTAAGACTGTACATCGTCAACTGAGAGCCTTCTGATGGACTGGTCAGCCCTAATGCAGCTGCAGAGAAAGAGCTCATGACTGCCAAGTTGAGACCAAGGTCTAATCCAAGTTCTGCCACCAAGAAACTGAACTTGAGCAAGTCACTTGAACTCTCTATGCTTCAGGTCTTTTATTTGTAAAATGAAGGTAATAATACCTGCCTTCTACCTACCTCACAGGGATGTTGTTGAATGTAAAAGATAAGATATGTGAAGCATTTTGAGCTTTTTGGAAGAAAAGAGATATAGAAAAGTTAATCATACATTCACACAATATATAAAGTGGAGACCTTAAGATTCAGTATAGGTAACATGGTTGTGACACTCTACAATATATAATGATACAGCTAATTAAATTCAAAATACTTCCCAATTTTATTTGGCATTTATCGAGTTTAATCTGCCAGGGACAGAGTACACCTGGTTATCTTCAGAATTTTACTAACATACATGATCTCTGTCAAAGAAAGCAAAATGAAACTCTTAGCATATCTAATCCTTTCTCAAATACAGTCACATAGATTAAAATTTTTACTAATCTGAAGGCCATCAAGGGAGGGAAAACTGAACTGTGACACAGAGCAACATTCAAGAACCATTCACCAGGTGTTCTCACGTCCCCAGGTGCTGGGGAGGGAAGAGCAGACAATGCCCACTATTGCTAACTGCAAACAAACCATAAGGATCCCGACCCTCACAAGAAAAGGAGCCCAGGAAGTACAGAAAGCACTCTGTGCCAAGGGCCGGTTGCTGGAATTGAAAGCCCAGGGTGGCTGTACCCCGGGCCCGTATGATAATATGGCTCAAAGGCAACCTGCTTCAGACAAGATTTCCCAATCCCCTACTCGAATCCCACAGAAAACTTCCAAGTGAAGGTTATTGTTTTGGTTTTGAGCAGTTACATACGAATTAAAAGTAAGTCATGAAGATCAGAAAAATCACATCTGGTTTTACAGTAAGAGGAGGAAGGGAGAGAGCAGAGAGCAGTTCTGGGGTTCTGATGGAATTCTGTATTATTAATTCTACTGATTTTCTAGATTCAGGGTGCTAGTTTTAGTGTGCTGGAGGACCCATGGAAGGAAGAGGGGCTGTGGTTCACATAGGTCTGTCTGTCTTTCCATTCCCAATCTCGATTACTATAAAGAGGTGGATCAGTCTCTGCCAAGAGTTCCCAGACAATCAGGGACAAGCTCAAGTCTCAAGAGTTAAGGCAGATCTGCTTCTGGAGAGTTTTTACACTACTGACGTTTCTGTCCTAGAGAAAGACTCGTGGCAGATTCCCTATGATTTGTGACCTAGCAAACCAGCTCAGCACTGTCTTCCGAAGGCATGGGTAATCAAGCACCGAAAAAGGAATGCGCACTCTAATCGCCAAGGTGGCAATACTGAACGGTCTATCATCTCACCACTTCACAAAACAGGAAAGCGCTTGTGACAGTATTTACCAGAGAGAAATGTACATTTTGGTTAAAGTTATGTATAACTTTTTTTTTTTTTTAATGCCTGAATTTTGAACATAGGGAAATCCCTTGGGGGGGAATTATAAAAGTCTACAAAGACTGTGACCTCAAAGATATTTGCAACACTTCACCTAGAGATACTTTACCATTATTTGCAGATACCTTATTTAAATTTCAATAAAAAGGGCCAAAAGTGTCTGTGTTCCCGATGAGGCATATGTTTTAGGATAAATGACTCTTCTTTTATATAAATGTTCACAAACACAAGTAAGAGTTAGAAAATGCATAACAAAGACTAGGATTGGCAGCACAACACCACATTCATCTGATTTTGGATTTTCAACACTTAACACGACATAGATATTCTACTATGTATGTTTACTGCAAATGGGAGGAAGATGTTCCTAACTAGTAAAAGTATTGATAACAGAGAGATATTCTAAGAACACAAGAGCAGTTTCTTAGAGACTGAAAACAGCCAGGAGATGCCCAAGTATGTGCTGACCAGACACATCCTGCCTTTGGACAATGCGGTTTTAAAAGAGAGGGATTTAACTGCATCTAACATAAAATGCAGTTTTGAACCATTCTCTTGTCCAGTGAATGCAGAAAACTAGGAATACAGTTCAAAAAATAGATTTCTAGGTCTCAACTCCTTTGAATAAATTTAGGTATTTGAATCATATTCATGTCCAAATCATTTTCAGTAACATCAGGGTCAGTCTCATTCTTTAGAATAATCCCAACCCTTGGGACAGAGTGAGACCAACGCATTACAAAAAAAAGTCAGAATCAAATAAAGATGTGGTTTAGAAAGAACTGTTCAGAGTCACTCTTATAGATTTAGCAATTTATATTCATCTTTTGTTTAAAAGAGTATACCAGTAATGGAAAAATAAGATATGAAAAAGACAAAACCACAAGTACAATTATACTTGAGTATTTATCTTCAAAATTTAGGATTAAATTGCCTCTCTTCTTTACGTAGGAATTGGACATGGGGAAGTCTGCCTAGGAAACGTTAAAGACACATCGTTACCAATGGTACTGAAGGCTTAAAAAGTTGGGATTTTCTAAGGCACTAGGTAAACTTGAATAAACATACACAGTAAAGGGATGAGCTGGCTTGTGTGGGATAATTCTTAAGAAATTAAGGGTCAGCAGAAAGCTCTCCATTCTTAGCATAATATTTGATATTAAATTTCAAATTAGTATAATAGTAACATTAAAAATAGTTCACAGACAAGACTGCCTGTTAAGACTGTCAGGGCAGTGAGTTGCTTCCATAACCCAATCAGATTTTTAAGAACAAATTAATATCTCACAAAATAGAAATGCCTGTAAGACTCATACATATGCAGAATGCTGACCTAAACCTTTTAATTTGTTAAGAGCTTCCCATTCTTAAAAGTACATGATAATGAAAACTATATGGAATGCTACGCATCAAATTATTGCTCGTTTACATAGTAATTTTATAGTGCTTAAGCTGGCGTTAGTGGGTTATAAGAAAGGGTAGGGGAAAGTTTGTTCATATACATTTGTGAACATGAAAGAAACAAGGCACATAATGGCAGCAGTGCTGTCCCAGAATATCTTACAGACCAGCTCCAGCAGGTAACCTTTGGTACAGCTCCTTAACCTCTTCGTGTTTTGCTTTTCCTTTATCCACACTTTGCTTACGCATCTCGGCCATTTCAATACACCACTCCTCAAACTTGGAATTATCCCGATCTACCAGCTCTTGAAGAAAGGCTATTCAAAAGAGAAAGACAAAAACTAATGTTTTCCTGTTTTCAAAGACACAGAACCATGCCAATCTTGAAATTACAGCAAATATCGGTTAGGATTCTAGCGGGAACTTCTTACTGCGGTCTCCCTTTCTGTAAGAGATCTATAACCTGCAGACAAGAGTAAAAATGGAAACAGCCACTTGAATGATACTAGGTAATTCCCAATCTGGTTCTCTATGATGTCACCAGACAACTGGAGCCATCAAATGGCTCACAAATACCACTTAAAAACAGATGATGCCACAGACCACAGTCCAGTAGTAGGTAAGATGACAATTTAAGACCACCCTCAGGCCTGTAGCAACTCTTCCCCACCCCCCACCCCTTCTTAATTAAGTAAACTCTAAGCCCATGCCCATGGTGAGGCTTCAACTCATGACCCTGAGATCAAGAGTTGCATACTCTACCAACCGAGCCAGCCGGGCACCTTGCTAAGTGGGTAAAACCCACTTGTATGCTTTACAAATTAAACCAAATGGTTCCTTAAATACATGTTTTCTTACCTATAGAATTTTAAAAGTTGTTTGTGGCTTTCTTTGGGAGGGAAAGGGTCAGTGGAACAGTTCTGTTAAAAGTTCCTTTATTTTTTGGGTGCTTGGGTAGCTCAGTTAGGCCTCCGAGTCTTGATGTCGGCTCAGGTCACAATCCTGGGGTTCCTGAGACTGAGCCCCATGTCGGGCTCTGTGCTCAGAGCCTCCCTTGGATTCTCTCTCTGGCTCTCCCCGACTCGTGCAGCCTCTCTCTCATTCTTGCTCTCTCAAAATAAACTTTTTTTTTAATGGTACCTTTATTTTAAAAAACTCACTACTTGATTGATTGATTGATTGATTAAGATTTTATTATGGATCTGAAGCGGGCTCTGTGCTGACAGCAGAAGCCCAACCCGGGGCTCGACCCACGACCCATGAGATCATGACATGAGCCAAAGTTGGGCATTCAACCGACTGAGCCACCCAGCCGCCCCAAAATTTTGTAATTTTTAAGTAATCTCTACACCCAACACGGGGCTCAAACCCACTACCCATGAGATCGAGTCACACACTCCACCAAATGAGCCAGACAGGCACCCCCAAAATTCACTACTTTAAAAGCAAATTTGTGATTATATTTACTTTCACCAACACTTACTATCTGCAATCAACCTATCTTAATAAATTAAAACAGGAAGTTTTTCTTTTTGTAATTATCTTTAAATGTTTTATTTATTCTTGAGGGAGAGTGTGAGCGGGCGAGGGACAGAGAGGGGGGAACAGAAGATTTGAAGCGGGCTCTGTGCTGAGCACAGCAAGCCTGATGAGGGAGGGGCTCAAACTCACAAACCATGAGATCATGACCTGAGCTGAAGTCAGACGCTCAAACAACTGAGCCACCCAGATGCCGCTAAAGCAGTAAGTTCTTGTCACTGACCTTTGAGCACAGTATTCTAACATATTTGCCTTATGTAACCCTGGAAAACTGCTTACCTGGTACCTGAACAATTGTGTTGGGTTTTTCTTGAGTTTGTAGTCTATACACCAACATGTATGCATTTCGAGAGCAGTGAGTTCCTTTGCCACACTTGGGTTTACGTGTCTGGGACTTAGAAGGTTCTGCTGAGGTCGAGAAATAAAAGATAACTAAATTAGAATGCCTCTAGTATGTTCATCCTTTTGCAGGGGAGGGGAAGGAGGAGGGCCACAGAAAACAAATTTCTATAATACACATTCAAGATACTTTAACAGGGATCTGAAACATTAAAAGGCAATACGAATTCAGCATGCTCTTTAGATGCTTGAGTATTTAAACAAGCTTACTACCCTACCCCCTTTGCCTGCCATATTCCATTTCTATTAAGACGGTAAGAAAGTACTATTTTTCAGGAAGAAAAACCTAGAACCAAGTAAAAGGTACTACTGCTATGAGTTTATTTTAATGTCGATCTTAAATTACAAAAGTAAGTCCAGGGGCGCCTAGGTGGCTCAATCGGTAAAGAGTCCGACTCTTGATTTTGGCTTAGGTCATGATGGTGCAGTTAGTGAGATCGAGCCCGATGTCGGGCTCTGTGCTGACAGCGCAGAGCCTGCTTGGGATTCTCTCTCTCCCTCTCCCTCAGAATAAATAAGTAAACTTAAAAAGATTTTAAAAATCGGGGCGCCTGGGTGGCTCAGTCAGTTGGGCATCCGACTTCAGCTCAGGTCATGATCTCAGGGCTCGGGAGTTTGAGCCCTGCATTGGGCTTGCTGCTGTCAGTGTAGAGACAGCTTTGGATCCTCTGATCACACCCTCTCTCATCCCTCCCCCAATTTGCACACTCGAGCTCTCTTCAAAATGAATATTCTTTGAAGGATTAAAAAAAAAAATACAGTAAATCCAGATTATGACAGAGAACACACTGATGGTTCCCAGAGCAGAGGAGGGCAGTCAGCTGGGTGAAACAGATGATGGGGATTAGGAAGTACACTGGCAGATGAATTGTTGATTCACTATATGTTAACTGGAATTAAAATCAAAATTCAACAAGAAGTTATAAAAAAAAAAAAACACACAGATTTAATTGCCCAAAGAAATAAAATAGCATGTTCAAAATAGTGAAATGCTAATGAGCATAAAGATTAGCCACTAATCTCTACAAATTCAGTAGCATGGCATTCATTCCTAAGTGTTCTGCATGGCAAGTGGATCACATGAAAGTGATCTTCAGATTGGTGCCTAGGATCCAGGGGTAACCTTCCGGTGGTATGAGATCATGCTTACTTCTCAGGAAATCAATTACCAGATCTCCAATTCACCATATACTTTTGTAGAATCGAGCTGCCTCAAAGCTGAGGTTCCACTGATAGCTCCTGCCTCTCCTTTCTCAGTCATCCCTCTCCCACTTTACAAAGGAAAGATATAACCTCACCCAGGGATTAAAAAAAAATTCTCAGCCATGTCATTAAAAGATGTGTTTACAATAAAATTTTGCTTTTGATTCAGGAGTATTCTATAACATACTCATATGGGATTGACCAATGTGGTGGTATTTATAATTTAAAAGATAAAGCTGGATCCTGAGGCAAAGGGGGGGGGGGGGCAGGAGGGAGAAGGGGAAAGGGAGAAGGATATTGGGGGGAAAAAAGAAAAAGTTCAATCAAAAAGAACTTTAACTATTTAGAGCTGTATGGTTAAAGAAATCTGAAGTATATTCCATTAGAATAAAATTCTGCAGGGTCAGATGGAAATGATGGAAATACTAGTATGGGAGAAAGGGGGAGGGTTAAAAGTGTCCTGCTATAAACAAAGACCAATTCATATGTCTCTGAAATAGTGGGTATTGACTGTTAACTAATTTCATTTGGACGCTCTTAAAAGTGATGTTCACTATGTCAGAAAATCACATTATTTGGAGCACTTAAAATTAAGATGAAAATGTCGGGTTTTAAAACATGCAAGGAACGCAAATTCGTTCAATATTCTTATAGAGAATACAGGAACAAAAAGTTTGAAGACCACCATAACAGTAAATTAAAAATGTCAGGAGCATATACAGTAAAGAGGCAGTTGGGCACTTCTAACCAGAAAGTATTATGATTTAACATGTTCAATTCTTTGTAGAAGATGGGAATATAAAACAATTCATAAAAGTTCATAATAGAATACAGGTGAAAATGACTCGTGGAATTTAACAAACAAAGATTTTCTGGTTTTGATGAAAAGAAAACAACAGATGAAAGCTGTAACGAACATTGCATGGTGGCATTAAAACACTGGAATGGAGGGGCGCCTGGGTGGCTCAGTCGGTGAAGCACCTGACTGCGGTTCAGGTCATGATCTCACGGTTTGTGGGGTTGGGCTCTGTGCTGACAGCTCAGAGGCTAGAGACTGCTCTGGATGCTGTATCTCCCCCTCTATCTCTCAAAAATAAACATTAGAAACAAACAAAAAAAACACTGGAATGGAATCCTGATAGGTGTGGAGTCTCTTTCTCTTGAACTACTCTAAAATTTAGGGCTGCTTAGAAATAGTACATAGGACAGCCTTACCAATGCTTTTATTCCTACAATTCTGACTAAAATGAAGACAAATCAAATAAACCTCAGTGAAGAACAGTCAAATAAGACCACGACACCATTATTCATAATTTAAAGCTACATCTCAGTTTTGTTCCCAGAAAGACTCTCACAATAAGAAAAATTATAAGCAAAGGTTAAGACGTTGAGTGTTACTAAGATGGGATGGGAATAACATTGCTGATTATCTATAAACACCTGTTATTTAAAAACAAAATACCTCTCTCAATTACAAGAATATCGTTGCCACTTAAATATCTGCAGAAAGATCTACCCACATGCCTGGAAAGCCAACTCCAATGGCCATGCTCCTCCCTGACACCTTGGGCAAGTGGTTCTGATCCAGAAGAACTGTGGAGGAGGCACACACCCATTCCCATTCCTTTTCTCTTATTTAGACTCCCAAGTCCAAGCCTCATCCAAGAATGACAAACACGGCGACAGAGTAATGAAAAGTTCAGCCGAGATGGCTTCTACTGGAAAACTGTGCACTTCGTTAGGGAAGGGATGGGTCTTCTGGCCCAAGAAAATGGACAGGATGACAGCTCCAGAGTAAGGTGCTATTCACAAAGCACTGTAAAGGCAGACCTCATCACTACAAAATCGCAAGCAGCTTACTCCCCAGAGGCATTGCATCACACTCTGGGGATGGCATAAGATACTTAACAGGGAGGAGTAGGCACTGTTCTCAGAGCAAAGGTCCCCTGCTAGAGTTATTTCTCCAACATACATCTCCCGACACAAAGAAAAACATCATGGAAACCATCTCTGGAGGAAAATCTTTTTTTTTGTTTTTTAATTCAGGCATTGCTAACAAAAGATGTTCAGAGATTTTACGTGTGTTTAAGACATGCAAATACCCTTAATAACCCATACCAATCTTGGGCCATAAAAATTTATCAAAATATTTCCAGTAAAAAAAAATTTATATTTTAAAAGGGCACTCACAACTTAAAGGTTTTACCTAGATCTTCCTCAATCCCTAGTTGTAATTTCTTCCCCTCCATCTTTTCTATGTCTTCGTCATTAAATTTATACCATTCACCGGACTGTGGATCTTTCACATGGGCAATGTAGTGGCCAGAATAAGCACTCACTCCTCTGTGTATAAGGACTGCACTCAGTTCATACACATAGGACCCACCTGGAGAAAGAGAAAGGGAGAAAGTAAAAAACGTTTTGGAGAACAATATTTCTTCTTATATCCTGAGCCTTAACTGTAATGATTAAAATTGTTTTCCTATCTGATAGAATTCAAAACATGTCACTTTTTTTTTTTTTTTACAAAAAATTTAGTTTTACAAAGTAATATAGAGATGCTATCTTAAGCACCTGACTGTACTGACTCTCCATTTCCCTTGCAAAATATACAGATGGAAAGCTATCGTACTCTGGGCACCCAGGTCAGGGTTACAAAGCTATTCTGTAGTACACTTTGCTATTCTGCATGAATTGGCTCACCTATATACTTACCAACAATCAGGTGATCATATTCTTCTCACAAATTACTTATACAAACTAATGAGATGGGAGTGTGAAATTAAAAAAAATTTTTTTCAAGAAGAAAAATGTTTTAGAAAAAATTAGAGATAAGCCATTAAGAAAAACTGCTGTCAAAACAGGAATAGGCCAAGATAACTGGAAACAGGAGAGAAAACATTAAAATTTAGAATGAGGTGGGGCACCTGGGTGGCTCAGTCGGTTGAGTAGCTGACTTCGGCTCAGGCCATGATCTCACAGTTCACGGGTTCAAGCCCCACGTCGGGCTCTGTGCTGTCAGCTCAGAGCCTGGAGGCTACTTTAGAATCTCATTCTCTCTTTCTCTCCCCCTGCCACCACCCACCCCCCGTCTCTCACAAATGAATAAACGTTAAAAAATTAAATTAAAAAATCTAGAATGAGGGGCATGTGGCTATCACAGTCAGAAGAGCGTGCGACTCTCAATCGAAGTTCTGAATCTGAACCCCATGTTGAGTGCAGAGATGACTTAAATAAATAAAACTTCAAATAAAAAAAAATACAGAATGATTCTGCACTGAGGTTTCTTCAGAAGTATTTTTAAATTCCTATTTCACTTTAAAGAAAACCAATAAATAAACAAACAAAAGCATATTATGCACATGGTTTATACAAGAGAAGGCTTTACCCATTTATCCAAATATCGGCAAACGAACATTGCCATTTTCAGATACAATATTCTAAAGCTTTTTTTAAAGAAAATCTTTTAAACCAATCATGGGGAGAAATACATATGTACTGGGAAAAAAAAATCACTTCTATCTATTTTACTAAAAATTAGAAAACAAAAAACTAATTAGCAACTCCATAATACAGACAGAAAACCACTACTGACACTGAGACCTGCAGTTTTTTCTAACAAATATATCATTAACATCTTTCTATATCATTAAACATCCTAAAACTTATTGTAGTGGCACCTGGGTATCTCAGTCGGGTAAGCGTTCTTGACTCTTGATTTCAGCTCAGGTCATCTCAGGGTTTCGTGAGTTCTGCATGGAGCCTGCTTAGGACTCTCCCTCTCTCCCTCGCTCTCTGCCCCTCCCCTGCTCATGCTCCTGTCTCTCTCAAAATAAATAAACATTAAAAAAATCAGATATGATAAAGAACCAAACTGAACTTCTAGAAATGAAAATTATAATAACTCAAAGTCAAAACTCTACAGAAAGGCTTAACGGTAGATTAGGTTCACCTGAACAGAGAATCAGTAAAGTAGAAGGTGGGGCTAAAGAAATGCTGGGACACACAGGACAAAGAATGGAAGAGTCAGGGAACACCTTAACAAACACCTATTGGGATTCGAGGGGAGAAGAAAGAGTGGGGATGAGACATTTTAAGACACGATGGTTGAGGAATTGTTTGATACCTTTTGCAGGGAGGATAAATACACTTAGAATCTAATCTAGCCCAACAGGTCACAGTGACACTGCAGAATGTCCAAACCAAAGAAAAACCTCTTAACAATGACAAAACAGGCCCCAACCCCTCACCGGCAACACAAGCACTGCGACAAGAGGTCTCTCATGTACCGCGTGAACGTAACGGCCCACGTTAGGGAAAATAAATGTCACAAGAACAAAATACAGACAATTTTCAGACAATGATATGTGAAAACAATTTGCCATCAACAGACCCTTTCAAAAGGAATTTTATAAGCTCTATTCCATATTAAAAAAAAAAAAAAGCCACTGCAGATGGGAGGTCTAGAATGCAGAAGGGAATGAATGATAAACCAAAGATGGTGGTAAACAAAACACCAACAGTCCTACACACAATAAGGCAGCCTTTGAGTTTTTTATTTTTTTTTTATTTATTAAAAAAAAAATTTTTTTTTTCAACGTTTATTTATTTTGGGGACAGAGAGAGACAGAGCATGAACGGGGGAGGGGCAGAGAGAGGGAGACACAGAATCGGAAACAGGCTCCAGGCTCTGAGCCATCAGCCCAGAGCCTGACGCGGGGCTCGAACTCACGGACCGCGAGATCGTGACCTGGCTGAAGTCGGACGCTTAACCGACTGCGCCACCCAGGCGCCCCCTTTGAGTTTTTTAAAAAGCAGAACTAAAATACATACAGAAAACAGGAGCCCCTGGGTGGTTGAGGTGGTTAAGGGTCTGACTCTTGATTTCAGCTCAGGTCATGATCTCACATTTCATAAGTTTGAGCCCCGCACTGGGTTCCAGGCTAACAATGTGGAGTCTGCTTGGTATTCTCTCTCTCCTGCTCTCTCTGTCCTTTTCCTGTTCATGCTTGCTCTCTCTCTCTCTCTCTCTCTCTCTCTCAAAATAAATAAATAAACAAACAAACAAACAAACTGAAAAATTACTAAAAAAAAACCACATACAAGAAATAAGCAATTTAAGAGAGGATTGACTTCTTAGTGGTTTAAGGTCCTTGTAATGTGTTTTTGGTTTTTGTTATTTTTATTTAAGTAATCCTAAGATCAACAGTTACATTCTTGCAACTGAGCCAGCCAGGCACCCCAAGGTACTTGTACTGATTACAGAGGTAAAGACACTATGTCAGAGTTAAGTGCACATGTTATTTGCTGTGTTAACTAATGGAAGTAGAGAATAGTGATACCAGACAGCTCAGGCTGTATCTACCTGGTGTGCTGGTCCACACTCCATAGTTTACGGCTTACCTGGACTCCCCACCTACTGTTCTTTCTACCACACTGCCCTCTCCCATTACTTCATGGTAAAAGTGAACCAGAAAAAGCCTCTCCATCTCCCCAACCTCAGGAAACCATAAAGTAAACCCATTACCCCTGAGGAGAGCAAGAGAAAGAGAATGTGGGGTGGGAAGGGAATGTCATGGTGTTAGTCTGGCCTTCGTATCAGGTTCTTACAGTTTGGGTGAACAAGGGGACCTCAGCATTGAACTCAGGTTGTGCTGGTACCTAACCAGCAGGGATCCCAGATGCCTGGCAGAAATAAGTAAGGTCTCACTGGAGGATGTGGTGTCATGCCAGCCCTAAGGGAATCCCCAGATTTTCCATGTGCAATAACCAGCATGCAATCAAAGATAACCGAGTACAAAAGAAACATGACAACAACAAAAGAACCTACCGATACCCCCAAAATAAGCCTGCACGACATTCTAAGAGTCAGTCATGGGCTACAAAGTAGGCTATGTTTCAAGAAATGAGAAGCTTTAAAACATATTCAAGTAACGGGGAGCCATAAAACGTGGTACAGATTTGAACCAGAGGAAAGATCAGTACTTAAGGGTAAGTGGGGGGGGGGGGGGGGGGGGAGATAAGGGTAAGTGGACTGATGCAGTTAAAAGATCCAGATTGGGGGGCGTCTGGGTGGTTCAGTCGGTTGGGCATCTGACTTCGGCTCAGGTCATGATCTTACACTCCTTGAGTTTAAACCCTGCATTGGGCTCTGCCTTGACAGCTCAGAGCCTGGAGCCTGCTTCAGATTCTGTGTCTCCCTCTCTCTCTGCCCCTCCCCCGCTTGCACCGTGTCTCTCTCTCTCTCTCTCTCTCTCTCTCTAAAATGAAATAAAAACATTAAAAAAAAATTTTTTTTTTAAAGATCCAGATTGGGATTCCATTTTTTCGTATAAACTTGCAATTCCCCAAATTAAAAGGGTTGAGACGCAGACAGACACACAGCTATGACAGTGTTTTTCTCCAGCCACCTTCAACCACAGCCCAGATAAAGGAGCCAGGGAGGCAGGCAGTGCAAGATTTCATCATGGGTTGGGTTTCACCTGGCAATATCCCAGGAGGAAAAAGGTAAACTAAAGCCTAATGTTCAGGGATGCAAACTTACATCGTGAAACACTAAAGCAAAATAAAAATAAAAATAAAAAATAGGGGTGCTTCCGGTGCTCAGTCAGTTAAGCATCTGTCTCGTGATCCGGGCACAGGTCATAAGCTCACGGTTCGTGATACTGAGCCCGGCGTCAGGCCAGAGCTCGCCTGGGATTCTCTCTCACTTCCGTGCATGCATGCTCTCTCCCCAAATAAACAAACATTTAAACAATTAAAAATAAAAAAATAAATGAAGCACCATAAAAGCCAGATCAATGCCTATGATTTGAGGGGAGAGAAGGAGGTGTTACTGGGAGGGGCAACAAAAAAGACTCTAGAGTACTGGGAAGCTTTATCTCTTGGCTTGGATGTTGCTCGTGCAGATGTCCACTTGGTGACAATTCTTCAAGCCAAACGTGTATTTTGGACTTTTATGAATGTGTTATATTTTATTCTAAAAAGGTAGGAAAGTCAATAGAGTGACGTGTATGGTGCACACAACAGCAGGACAAGGGAGGGTGTGCCCCTCAGGACGGCTGAGGGAGAGAAGTGGGAGAGATCACCTCTAATAGGAGTTCCACATAGTATTCCCTAAATTAAATCATCATGCTACACCATACAAGTAGAAGCAGTAACTATGACTGTGTGACCAAGAGACAACAACACAAAAATTTTCGTATCGCGTTACCGTTGTCAGCCTGAATTTATACTTACCAATTCATTACTCTCAACAGCTTCAGGTTCTGGTAGTTGTGGACGGCCAGTGGAATCTGTTCTTTAATGGGCACCTTTATTACTGGATCTCAGGTCTGTCTTCGTGTTTTGCTAACTGTACTAGTTTACTTAAAATGTTTACTTATTTTTGAGAAGAGAGAGTGTGAGCCAGGAGAGGCAGAGAGAGGTTGACAGAGGATCCGAAGCAGGCTCCGCACTGACAGCAGAGAGCCTGACATAGAGCTCAAACCCACGAACCGTGAGACCATGACCTGAGCCGAAGTTGGTCACTCAACAGACTGAGCCCCCCCAGGTGCCCAGCTAACTGTATTGAAATGTAACTGGTTTCTTCTGAAATTCTATGAATTTTATTCAGCCCCCAGACCTTCAAGGTGGTCTACAGGTATGTTAAAATCTCTAAGAAACATGGCAAAAGTTCAGTTAGAGAGTCAAGGGCTAAAGGTTCAAGGAATGGAGACCCCTTGGTTTACAGATCTCTGCAGACCTGCGGGCCCACTATTTAAGGCAACAAGTGAATTCTCCTCTTAAAAAGACCATCTTTTACATCTACCTTTTCAGCTTCATATGGATAGGTATGCATAGACACATATAAATAATACAGGAAAACAAATACTGGTGATATAGTTATAGAATTGCAGGTAGTTTTTATTCTTTATGCCTTCTAAATTTTCCAAATTACCAAGAATGAACCCAACCCTGTGCAATTTTAACAACAATTAATGTTTTCAGTATTTAGAAGGTTGTGTGTTTGTACAGCAAATAGCACAAGAGCCTGTGAAAGACAAGGTCTATGGCTACAAACTACTGGATTAATTTCACTAGTCTTAGCTAACAATTCTAAAATAAGAAAATAATTTTTATTCTTCTATTTAAATACTAAGAGATTAGTCAATACACACACTAAATTTAAATATTTCTACAGAGTTTTTGACACGTCAAGTCTATTTCACAATCATCTTGTGCTCCTTACAGTACAAATTAGACAAATACATAATATATTTAGTAACATTAGTAAGAAGAACTATCAAAATCATACAGTGGAGACAAGGAAAGTGCTAATTTTACATCGAAGTTTCTGGACTCAGAGAAACCACCAGGCTATCAGACATCTCTAATTTTAAACAACTACCTGGAACAAAGGAGGCAGGAAGCAAACCACTAACCAAAGTGGACTACAGTTAAGTTACTCATTCAGCCAAATATAAAAGTAACGAAGTCCAGGTGCAAAGTCTGCAGCTGTTTTCTTCCTGCACCAAGGTGCGAATTTCAAACCCGCAACAGTGACAGAGCATCACACATTTTAAAGTTTAAGTATTTAATACATCATTCCCCAACCTATCCAATTGTTTTTTTTCAAAGGTTTTATTTTATGGCTTGTTTCTATTGTAAGTTGCCTCCAGAAGCTTTTTATGGAAAGAGAAAGAGTTGATGATATTAATTTCTTTATTAAAAATTTAATGGACAGGAAGATCGATCTGAGAAGTGCAACAGTCCTTCCGGTCAGGTCAGGGCAAGAGGGACAAAAGGGCAAGAAGTCTTCCTCTATCAATAATTGCCCTGTAAGGTGAAGACCACCAAAACAAAAGGGTAGGAAACTGTTTGGCATACCATCATAGAACTCATCACTGATATGAATTAGAGCATACATATTGAAATTACGCCACCTAAAGTTTTTGATGAAAAGTTAAAAAAATAAAAAAAACATGAATGGAGGCAGCTTAGAGAGACTTCACTTTATGAGGAATTACAGATACAGTTCTGACACTAAGGGACCACTTTGTGGGTTCAGACAGTAAAACACCTTCTCATGTTTTCATTCTTTTGTACACTTAATTGTGTAGATCTTGACGAACCATCTAATCTTTGCTGTGTACTTACGGAAAAATGGAAGTAACACATCTCGGCTTGCCTAAAAAGCCTTTGTTCCCAGACAGATGTTAACGTTAGCAAATAAAATTTAGTAACAAACTGCTGTTCTGTATTCATCACAAGCAGATCACAAGTTACATTCTCTGAGCATTAAAATTATCACTGCTCGGTAAAAATATTACCTTTATGTTCCACATAAGGCTCCATATCCAAAATTTCTGAGAAGCCAATGTAGGTATTCAGCTTTTTCTTATGTCCAGTTTGCCTAACCAAGAGGAAAGCTAATTATATTTATATTTAAAACAATCATAAAACAATGTATAAGCTCTATCACCTATTTTAATAAAAAACACATTGGTAGCTAGGTAGGCTTCATTTAGCAATCTTGCTCAAAAACCTGTACGATTAGAAGTCAACATAATGCTGTCTTGTAATTGGTGTACAATAATAGGTTGAAATTATGAATTTAAAGTGGTGATTCTAAACTTATTTCCAGAAGTTTTAATTTAATCACAACAGAGCCACCGAAACTCCTGCACAGAAGTAATGTGCATACGCAAACACTGCCTTTATCTTCATTATAAAATCAAAGATCTATTCCCACGGGGGCTGGAGCACCGTTAACTATAAATTGACTCTACTTCTTATACAGAAATACAGGAAAAGCAAGATAATTCACTCCTTACCTAAATGTTTGTTTTCCTTTTCTAGTTTTTAATAATTAATAATAGAATAAAAAAAAAGGACTCCCTACCTTTCTAGCTTTAACTCATATATGTCTGGCTTACCTAAGAATTTTGTGATCAAACCATGAATTATTTGCAAGTCAAAAGGACAGGCCCCACCTAGAGCTTTCACCCCCAGATCTAGAGTTTCAAATTGTAAGCATTGTATTACCTTCTCTAAGGTAAAATCTGTCCCCATCAGTCCACAATGAGCAACCAACACTGCTACTCTGCACATGCTTACCTGTCAAAGACAAAGCGCATCAGCTGTAAGTTCAGGGTGCAGGGAAGGCTGAGGAGTCTGATCTTCCTTGTTGCGTTCTGTTTACTTTGACAGTTTTCACAGAAGTATCGATTGTCTCCTTCTAATTTTTCTTCCTGCTCAGAAATAAGACATATTAGTTTAAAAAAAAAAAAAAAAAAGTAGAGGGTGGAAAGGTTTTTTTAAAAACTGATCAAATCTCTGATGGAAAGCATAATTTCATGTTCATTAACAGTCCCCCCCACCCCCAAGCTGTTGAAGGTCAAGCTACTACAAGTAACAAAAAAGGACACCGACAATAAAAGGTACTACTTGGCAGGAATATTATTTACTTGCATACA
This sequence comes from Leopardus geoffroyi, assembly GCF_018350155.1. Classification (NCBI taxonomy): domain Eukaryota; kingdom Metazoa; phylum Chordata; class Mammalia; order Carnivora; family Felidae; genus Leopardus; species Leopardus geoffroyi. The sequence continues at coordinate 15,967,204 of NC_059328.1, forward strand.
ACAATTTAAAATTGATGTGCCTCTTTCCAAAATGTATGATTTTTAAAAAATTTTTTAATGTTCATTTATTTTTGAGAGAGAAAGAAAGAGGGAGGGAGAGGCAGAGAGAAAGGGAGACACAGAATCTGAAGCAGACTCCAGGCACAGAGCTCGATGCAGGGCTCAAACCCAAAAAGTGCGAGATCATGACCTGGGCCAAACCCAAGATGCCTAACCCACTGAGCCTCCCAGGTGCCCCCAAGGAAGTAGGTTCTAAGTTAAAAAAAATCCTATGTACTTTGACACAACAAAATTAATTTAATAAGAGTGGGAAATGGGTGGGAATTACATATGGGCATCAGAATACACACACACACACACACACACACACACACACACACACACACACACAATTAAAATTACTGAACCACACTGATGACATTAAGCTAAAAGAATAATGCAGGAAATTCAGTGTTATAGCTAATACTGGTTTCTTTTTAAATTGTTCCCGCATGTCCTCGTAACTCACTGTCCAGTGCCCCTCCTCAGCATCCTTGGCCAGCTGCACCTACCTCCCTGATCCCTTATGTCTGAACGTCCTCATCTCTCTCTCAACCCCTTGTTAATTTTATCCAGCCCCCAATGCCCTCCCCTGAACATACCCCAAAGCAAACTCCCAATTCCTCTCCCAAGCCTAGTCCTTCCACAGCCCTTGTCATAGTGGTTCTGGCAGCTCCATGCTTCCTGGCACTCAGGCCAAAACCTTAGTCATCTTTCACTCCTCTCTTCTCCATATCCAGTCTGCAACTGTAGTAGCTCTACTTTGAAAATACACTGAAAATCCAAACACTATTTCTCACCTCTTCAGCTAACCCTCGGTCAAAGCCACCATCAACTCTTTCTGTCTCCCCGGCCCCACCTTCAGCCAATTCTCAAGACAGCACCCAGAGTTAAGGATTCAAACACATCAGGACTCTCCTATGACTAGCACCCCCTGGTGGCATCTCACTGCACTCACAGTAAAAGTCCAAGCCTCTGGCAAAGGCGTATCCTAGGTGATGCTTAGTTATCTCCACAACTTCCAACTTTCTCCCCTTGCTCATCCACTTCAGGCACACTGACCTGCTGTTCCTCAAACCACCGGGCACATTCTACACCTCCTTCTTTCCTACATGGCTCCTTCCTTCACGTTCCATCATTTTATTTAGAACTGCAACCAACCTACCCTCCTTCCTACCACATTCTCCATCCCTCTTCCCTGATTTATTCTTCACCACGATACCTATTATAGTTGACACACTATATATTATACTTATCCTTATTTTATTGTCCTTCTCTGGTCCCAAAACCACTACATTATAAGGCAAAACTCTGTTGTCTCTTTTGCTCACTATGGTTATCCCCAACTGCTGAAAACAGTGTGTGAAAGCAGTAATCGCTCGATCAATATTTAGCTGAATGAATTCAATAAATGAGTGTTTGAAGCAGGCTAACGGTTGTGCTAAAAAGGAGGAAAGGCACAAAAATGTTTTAAGATGTGAAGCTATATGATTAGCTCATCTACTATGTTAAAAGCTTGTTCCCACTTGGTAACAAAGGATTCCTCTTAGCAGCTTTTTCAACTCTGAGCAAAAGAGAACCACTTCCATTTTCCCACATAAATCAAAACATACAGAAAGGAGAGATATGCAGTGGAGGGATTTAAGAATGACTACAGTGATTTTAAAAAGAAAACTGTATTCCACACATGGTAGTTCTCATTAAATGAAAGGACAAACTAACCTGCTAGTAACAGAGCTTAGATTCCCTTAAAACACTCTACCACTCTGAAACATACAAGTTTTTACACATAACTTTACATGTAAAATAACCTGAAAATATCCAAAAATTATTTTAATACACAATCTGCTTTGACACCTTAAAATTTACAAAGTTTCAGGGCAACTGAGTGGCTCGGTTGGTTAAGCATCCGACTTCGGCTCAGGTTTGTGGGTTCAAGCCCTGCCTCGTGTTCCATCTGTATGGAGCGCCTGCTTATGATTCTCTCTCTCCCTCTCCAACACCCCGCCCCCCACCCTGTGCCTCTCCCCCGCTCAGGCTCTCATATCTCTGAGGATAGATAAACTTAAAAAAATTGAAATAAAAATTCATAAAGTTTCTTATAGATTATGACATAAACAGACACTTCATATGTGGAAAAGTCTGAAGTAATGAATTTAGCCATTAAAGTTTACAAATTCAGAATAATATTTAACTGTTAATGAGCAGAAACAACTATATACCTTCAAAAATTCCGAGATACAATCTGTTAACTGTTTATGGCCTTGGATATTTAACTCCAGTTCATAAAACTTTGATAAAAGCTTAGACTCTCTGCCACACTGGTTGCAACTATAATAAAACAGAGTGAAAGTTAAGATCAGAGTTGGAAAACAATAAAGTTCCATTGTATTACATTCTAGAACCATGGAGAGAAGCATTTACCACCTTATTACCTTGGTTCTCTTTCACAGAAATTATTTACACTGTATGTTAAAAATAAAAACAGAAAGTGATTGGTGAAGCATGTATTTTATGCTTAGGAAAAATTTTCAGAGGCATTTTGCATTTACTCTTAAGAGTGGCTCCAATCTTACTCTTTCAATTCACACCACAGCCACAAAGTCCGTGGCAAGAGCTCGACCACACGTAGGTCTCAACACCTGAATGAGTCCAACTGCATTTACCAAGTCAGTTGCTTTCATGTTCCCCCTGGAAATGTATTACTAGAAATATTTCAGGTCCCGCGATAACCCACGAAGGCTATAACTTGGAACTGAACTGAAAATCACATCACATATGAGCAACTGTCTTAGAATAAAATGTACCCTGGGAAAGATGAAACACACTTACACAGTTACATAAGCATATTCTCCACAGAATTGCTGTTGGACAATGTTCCGCACATCTGGATTCTTTTGTTTAGACAAAGTATCTTCCAAAAGAGACATAAATAGCTTTGAAAATTCTTGGGCATCCTACAACACAAGTTTGGGTTAATTTAAAAAATAAAAACAAAGAAAAAAGAAAAAGAAACAGAAAATGAAAATGAAAGAAAAATCATTATCTTGATTTTCAATTTCTGATACAAACAGCAACAAGTGAAATGTTCCAGAAACTACCTCTATTTTTGAAGTTAGCTTTTCAACTAAGGACTAGAGCTATGTTGAATCAATTTGTACCCATGCATGAATTTTCAGAAATGAGATCAAGGAAAATGTGTAATATGCAGGACAGCTAATGAATGCTGGAATTCCAAATAGGAAAAAAAACAAAAAACAAAAAAAACAATTTCTAAAAAGGATTTCACTTCATTTCCCCCTACAAACATTCTAAAGAACACCTGGGTACCTTTTCATATTAAAAAAAAATGTTAAGGTTCTTTGTTATTTTCTGGGCGGGGGATTGGGGAACTTGTTAGGAAGCAGTCTTTTTCTTCCCACCTTCCATCTTACTCAATGGTTGAGAATTTTGGATTAATATATATTTATCATAAAAGAAAATTTATTTTTGTCATTCTTCTAACAAAACCAACGTAAATAAAAAATAAAAAGATATCATATTGTTTCACTTAATAAAAAAAACACTTAAAGGTCCTTACCTGCTGTTGTCCTGTGTCCAAGCCCAAGGCTTTAACAAATCCCGACGGATCGATGTATCGCCTGTTACTGTTTTGCAACAAGGCAAACAAGTACTGGAGATGCTCACAAATTGTCTGAGGTTCATAATCTATTAAAAAAACATGTCTGTCTTTTAAAAACTACTCCTTTCCTTTTTTAAAATATGTACTTCTTCACATGAGAATGTGATTAAACACCCTTATATCCGAAGTATATTAGTGTTTTATTACAGTTTTACAACTTTAACAGAAACAATTGTTCTGGAAGTAATGAGGTAGCCACAGCTACCCATATACAGCCCCCAAAGGCAAGGATTGTATGTGCATTATGACAACAGCATTCATGACTGTAGTTTTCCAAACTGTCAAATCACACTGAAACGTTCATTCCAGTAATAAAAACCATGGACTATATTCACCATCCGCATAAGATGGCCAAACACTTTACTGTAATCTCATTAATGTTTACTTACCATAGGTGAAGCAAGTGACAAGATTCAAACTTGAATGAGTGACATAGTATTTAAAAATCTTACAATTTTAGAGTTGCTAGGTTTTGTCAAAGATGTTTTTTCATTTTGTTTGAAAGAAAGAGGGGGGTGGGGAGGAGCAGAGAGAGACACACACACACACAGAATCCAAAGCAGGGTTGAGGCTCCAGGCTCTGAGCTGTTGGTACAGAGCCAGACATGGGGCTTGAACCCACGGAACTGTGAGATCACGAACTGAGAAGAAGTCGGATGCTGAGTACAAGTCGGACTGAGCCACTCAAGCACCCCTAGAGTTGCTAGTTTTAATGAATCTGGGGAAGGTATGTAAATAGGACACAAGAGCCCCGAAAGACGTGAGTATGATCTTGGGTGCCAGTCGCCACCCTTCTTTGCCTCCTCTGTGATAACACAGATGAGCCTGGCAAACAACTCTCCTTCACCAGCCTGCACAAGGTCTTGTCAGCAGAAGGTACTGGAGGGTTCAGGTGCCCGTGACCCACCTGTGGCTCAGCTGGTTAAGCATCCGACCAGCCTCCTGCAGCCAAACCAGCACCAAATGGCTTCCAACAGCTTCCCCCAGTGTCTCCTCTGGTGTGTCGCAGGGGGCTACCTCTAGTGAGGGACTTCCTCTGGAACAACCCCTTGGGCACCCTCTCAGGTGACTTAGCAGGGGTTTCTGAGGCCCAGGACCTCCCTGTGGTCAGTTTCAAGCAGGGGTTCCCACTGAAGCAGCAGCTCAGCACCTTCTCAGGCACCTAGTGAGCGTGCGCAGGGAGTCGTCCAGAGGTCCAGATTTCGGACCTGAGCAGTGGGGGGTGAGACCCTCCCTAGGTGTTCTCTTTTGCCCTGGGAGTAGTGGCTGCTCTGTGTATCTGCTATTCTTATATTTTTTAAGTCCTCTTTAATTCTTACCAACCAATTCCCCCATTACTCTAATTTCCTGTTACTAATTCCCTATTCTTGGGGTGCATTTCATAACATATAGAATTGTCAAGTCACTACACTGCACACCTGAAACTAAAATGTCAACTATTAAAAAATCCCTTCCAAAAAACCCTTCCAGTAAAATATGTTTTGAAAATTAAAAAATTAAGTCTATCTTGTATAATAATAATAATCCGGGGTGCCCGGCTGGCTCAGTCAGTAGACTGTGCAACTCTTGATCTTGGGGTTCAAGCCCCACATTGGGTGCAGAGATTACATAACATAAAAATCATAAAAATTATATATATAACAATAATTCCTTATTCTTTCCCTATTCAAATTATTGTGTACTTTCTTTTATTTTGGACTCTGAATAATTTATCTCTTTACTACCACTTGTGACTCTCAGGAAGTCAATGTTTCATTTGTAAAACAAAGATAAAAATCTCACTTCCTGGGGTGCCTGGGGTGCAAATGCTTTGAAGGCTGTTAAAAGCGATTCAAGTTAAGTGTGTGTATACTCCAACTCTCCTATTTTATAGGTTAGGTACTCCGTCTGTATAACTCCATAAATAACTCATACTCTGCTGGCTTTCTTATCTGTAAAATGAGGGAATGGCTGAGTTGGTAGCAGAACCCAGATCCCATCATTTCCAAAGTAAAGCCTTTGCACTCCACTGCACTGTATCAGCTAGGACAGTACCACAAATGTACACTCTTATCAGAAAACAAGGTCAGGGAAGACTTTGGTGAAATAAAAATTTCTGTGCTTAGAAATTTAAAAAAAAAAAATTTTTTTTTGAAGATACACATTGAAGCCACATTAAAGGCCATGACACATCATTTTATAAAACAGAAATTTAGTTTTCATTTGTTATTTAACTGACCTCTCACTGGTAAATTTATATTTCAGCAAACTAATACTATCAAAAAGGATCCATTTAACATTACTCATCCTTTGCATACATTCCTATTTTTTTTTTAATTTATTTGAGAGAGAAGAAAGAGCGCACACACACAACCCCGGGGGGGGGGGGGAGGGGGCAGAAAAATAGGGAGAGAGAGAGAATCCTAAGCAGGGTCTGTGTGCTGTCAGAACAGAGCAGAGGCAGGGCTCGATCTAATGAACCATAAGATCATGACCTGAGCAAAAATCAAGAGTTGGACGCTTAACCGACTAAGCCACCCAGATGTCCCATACATTATTAAACACTCAATATCCTGGGGTGCATGGTGGCTCAGTTGGTTAAGCATCTGACTTCGGCTCAGGTCACGATCTCATGGTTTGTTGGTTTGAGCCCTGCATCAGGCTCTGGACTGACAGCTCGGAGTCTGGAGCTTGCTTCAGATTTTCTGTCTCCCTCTCTCTCTGCCCCTCCCCCAACTCATGATATCTCTCTCTCTCTCTCTCCCTCTCTCTCTCTCTCAAAAATAAACTTAAAAAAAATAAAAAATAAAATAAAACACCCAGTATACTATTAATCTAGATTTAAATATTCAGAACTATGAAAATAAAGCTTTGGAGAAATAATCCGAAGAGTTTTAAGCACTATGTTTTGGGGCAGGGGGTTGTTTTAAGTAGGCTCCATGCCCAACATGGGGGTCAAACTCGTGAAGGACCCCAAGATCAAGAGCCTCATGGTCTATGGACTGGGCCAGCCAGGCACCCCTTAAGCACTGTGTTTTGAAGCACAAATTACAATTAACAAAGATCGAGACTCTAAAGTGTTACTGTTATCTGACGGGGCTGTCAGAAGTGGTGGGGCTTATAAATCCTATTTTTTCTCTCTCAGAGCCAAAGACATGAGCCATGTGCCCAACCAAGAGCATCCAAAACACGGCACAGGATGTAGATGGGAGCAAAAGTCAAAGTTCCCAACTTGGAGCTCCCAGACCTATGTGATTTTCTTCCATCCCCCAGCTTTGAAAAAGAGAAAAACCTGGTTTGTTCCATGAAAAGTTCCCTCTCAAAGAGAATAATCTCTAATAGAAAGTCATATCAATCAAGAATAATAATCGACACGCTATTCATGAAATAAAATAATTCCAGTAGAAACAGTTTGAAACTGATCCTGTGTAAAACACAAACAAAACTGATTCTAAATTTACAATGTGAGTAGTTGCTAATGGTAATTCATTTTGCCAAGGTTAGTGAATTTAACGGTAATCTTAGGGGTATCATCTAAGTCAGCCTATTTGGGAATCAGGACAAAAGACTGTGGTCACAATGAAATATTAAATCTCTCAAACTAAAGAGAGTAATTTTGTCTGCTTTACTGACTGATTTCCATCAATCACTAAAAATTAATGAACTACAATCACAGTGTATTACCTAGAGCAATTATTGATGTAAGCTATAAAAACAATCAAATGTATTTCCTTCACTTGGATATGAACAATTTCAGTGCACCATTAACAAATTTACAGGAAAAGTGAAAACTATTTTGAATCCTGACAATGTTTATGGACACACCACCATGCCCGGCACATACGGAGCACTAAGAAGTTAGTTCCCTGCATTTGGAAGGTTTTCTGGCTGGCAATATGCTGCGAAGTGAGCCCTCCCCACATGCGCCCCACTAACCTTTCTCCTCTTGGATACTATCTCCCATCACGTAGTCGCTACAGGTACTTGGACATAAGTATAGTGCCTGCCGAAGCTCCAAGTTGAGAAACCACACTTGAAGAAACGTGTTGACATAACAAGTAGCTCCAAGGTTAGTGAGGCCCACAAATGAGTTCTACAAAAATGCAAAATTTATAATCATAGAGTCAATTTCCCTTCACACACAAAAAAATTATAAGAGGAACTATTTAATTTCAGATTAAAAATTTGCTAAAACTACCCAGGTCAACATGGTATAACCACCATAAGGCTCTCTTGGCCAGGGCGAGGACATAATTTCATGAAAGACACATCTGGGGTGGCTACTGGAGTGGAAAAGACTTAGGACAGCTCATCTCCAGTCTTCTGGTCTTCTTTGGCCCCTTCAATCTAAAATTGAAGTGGTGGGCTCAAGGACAGGTCTGTTCTGAACATGTGTACATAGGCTGTTTGTTCATTTGCTCTATTCCTAAACTGTCAACATTTAGGAGTAAAACGTTTAGGAAGTTAAACTTCCAGAAATCCTATAGATCTGGGAGAAGTGGAACAAGGAGAGTTGATTACAACTTCTTCTAAGACTGAGAATTCCTGAACTTACGAAGATTCATTCTTAACAAAGTATCCATACAGCTGACTATTTTGTGAACGCCGGGCTTTAGGGTTTAGAAAACATTAATGGGTATTTTTAAAAAAGTAAAACTATCTGCTATACGTGTAATATCTAACACAATGAACCCAAGAAAAGCGAGGTAGAATCATTATGTGAGTTTGTTCCCTGGATTTACCACTTCCTTTAAAGAGGCTTAAAAATGAGTTTGAAATGAAATATACAATATTAAAGCAAACACAGAATCAGCATTTAAACTAAAACTATCATTTAAGACTTGCTGGATTACATGGCCACCTGTTTTAAAGTATTACTACCAATAAGAACTGTTGCAATTCAAGCAGTTATAGGGTTTTAAGTTCCATTACATCTTAAAACTGCACAGGCTCCCACAAAGTCCGTTATAGTTTCTGATCATAGATGCAAAACAAAACAACAAAAACCCAGAGGGATACCACATAGCAATAACTTAAAAAATGATGGCCTACCTTTTTTCTCCTCTCACAGTTGGGATCATCAATGTTATGGAAACTATTTTCATCTATTTCGCCTAACCAAATATGCTCACCAATCCCAACCAAGCAATTCGGATTTCCTTTGCAGTTTCGTCTAACAGAAAAAAATAAATAAATAAATATATTATTTTTAATTAAGAAATGTCACAGCTCCATATTACACATGCAGATTAAAACTATAATGCTATACAGTATTTTATCATATCTCTCCTCTATAAAAATTAGGAAAACTTAGAAGGTATAAACCCCACACTCAATTTGTAAGGCTGAAACACAACTCCTTTACTGAGAAATACAAACTGGTAGTAGGACTTTGAGGGAGAGGAATTTTGCAATCTGACAAAACTATACATATAGCTACCTTTTGACCTAGTAATTCATTTCCAAGAATTCACCCTGAAGATACAGCCCCAACAGTGCAAGAACACCCAGCACAAACACCACCTCAGGTATTCATTATAGCACTGTTTGTGAAATACTGGGAACCCAAATGGCCAAACGTAGGGGATACTGTACATCTGCACAATGGAGCACTATTCAACTGTAAAATGAAAAACACATAACAAACCTCTGTGAACGGATGTAGAATAATTTCCAGGACATATTAGCGAGTAAAGAAAGCAATGTGCAAAACAGTACCTATATAATTCACTTTCTTGTGTAAGAAAGATAGGGAAATAAGAAAATATACATGTATCTATTTGAACAAAAAAATACAAAAAGGATAAACCAGAGACTAATAAAAGTGGTTAGCTACTGAATATGAGTGGGTTTAGGGTAAACAAAAATGGCGGGGTATGTGACACTTTTCTGAACACACTGTTCTATAATACACTGCTGAACTGGGGGGCTGTGTGTGGGTTACACAGAGAAATCAGTAAGCATGGGGAGAACCCTAAATCTCACATAAACACATTCCAACTAAATAACATCCACAATGAAGGGAAGAGGGAACTAACCCAAGTAACTTGAATAAGGTCATTCATTAGCAAGCTCATTTAGTGGTGTCTTCAGGCTAAAAAGGAACAAATACCAAATCTTAATGACTTCCTTTTCACAGAGACGTTAACAATTCTAAAACTACTTTCCGTATATTCTCTATTTGAATAAATAAGTAAATATACTGGGGATAAAGGAAACCAAGTTTTGGAAAGTTACAAATAAGAAAAGGGAGGAAGAATAAAATGAACCCTGCAGTACTGGATCAGGAATAATAAGTGTAAACTTGAAGGAAGATTAAGGTTGCCAGATAAACTACAGAACAGTAGTTATTTGAATTTCAGATAAATGACCTGTTTAAATTAAAAAACATTTGTTGTCTTATCTGAAATGTAATTGGGCAGGCCAACTACATGGCCTTTTGTCAGCTGAGGGTGTAGAAGCAATAATGTGAGACTCCTAGCAACCAGGTCTTGATTTCTAAGTCTTCCTCACGGCTCCTTGGAGAAATGACTGATTCCAAGTCTGGACAGAGAGTACAAGAGGAACGTGGAACATCTTGCTGTGACCCAGAAGTAGGGATGTACTAAAAGAATGATGGAGGAGAGGGGTGCCCTGGTTGAGGTCATAATCTCACGGTTCATGAGATGGACCCCACGTCTGAGCTCTGTGCTGACAGCACAGAGCCTGCTTAGGATTCTCTCTCCCTCTTTCTCTGCCCCTCTCCCCTAGTTTACACATGTGTGCATGCAGTCTCTCTCAAAATAAATAAACTTAAAAAAAAAAAAAAGTAGAGTCTATCCTTGTCCTCACTGCCCGCCCCCCCCCCCCCCGCCCCCACCTCCCGCGGGCAATCTTGTACTCTTCAACCTGGTCCAAAGTTGGGTCCTTGCTGCAGCCTGAAAATTAGATGAAATAGGGTTGAACTTTGAAAAAACTTTCAAAACAGATGTGAGAAGTTGAAAGCAACTTGCATTATTTGGCCCTAGAGTGTTGGTATTGTTTTTTTTTTTTTTGTTTGTTTGTACACATCTTCTTAAATTAATTGCTGGCTAGGTATTACTGACAAAGCGTTCAATCAGCTAGAACACCATCACCATAGATGAGCTGAAGCAGTGATGAAGCACCAGCCCCAGGCAGGACCTATGGCTTATGGGCCCCTAGGGCCACACCTGCAGGTAAGAACTCAAAAAGCCAATGGCAGCGCTTTGCAGTAATAAAAGCAGTTAAGCTAACAGATTATAAAGATTTCCAAATAGGGGCTACGCATTTCTCCATGAACCCAGTCTTGTGGGGGCTTTTCTGGGTTTGTTTGTTGTCTTGTTTGGAGAAGTGGAGAATCTACTTAAAAAGCGTAAATGGTAAAACCATTTCTAATTACAAGCGATTACTCCCAAGCCACCCTAAGCAGCACAACAGAATACCGATATCAGAGGCTAGAATGCCTACAGATGAAATCTCTCCATTCAGTCTCAAATGCCCTGGAAGTTCTTTTTTTTTTTTTTTTTAATTTTTTTTTTTCAACGTTTATTTATTTTTGGGACAGAGAGAGACAGAGCATGAACGGGGGAAGGGCAGAGAGAGAGGGAGACACAGAATCGGAAACAGGCTCCAGGCTCTGAGCCGTCAGCCCAGAGCCCGACGCGGGGCTCGAACTCACGGACCGCGAGATCGTGACCTGGCTGAAGTCGGACGCTTAACCGACTGCGCCACCCAGGCGCCCCTGGAAGTTCATTTTATCCACGGGAAGAGTAGGCCACGGGTGTCACGTAGCATTTATCATCACATGTGTACCAATTTTCTTATAGCAGAAAAATATTTTTGCATAACTGTTTCTATCGAAGTGTAAAAAGAGATCAAGAAGGCTGAGTGTCTCAAGATAGGAGACAGGCACACATGTTTTCCAGGAAAGACTGGTTTACTACTGTGTAAACACCCTAGTCAGTTTGACCCATTTATATTACTTACTTGGCCCTAGAAAGCAGGATTTGCTAAAGCTGGCTTAGAAATCAAGTAACCTTTTCAAGGTCACAAGTAGCCCTGATTTAATCGGGGTGATGCCACTCACCTTCTCTGAATATAAACTTCTACAAACCTTCAGAAATCCTTCCTTCTGTCTCCAGGGTGATCAGAGAACCAAATCACAAAAACCCAGCATGAGAAAACAGTCAACCTGGTTCTTTCCTACTCTCCCATCTCATTTACTTCTACATCAGCTGGCTTAAGAATAGGTTTGTGGGGGCACCTGGCTGGCTCAGTTGATACAGCATGAGACTCCTGACCTCAGGGTCATGAGTTCATGCCCCAGGATGGGTCTAGAGATTAAAGAGATTACTTTTGTTTGTATGGCTGATATCTATTACTGTATAACTGCATGTGCCAAGTTTCTTCATCTACCGCTGCCCTATAAGGCCTTTTTTTCTGAGAACAAACTGTTCCTTGGGTCTTGTAGTTCTAGTGAAAGGACCTCAATGATCACCATTTTGACCTTGAACTTTCTGATTAAATTCTTCTTTCCAGCTTATCTCTGAACTCACACAAAAGGTCCCCTGACGTGAGCCATTCCCCCACCCACCCCAAGCAATAAGAACGGCCCAGAGCCAGCAAGACCCCACCCAGGACAATGACCTTCACTGCTTCCCTGCACGTACCCACCAGCCTTTGCCTCACATTTTCCTTACATAAACCTGAAGTATTTTTGGCACTTGGGAGACAGTCTTGGGAGATGCCAGTCCAGGGTGTCAACAGAAATAAATTCCTTTCTTGTTTTACCACCACTCGCGTCTCTGCCTTTGGAGTTTGTCAGTGAGCTGGCAAACCTGGTCTGTGTGGGACCCCGGGAGCCAGAGGCTCAGGCACCCCGGCTACACTAGCAAGAGCTGCTGAGATGCAGCTCCAATCCATCACTGAAACACAAAAATCCCACAAGATGTTTCAAATGGAAAAGTGAGGAACAGGGGGAGAAACATTCGTCCCTCTGAGGTGGCAAGAGACTTCTGGATGGCATGACCTCGAAAGCTTGGCGGCCTAAGGAAGGAACCAACATGCTGATTTGTCTGAGAAGCAGAAACAGGTGTTCATGAAAAGGCTCCCTGCCTTATCTGTGATTTGTCCAAATTTCCCTGAATTAACAGACAGAAGCCCTCGCTAGTCATTTTCCTTCTGGCTAGCTAGTTTCAAGGCTCTTTCACCTGTGTCTAGGAGTGCTAACAAATATGAACTAACTAAATAAAGCTATTCCTGTTATTACCATTCTAAAAGCCACTTCAGTCTCTGACAGACCTAATTCTTAAAAACGGGTTGCCTCTCTTTCTCTAAACTTTCTTATAAAGCTAGTTAACAAACACAGGAGAAAATACTCAAATCCAGAGAAATGCAAACTTAAAACAGCCATGAAAGATGTCTTCTCTTACCCAATTAGCAAAAATTTCCCAACGATGAACCAGTATCAAGCGCAAGCCACTGTGCAACGGGAGCTCAAACACAACTCTTTTGGGAAAACTTGAGAAAATGTCCCAAATATTAAATGAAACCAACATTTTGTTTCAAGAATTCTACCCCTGTGCACAGGTCCACAGAATATGCAACAACACTGTGACAACGAAACATAACGATGAATCCCAATAGGTACTTTCTCCAGAACTGTGTGACAGAAAGACACCAAGTGGCTCAAGTGGTAGACGGGGGATAGGTTCCAAAACGTTTGGTTTGACTCGCTAAGCAGCTGTGACATGACTTGCTGTGATTTTAAGCCAGCAGAACACCTCGGCAGCAATCCTAATGGAGGATCAAGTCCTAAACCAGTTTAGTGGCAACAGGAACGCAGGAAAGCTGAATTCAAGTTTAACGATGTGAGGGAATCAATAGGACTTGGGGACCACGTAGACAGCGAGGGTAAGAAGGGAACAGAGATGTCTGCACAGTGCCCAAAACTGTGAAGAAGGAAATCAATTTTCCGCAGATCAAAACCTGCTCGGCTGCAGAGTGGAAAAACAATAGGCTACATATGTCTAGTTCCTTCGATACTGGCCACAGGTAAGAGATGAAGTTTCAGCTGTTCCGACAGATCTCCAAGGATCTGCCATTTAAGAGTATCTTCCAACACAACGAACAAAAATTTATAGCCAATGATTTCATAGTTGCTATATACTTGGAAGAAAATTCACTGCTTGAATGGGAAACGGGGTGGAGCGCTCAGTCCCTGTGAATGGTCATTAAAAGGATTACTGCTTTGTTTTTCTCATCATCTTTGCTTCTTAGCTCTTAGGACATCATGTCACAGACGGCCCAGGCATAAGTCAATGAAGGAAGGACAGCATGCCAACTTTCCTGCTCCTGGTGAAAATCTGACTACACTGAAGCTTTGCCTAATGCAGCCTTTTTCTGAAAAGCAACCTGACTATATGTATATTATGTTTATATATATATATATATATATATATATATATATATACACACACACACATACATATATATATTATTATTATTGTTATTATAAAGACCTACTGGTACTTTGACTCAGAACCACCAGATCGTATCCTAAGCACACACAGATGTCAACAAATACTTTCAAAGATTATCATCACTACTTAGCAACAAGCTACCTGCCCAACCACAGGAAAATCAGAGTTGCTTATACCAGAAAACTGTTTAGAAACAAGCTACTGGCCCAACCACAGGGACGATGTTGAACTGTGGTAGTGACATGGAGTATTATGCAGCCATTAAAACTCTTTTCAAGCAATACTTTAATGACATGTGACCATGCTCAAACAGAATTCTCAATAAACAGGATACAAAGTTATCCATTATGACTCTAATTTTTCTCTGTATTTATTTACTTTTGAGAAAGAGAGAGAGAAAGAGTGAGCAGGGGAGGGGCAGAGAGAGAGAGGGAGACAGGAATCCCAAGCAGGCTCCTTCCTTGCCATCAGCACAGAGCCCAATGCAGGGATCAAATTCACAAACCATGAGATCATAACCTGAGCAGAAATCAAGAGCTGGACGCTTAACTGACTAAACCACCTAGATGCCCCATTATGACTCTAATTTTTCTAATGGGGAGGGCGTGATGTTCCTTATATATTTTTCACAAAAGAAAGCTTTTGAAAAGAGAAGAAATCACAAGGAAAATAAGAAAATACTCTGAATTGAATAAAGCATACCAGAAGTTGTGAGATGGAACTAAATTAAGTGCTTAGAGGGGAATTTATAGCATTAAATGTTCATATATATACGTTTATACACACACACACATATATAAAAAGCCTCAGGGTGCCTGCTATCAATACATGTCCACTAGACAGATCACAACACGCACATAACAGTAAACAGTATCATTTTGTGTAACCCAAACCTAGCATCTTATAAAAGAAACTAGACTTCAAAGGGTGACACTTTCTGTCACACAGAGATGCCCAGATAATTACAGGACCTGAGGATACTGAAAGGAATGACAAGGTCCTAGGCATCAAAGACGGGCTCGCAGCACATGAGGTGACGGGCAAGTAAAAGGATAACTCCAGAGACATTAATGCAGTGATGGCATGAAGCACGGACTCTGGACTCCACAGCAGAGATCTCACAGGAAGGGAGGCACAGTGCTGTGGAGGTGAGAGTCTCCAAGGGTGCTCAGGAACTCACTCCATGGGGGAGGGAAAACTCCAGAGCATTCCAGGCAGAGGGGAGCAAATGGAGACGGAAGGCTGGAGAATCAAGCAGGAGGAAATCAATGCAGCCTGCCCAGCTCCACCAAGCTACAGAGGGGAGGAGGCCTTCCAGCTCAGCACAGCTGGAGGCTTTGCAGGGAAGTCAGGGGCCACATCAGCTCACAGAACAGATAAGAGCTTGGACTTCATCCAAGAAGCAGCAGCAACAACAACAACAACAACAACAACAACAAGCCAGCATAAGCTATTTAAAAGAAAAATAATCGGATTTGCATTTTAGAAAGAGCCTCTAAGAGTGCCTTATAAGAATCACCTGAAGATTCCACAAGTTTTGCTTTTTCAATAAATGCCATTCTTATAAAGCTCCTCCTGCTTCTTAATAAGACAAGTTTTAAGCCTCTAAGGGTTTTTTTTTTTTTTTTTTAATGGGAGATTTTTCAAAGAAAAAATCCTGGCTCTTCTTGTTTGTGTGTGTGTTGGGGGGGGGGGGGGGGGAGGGGAACGACAGTGAAATTTAAAAGGGATGCTGTTAGAAGAGACAAGAAATGAGGATCAGAAGATGCCGGTACAGGGAGAAGATGCCGCTGGCACCAAGTTCCAATCAACAGCACTTACTAATTATCACTTTTGTGGTGAGTGAGGGGGAAAAAGAAGTCAGGTTTTTATGTACGTGGTTCCATTTAAAATATTTTTTTGGTGCACCTGGGTGGCTCAGTCAGCTAAGCATCACCTTCAGCTCAGGTCATGATCTCACAGTTCAGGAGTTCGAAGTTCAAGTGGTGAGTTTGAGCCCCTGAGTTGGGCTCTCTGCTGTCAGCCCAGAGCCAGCTTCAGATCCTCTGTCCCCCTCTCTCTCTGCCCCTCCCCCGCTCAAAATACATAAAACATTTTTTTTTAAAAAACATTTTTTCTCAAAAATACATAAAACATTTTTTTTTTTAAAATGTTTTTTAAAGGGTGGAAATGACATTTTAAAAAATGTTCTTTAAAGGATGGAAATCACAAAAAAATAGATGCCTTGAAAATACATCTAGAAATTCATAAAATGTTCATTCATCCAACAACCTGATTTCATCTGAAATTCTGCATTCTGCCCAAAAGGATCCAAAAGAACATCAGCACGTAGCCTTTGGGACAGATGAGGCATCAGGATCCCGGCTAACCATGTTTCACAATGTGCAGTTACCATTCTGAGGCAGGGTGACTGGCCCTACAGCAGCCTTCTTTGAGGGGATTCCAAGGTTGGATCTTTTCATCCATCCTTCTAAGACCCAACCTGCTCGGAAACATTGGCAGTGTTAAAATAAGCACGCCCATCTAAAGTTTTCCATTTCTCAGGTCAGGTTAAAAAAAAATCCCCAAACCAAATTAACTATTAAAATAATGTCAGGGGCACCTGGGTGGCTCTTGGTTGAGTGTCCGACTTCAGGTCACGATCTTGGTGAGTTCGAGCCCCGCGTTGGGCTCTGTGCTGACAGCTCAGAGCCTGGAGCCTGTTTCAGATTCTGTCTGTCTGTCTGTCTGTCTCTCTCTCTCTCTCTGCCCCTCCCCCACCTGTGCTCTGTCTCAGGTGCTTAAATAAATAAGCATTTAAAAAAGAAAAACAGGGGCACCTGCGTGGCTCAGTCGGTTAAGTGTCCCCAACTTCGGCTCAGGTCATGATCTCACAGTTTGTGAGTTCGAGCCCCACATCAGGCTCTATACCGACTAGCTCAGAACCTGGAGCCTGCTTCAGATTGTGTCTCCCTCTCTCTCTGCCCCTCCCCCGCTCATACTCTGTCTCTGTCTCTCTCTCAAAAATAAAATAAACATTAAAAAAATTTTTTTAAGGAAAAACAAAACAATGTCAATAACACTCTTTAAGGGGCTCCTGGGTGACTCAGTTTGTTGAGCCTCTGACTTGATTTTGGTTGAGGTCATGATCTGATGGTTTGTGAGATCAAGCCCTGCGTTGGGGTCAGGAAACCTTGCTGCAGTCAGGGCTTTTAAATACACCAGGAAGACACTGGTGGAACCAGAGGTGGTGATTCCCTCGATTAGAATAACTTGATCAGAGGCACAAAGGAAGAGTCTCAAAGTGAAAGGACCAGTTGGGAGGCCTACCAAGACTATGAGAATCACTACCAAAAAACTCCTTGTGGTGAAGGTTCTAAGACGTGGGCTCGTTTTCAGATGAGGATCCACAAGTGACTCATTGATTTGCACGGTCCTTCTAAGATTGGTAAGCAGATTACTTCCATCAGTATTGAGCTGAGAGTCAAGGCTGAAGTCACCATTGCAGATGCTTAAATCAACCTTTTTAATAAATTGATTAGCAGTTGTTAAAAAAATAAAATAAAACCAAACAATGTCATTAAGTCTTCTTGGGGAGCCTGGGTGGTTCAGTTGGGTAAGCCTCCAACTACGGCTCAGGTCACGATCTCATGGGCTCATGGGCTCAAGCCCTGTGTCAGGTTCTGTGCTAACAGCTTGGAGCCTGCAGCCTGCTTTGGATTCTGTGTCTCCCTCTCTCTCAAAAATAAATAAACATTAAAAAAATAATAATAAACATTAAAAATAAATAAATAAAATAAATGTTATATTTTGAAACATTGTTAGTAACAGCAAAAGACTGAAAACAAGCCCAGTATCAATTTACAGGGAACTGGTTGAATAACCTAAGGAAAATCCATACAGTACTATAAAATATAACCATATATAAGAGAAATGAATACAAATATCCAAAGACTGTACATGAAAGCTAATAGGAAATTTTTATTTACAAGCTGTAAATGATCCAAATATCCATCAATAGAATAAACAAATTAGGGTAAATTCATACCACAGACTACTACTCAGTCCACCTCCCCCCAAAAAACTGATACATGCAACATAGATGATTCTCAAAAGCATGATGTAAAGTGAAAAAATCCAGACACAAAAAAATAATGGACTGTTAGCAGTCCATTAATATAAAGTTCAAGAAAAGACAAAACTAATCTATGTAGAAAGAAATCAGAATAGTGGTTACCTATAGGGAGATGGGAACTAAGTGGAAGAGGGTATGAAGGAACTTTCTGGGATGATGGAAATGTTCTCTACATTGATTGGGGTGGTGATTACAAATAAAAACTTAGTGAACTCCCTTCACAAAAATTAACTCAGAATGGATTACAGACCTAAATATAAAACAACACAAAACAATAAAACTCCTCAGAGATAACTTAGGAGAAAAATCTAAATGATCTTGGATTTAGTGATGACTTTTTCGATACAACGCTACACAATCCATGAAGATAAGAACTGATAAACTGGACTTCATTAAAATTAAAATTTCTGCTATGAAAGGCACTGTAAAGAGAATAAAAAGACCAGCCTCAGACTGGGAGAAACATATTTGCAAAAGACAACTGATAAAGGGCTGTCTTTTAAAATATACAAAGAGGGGCGCCTGTATGTCTCAGTCAGTTGAGCATCTGAATTCAGCTCAGGTCATGATCTCATGGGTTTGTGAGTTTGAACCCTGCACTGGGCTCAGACTGGCAGCTCAGAGTCTCATTGAGGTCCTCACTTTCTCCTCTCTCACTGCCCCCTCCCCAACTCGCGCTTTCTCTCTGAAAATAAGAACTTTAAAAAATAAATAAAATATATACAGAACTTTTTTTTTTTTTTTAAGTTGAGAGAGAAAGAGGGAGAGCGCGCGCACGCATCAGAGAGAGGGAGACACAGACTCCCAAGCAGCCTGCAGTGGGGCCCGAACCCACCAACTGCAAGATCATGACCTGAGCTGAAGTCAGAGGCTTATTAACACACTGAGCCACTCAGGTACCCCTACAGAGAACTCTTAAAACTCAAAAATAAGAAAAACAACCTCATTGTTTAAAAATGAGCCAAAGCCCTTAACAGACACATCATCAAAGATATGAGCATATAAAAAGATGTTCCACATCATATGTCATCAGGGAAATGCAAATTAAAACCACAAAGAAATACCACCACACACTTATTAGAATAGCCAAAATCCAGAACTCTGATAATAACAAATGATGGTGAGACTGGAGCAACAAGAACTCTCGTTGCTGGTGGGAATTCAAAGTGGTTACAGCCACTTTGGAAGACAGTCTGGTGTTTTGTTTTACAAAATTAAACATACTCTTATACCGTACAACAATCATGCTCATTGGGCTCCTAAGCATGTATCCAAAGCAGCTGAAAACCTGTCCACACAAAACCCTGCACACAAATGTTTACAAAGCAGCTATGCACTTATTTGCCAAAACTTGGAAGCAACTAAGAAGTCCTTAAGTAGGTAATAAATAGTTGATAAAGGATAAGTAGGTGATAAAGAACGGATAAACCATACATGGTATATCCAAACATGAAATATTATACAGCACTAAAAAGAAATGAGCTACCAAGTGATGAAAAGAGTTTAAATACATACTATTAATCAAAAGAAGCCAATGTGTGGGGAGCTTGGGTGGCTCAGTGGGTCAAGTATCTGACTTTGGCTCAGGTCATGATCTCATGGTTCCCGAGTTTGAGCCCTGCGTCGGGCTCTGTGCTGACAGCTCAGAGCCTGGAGCCTGCTTTCAGATTCTGTGTCTCCCTGTCTCTCTGCCCCTCCCCCACTCACACTCTGTCTCTCTCTCTCTCAAAAATAAACACTAAAAAATTAAAAAAAAAAAAGAAGCCAATATGAAAAGGCCATGTACGATTTCTAATTATATTACATTTTGAAAAAGACAAAACTACGGAAATAGTAAAAAGTATAGTTGGGGGGGGGATGTTAGGAGGGGTGGAAGGATGAATAGGCAGGGCAGAGGATTTTTAACCAGTGAATTATTCCATAGGATACTATAATGGTGAATATGTCATTATACATTTGTCCAAACCCACAGAATCCAAATTCTAATGTAAACTATAAACATTATGATGGTTACCAGAAAGGAGGGAAGGGGGGTGGGGGGATGCGTTGAATGGGTGATGGGGTTTAAGGAGCACACTTGTTTCACTACATTATACACCTGAAACTAATATTACACTAAATGGAATTTAAATTAAAACTTAAAAAAAAAAAACAAAAAAAAAAACAAAAAAAAAAAAAACGGGCACCTGACTGGTCACTGGGTAAGAGCATGTGACTCTTGATCTTGGGGTCGTGAGTTCCAGCCTCACTTTGAGCACAGAGGTTACTATAAATAAATAATAACCTCTTAGGAGAAAAAGAACACCAACCTAAACTAAAAACAAAACAAAAAACTATAGATACTGGATGATAATGATGTGTGAATGGAGACTGTTAACAGATGTAATCCTCTGGTGGGGGGTGCGATAGTGGGAAAGGCTATGCATATGTGGGCTCAGAGGTACATGGGAAACCTCCAGATTTGTACTCAATTTTGCTGTGACCCTAAAGCTACTCCATAAAATAAAGTCTAGGGGGCACCTGACTGGCTCAGTGGGCGGAGCAGGGGTCTCTTCATCTTGGGGTAAGACCTTGAGTTCAAGCCCCACATTGGGCTGGAAGCCTACTTAAAAAAACAAACAAAAAAACAAATAGCAGCACCCAAATATAAAATCTAAAAATGAAATCCACTGAAGAAAGTCTAAATGAACAGGACCTTTCAATGTATATAATTTTACCTCAATTTTTTAAAGCTTTTGACTTCTCAAAAACAAAACCAACCAGTAAGCTTTTAACTACTGACATAGAAACATCTACAGGTATAAAACAGTGTATGGGAATGGGGTGCCTGGGTGGCTCACTTGGTTCAGCACCAGACTCTTGATTTCGGCTCAGGTCATGATCTCACAGTTCGTAAGTTCGGTCCCACGTCGGGCTCTCCTCTGACAGAGCAGAGCCTGCTTGGGATTCTGTCTCCATGTCTCTCTCTCTCACAAAATAAACAAACATTAAAAACAAAACTAAACAAAGAAAACACTGTATGCGGTATGCAACACTGTGTCAGAAAGGGGAGGAATAAGAAAATGTGCTTGCAGAAAGTAATAAAAGTTGTTCCTTGGGGTGCCAGGGTGACTCAATCAGTTAAAAGTCAGACTCAGACTTTCGGCTCAGGTCATGATCTCACCATTGTGATTTCGAGCCCTGTGTTGGGCTCCATGCTGAGCGTGGAGCCTGCTTAAGATTCTCTCCCTCTCTCTCTCTCAGTGCACCCCTGCCCCTCGTATGCATGGGCATCATCTCGAGGTTCATGGGTGGTTCCTGGATTTAAGCCCTGTGTGGAGCTAACAGCCTGCTTGGAATTCTCTTGGCCCCTCCCCTGCTCCACCTCACAGGCTCTCTCTCAAAATAAACTTAGAATAGAAAAGAGGTGCCTGGTGGCTCAGTCGGTTAAGTGTCTGACTTGACTCAGGTCATGATCTCATGAAGTTCCATGGGTTGGAGCCCGCGTTGGGCTCTGTGCTGACAACTCAGAGCCTAGAGCCTGCCTTGGATTCTGTCTCTGTCTCTCTCTCTGTCCCTCCCCTGTTTGTGCTGTCTCTCTCTCTCTTTCAAATATAAACATTAAAAAAATTAAACAGAAAAAAAGCATAGGGGTTCCTGGGTGCTCTCTCAGTTAAGCATCCTACTTAATTCAGCTCAGGTCCTGATCCCGCCATTCGTGAGTTCAAGCCTTGCATCGGGCTCTGTGCTAACAGCTCAGAGCCCGGAGCCTGTTTCAAATTCTATGTCTCCTTCTCTCTGCCCTTCCCCAGCTGGCACTCTGTCTCTCTCTCTCAAAAATAATAAACATTCAAAAAAAAATTTTTTTTAAAGAATATAAAAGTTGTAGGGGCGCCTGGGTGGCGCAGTCGGTTAAGCGTCCGACTTCAGCCAGGTCACGATCTCGCGGTCCGGGAGTTCGAGCCCCGCGTCAGGCTCTGGGCTGATGGCTCAGAGCCTGGAGCCTGTTTCCGATTCTGTGTCTCCCTCTCTCTCTGCCCCTCCCCCATTCATGCTCTGTCTCTCTCTGTCCCAAAAACAAAAATAAACGTTGAAAAAAAAAAAAAAAAAAAAAAAGAAAATAAAAGTTGTTTTTACAGAGGATGTGAAAGAAGTGGGAGCAGAGGTGGGAATACATGTTCTCAGTGCATACTTTTTAAAAATAATTTTCATATATATATATACATATACACATACAAATAAAAACAAAAATCATTTCCCTATTAAAAACATATAACTATCAACTATTCACCCTTAACTATTTAAGTTTTCATTGAAAAGGAAACTTGTTGGGGCACCTGGGTGGCTCAGTCGGTTAAGCGTCCGGCTTCAGCTCAGGTCATGATCCCATTGTCTGTGGGTTTGAGCCCCGCATTGGGCTCTGCACTGACAGCTCAAGAGCCTGGAACCTGCTTTGGATTCTGTGTCTCCCTCTCTCTGCCCCTCCCCAACTCATGCTCTGTCTCTCTCTCTCTCTCAAAAATAAATAAACATTTAAAAAAAAATTTTTTTTAGGGGCGCCTGGGTGGCTCAGTCGGTTAAGCGGCCGACTTCAGCTCAGGTCACGATCTCGCGGTCCGTGAGTTCGAGCCCCGCGTCAGGCTCTGTGCTGACGGCTCAGAGCCTGGAGCCTGGTTCAGATTCTGTGTCTCCCTCTCACTCTGCCCCTCCCCCGTTCATGCTCTGTCTCAAAAAGAAATAAACGTTAAAAAAAAAAAAATTAAAAAAAAAATTTTTTTTTTTTTAATTTTTTTTTTCAACGTTTATTTATTTTGGGGACAGAGAGAGACAGAGCATGAACGGGGGAGGGGCAGAGAGAGAGGGAGACACAGAATCGGAAACAGGCTCCAGGCTCTGAGCCATCAGCCCAGAGCCCGACGCGGGGCTCGAACCCATGGACCGCGAGATCGTGACCTGGCTGAAGTCGGACGCTTAACCGACTGCGCCACCCAGGCGCCCCAAAAAAAATTTTTTTAAAGAAAAGGAAACTTGTTAAGTTACTAAAGCACCTATTTTCCTGAAGAAGTGAACATAAAGGAGAAACGAGATGATCTGAACTCTAGGTTCTAGTCATTGAAAATTCTAGTGTTTTTCTTCATAACTTCATTGTATCAAGGTCTCAGGTATTAGATATGCAAGATATAATCAGACATAAAAACAAAACAGCCACAGATCCCTTAACATGTATGCCCCCCTTCCCTTCTCCTAGGATTTCTGCCATACAAAGTTTTACGCAAAAGAAGTATGAGAAGCAGCTGACAAAGTCAATAAAATTAAACACCAAATGTGTTAAATATCATGGATGGACGCCGTCCTAAAGTGCTGGCAATCCTTTAGTTTATTGGATATTTAAAAAATGTTAAGTATATATTTTTAAGCTGAAGAATCCAATCAACCTTTGAGGTTCTGCCGCCTAGCAAAAGTGAAATATCTTCCTTTTTCCAAACCTCAAGTTATGCCCCATTAAGTCCAGATTCAAAACCTGCAGCTCATAAAAATGATCAATATATCCAACTCTTGTAATTAGCATATTAAATCACTTGGCCTGAAATTCAAATTTCTATTAGAGAAAGGGATTAACCAAGCAAAAAGGATTTAAAAAGTGAGCCTACTGGGAAATTACGTGAATCCTTTCTAATAGGATATCCACCAAATTGGTATTAAAGGAAAGATGTTGGGAGGTAGGAGGGAGGTGCTAACTGGCAAGTCAAAAGTCTTTCCCTGTGTGGATAGGCTTATTTAAGACTTGGAATTTTTTTCTTTTTCCCTCCTACAGTGGGACTCAGTTCTCCAAGGAGGAGGATTTGAAACATTTCTCAAGCTTTATACGATTTGGGAAATAATGGCTTCATGCTTAAATAAAATACCTTCCAACTTCACTCATAAAAGATACCATCATTCACTGATAAAACTGGCAAAAATTTTTTAAATTTCATACTCAGTTGATGTCAAGGACACAGAGACACGGATTTCACGTATTGTACAGACAGCGGGAGCAAATCTTGCAATAATAATGTATTTCAAAAGCCTTAAGAATGTTCATGTAGGGGCGCCTGGGTGGCGCAGTCGGTTAAGCGTCCGACTTCAGCCAGGTCGCGATCTCGTGGTCCGTGAGTTCGAGCCCCGCGTCGGGCTCTGGGCTGATGGCTCAGAGCCTGGAGCCTGTTTCTGATTCTGTGTCTCCCTCTCTCTCTGCCCCTCCCCCGTTCATGCTCTGTCTCTCTCTGTCCCAAAAATAAATAAACGTTGAAAAAAAAAATTTAAAAAAAAGTTCATGTAAAGTTTACAACGTTTTTCTAAGAAAATAATCAAAAAGGTAGATAATATTTATTTACAAGGATGCTCAGAAGGAGCACAACAAAAAAAGACCTTAACAAAAGAAGAAGGGGTGGGGGAGGCCAGTAAAAGGCAGGCAGGCAGGCAGACAAATGACCAATAGGAAAATAGTTCAATACTTTGGGGCATGTAAAATGGAATATGATGCAGTGATTAGAAATTAGTACTTTTATAAACTCTGTAACATCCTGTGGATACATTCTTAGTACTAACTTAAATACCTTTCCAGGGGCGCCTGGGTGGCTCAGTCGGTTAAGCAGCCAGCTAAGCACTTCGGCTCAGGTCGTGATCTCTTCGGCTCAGGTCATGATCTCACGGTCCGTGAATTCAAGCCCCGCGTCAGGCTCTGTGCTGACAGCTCAGAGCCTGGAGCCTGTTTCAGATTCTGTGTCTCCCTCTCTCTGACCCTCCCCTGTTCATGCTGTCTCTCCCTGTCTCAAAAATAAATAAAACATTAAAAAATAAAAATAAAAAAAATACCTTTCCAAATGCACATACAACATAAAGGTATTTTTTTATGTGCATGTAAAAAAATCAGAAGGAATTATACAAAAATATTACAACCTGTTGTCTGAGGGGTAGCTTTTATTTTTGATGACTTCATCAAGTCACCAGCGAGCTCAGACTCCTTAGAAGCCTAATGTCACTACATTCCACTTTGGCTCATCAGTACTCAAATTGGAGTGCCCATAGGAGAATATATAATAAATAAAGCCACAAGAAAAACATCTTGTGCCATCTTGGAATCTAAATTTCAATTAGTTTTATTACACAAAGTTGAAAGAGTGTTTTTTTTTTTTAATATTACACAGGAAAGAATTTTAGATCAAATAGGAATTTTTCTTTTATTCATTTCTTTGTAAGATTGTCCCAAATATAAGAATAACTTTTTCTTAATTAGATCATTGACTTGGAAGCCAAGAAAGACACGAGGTACAGAGGATTTTTAAAGGAAAGCCCCATTTAGCTAATTTTTATTTCCCCCCCATGTATGTCCTCTCTCTCCCTCTCTCCTTCTCTCCCTCCCCCCCCCCCCTTCTAAACCTTCTTCTATCATCAAAGCTATTTACCACTGACAGTCATTCAACTCTCTTCTATATTGCAAAGGTCACAAAAACAGGAAACCCTTAAATTCTTCCAGGCCCTTACTTCCCTAATCACAAGAATAAAATAAGTTATCAACGCCAGGTGGACCGAGATCTCATTCTGAAAGACAATGGAAGAGAGCTTGTAGAGGACAGTAAAGATAATACCTTTAGGACCTGGGGGAAGATGAAGAGTTCTTAAACCAAATACACACAAGAAAGTAACAACCATAAAGAAAAATATTGATAAATTGGGCTATAATGAAATTAGTGCTTCTGTTCATTAAAAAATGCTACTGACAGTAAAAAGTAGGTGCACCTGGGTGGCTCGGTCATTAGAGCATGTGACTTTTGATCTCAGGGTTTTAAGTTCAAGCCCCCGGTTGGGGACAGAGATTACTTAAAAATAAAATCTTAAAACAAACAAACAAAACAAAGTAAGGCCACCTGGGTGGGTCAGTGGTGGACTTCCGACTTTGGCTCCGGTCATGATCTCATGGTTCGTGAGTCTGAGCCCTGCATCAGGCTCTGCTGTCGGTGCAGACTGGCTTTGGATCCTCTGTTCCCTTCTCTCTGCCCCCCCTTCCCTACTTGCGCGCTCTCTCTCACTGTCTCTCAAAAATAAACATTTCTGAAAAATGAAAAGATTTTTTTTCTTAAAGTGTAAAAAGGCAAGAGTGGAAGATTTTTGCTATATATTCAAAGCTTTCTTTAAAGTGTTTTCTACACTCAACATAGGACTCAAACTCAGGACCCTGAGGTCAAGAGTTGCATGCTCCTCTGTGCCAGCCAGACACACCCCAACAAAGCTTTATTTTATCCAAAATAAAGAAATACAAATCAACACAATAACCAAATAGAAAAATGGGGCCTGGGGTGTCTGGCTGTCTCAGTCGATCTGTCTCTCCCTCTCTCTGCCCCTTGCCAGGTCTCTCCCTCTCACAAAATAAATAAACTTTATTTTTTAAATTTTTTAAAATGTTTATTTATTCTTGAGAGAGAGACAGAGCATGGGCATAAGCAGGGGAGGGGCAGAGAGAGAGGGGGAGACAGAATCGGAAGCAGGCTCCAGGCTCTGAGCTGTCAGCACAGAACCCAACAGGCGACTCGAACTCACAAACTGTGAGATCATGACCTGAGTGGGAAGTCGGATGCTTAACCAAGTGAGCCACCCAGGCACCCCTAAAATAAATAAACTTTAAAAAAGTAAAATAAGGGCTCCTGGGTGTGGCTCAGTTGTTAAGCACCAGACTTCAGCTCAGGCTAAACTCCATTTGGGAGTTCGAGAGCTCGAGCCCCACTTTGGGTGAGCTTCTGTCCCACTTCAGGTAAAACACAAGTCCCGCTTCTCTCTCTCAATCAAAAAATAAAATAAAACCACAGTTCGATGTCATGACACATCCATCATAATGGCTAAAATTAAAATGATTATGGTGAGGATATATAGCAAATGAATTCTCTCACAGAGCACTCATGAGAGTAGAATGTGGTATGACCATTTTGGAAAACAGTCTCTGGCATCATCTAATAAGGTAAATAAACTTCTATGACCCAGCAAGTCCTTTTATCAAAAATGTATACATAAAGGGGCACCTGGGTGGCTCAATGGATTGAAGCTCCAACTTCAGCTCAGGTCATGACCTCACGGTTCATGGGTTTGAGCCCCACATCGAGCTCGCTGCTGTCAGCAAGGAGCCGGCTTTGAATCCTCTGCCCGCCTCCTTCTGCACCTCCCGTGCTCATGCACTCTCAATAAATAAATAAAATACACACACACACACACACACACACACACACACACGAAAAAAAAAAAGCGTATGTATGGCACCAAAAGATACATACAAAAGTTTTCACTGCAGCTTTGTTCATAACAGCCAAATACTGGAAAAATTCCAAATGACCATTAGCAGCAGAAAGGATAAAGTATATTGCAACACAATGAAATACTGCACATTAAAAATGAACACACTACCATTACCCACAATGTGGACAAATCACACAATGCTGATCAAAAGAAGCCAGACACAAAAAGAACTACAAGGTATAACTAATTATATACAAAGTTCAAAATAGGCAAAACAATCTGCGGTGTCCAAAGTAAGGGCAGTGCTTGGTTACTTTTAAGGAGCAGGAAGAGGCTAATGACCAATTAAGAGGCAGTAAATGAAACACGGGTGCGTTCTGGAATGCTAGTACCATTTTAATATTGGTGGCAGATACATAGGTATGTTCCCTTTGTGGTCATTCATCCTGTGTAATTTTTAGATTTGTGTACTTTCCTGTATGTAAAAAAATAAATTTTAATTAAAAAAGAACACTAGAAAAATTCTAAGAGTAATTAAGAAGGATTCACCCTATCAGGTATTTTTTAATTGTTACCCAGTAAGTGGAAAGGCGATCCTAAGAGATACAATGAATCAAATCATTACAACAGGGATGAGAAATAAATCCAAGTACACCCAATAATTTGTCATATAATAAAGGTAGCCTTTTGAACTCGTGGAGGAAAAGACTAGATTACTCAATAAATGGTTTGAAAAAATTGAGTAGCCATTTGGTAAAAAGTGAAATGAAGATGGATCCTTATCTCACTCCCTCAATCAAATGAAACTGAAGAGGACAAAGGATGAATACAAAAAAAAAAAAAAAAAAAAAGACTGGATACATAAAATGAGACCATCAGTACTAAAACAAAACATGGGTGAATATTTCTACAATATTGGAATTGGGAAATCCAGAAGCCATAAAGATAAGCATTGATAATATGACCACATAAAAATATCATGAGTTTGAATGTACCAAAAGAGAAACAAAACCCACAAAGTCAAAAAAAAAAAAAAAAAAAAAACAAAATTGGGGGCAAAGTATCTTCAGCAGAAATACTCAAAGAGCTCTTGAAAATCAGTAAGAAAATGATCAACAATCCAGAACACCCATATATAACAAGATGCCCAAAGCCACTAGCAAAAAAAAAAAAAAAAAGGCATATGAAAATAAGATGGTATTTTTCACTAATGACATTGATGTTTGAAATAAGAATGCCTATTCCCAGGGTGAAATAGGGTGAATACAGGATGCAGTATTAAATAGTATGAACTTTTACCACCAATCAAAATTTTAAATGGTCATCATGCCCTTTACCTCAGCAGTTTCTCAACTTGCAACCTAAGTGAAAACACTCACTCAACCCAGATACATATATAGAGGGATGTTTACAGAAGCAGGATCTATACAGCAGCAAAACCCAGAAACCCAAAGGTCCATCAGGAGGCAAATGGCTAAATTATAACACATCTACCCCTACACAATGAAGTATCACATAGCTATCAAAAAGAGTAAGTTTTCTAGATGCACTAATATGGAAAAAGGTACATTATCAAATAAAAATAACTGGCAAAAAGTATGCAGTGGGACATTCCTCCCCTTTTAAAAAATTTTTTTGATTTATTTTTATTTTAGAAAGAGCTAGGGAGGGAAATAAATAAATAAATAAATAGTGAGCTAGGGAGGAAGGGAGGGGCAGAGCAAGGGAGAGACTCTTAAGCAGGTTCTGCCCCCAACACCCCGCACTGAACAGGAGGCAGGGCTAGATCACAAGACCCTGAGATCTTGACCTTATCAGAAACCAAGACTTGGATGCTTAACCAACTGAGCCACCCAGGCGCTGCTCCCTTTTTCTTCTAAAATAACAATCATGCTGTTTGATTATATTCTGTCTCACCTGTAAAATATATGGCACATGAGGGGTGCCTGGGTGGCTCAGTAGGTTAAGAGTCTGACTCTTGATTTTGGTTCGGGCCAAGATCTCTCAAGATCTCAGGGTTCACATCAGGGCTCTGTGCTGGCAGTGCGGAGCCTGCTTGAGATTCTCTCTCCCTCTCTCTGCCCTTCCCCACTGGGTCTCTCTCTCTCTCCAAAATAAATAAATAAAAACTTTAAATTCCCAATGTTTATAGCAGTACTATCAACAATAGCCAAAGTATGGAAAGAGCCCAAATGTCCATCGACAGATAAATGGATAAAGATGTGGTATATATATGTGGTATACACGCACGCATGCACGCACTGGAGTATTGCTCGGCAATCAGAAAGAATGAAATCTTGCCATTTGCAACAACCTGGATAGAACTCTAGTTCCCTCTAGGGTATTATGCTAAGCAAAATTAGTCAGAAAAAGACAAATCTAGGACTTCACTCATATGTGGAATTTAAGATTCAAAACAGATGAACATAAGGGAAGGGAAACAAAAATAAAAACAGGGAGGGGAACAAAACACAAGAGACTCTTAAATATAGAGAACAAACAGGGTTGCTGGAGGAAGGATGGGCTAAATGGGCAAAGGGCATTAAGGAAAACACTTGGTGGGATGGGCACTGGGTGTTAGAGGGGATGAATCACTGGAATCTATTCCTGAAATCGTTGGTGCACTATATGCTAACTTGGATGTAAAGTTAAAAATTAATTAACTAAAAGTAAATTTAAAAAGAAAAAAAACTTTAAAAATTTGTAAAACATATGGCACATGAAGAAAGGAACTTCACCTTCTGGGGCTTTATCCCAGAGCCTCTCTAGAATACTACACCAAGCTCACATAGTAGATACCAAAAACATCTGTCGAATGAAAGAATGACTATTACCCCAGCAAGGCACAGAACAGGTACTCAATAAGTATTTACCATGTTTAAATATATGTGTCATATTTAAAAAATATGCAGAAAAAGAGGATATGTATACAACGTTAATGGTGGGTAGATATGAGCCTGAAATTAAGGAGGAGCTGAGCTTTCACACAAAAACTGGGTAAGGATTAAGTGTTCTGAGTGTTCAAGGGCTAGACAGCAGAAAGATGCAAAACAATGAACAAGAATAGACAAGGACACGCGTTTCATGGAACACAGACACCTATTTAAACCAACAACTTACAGGGGCACCAGGCTGCTTGGTTGGAGGAACATGTAACTCTTACTCGGAGTTGTGAGTTTGAGCGCCATGTTGGGTATAGAGATTACTGACAAATAATACCTTTGTTTTTGGACTAGAGCTATGAGAAGTCATTGAAATGTTTTTGAAACTGGCATGATACTGACTTACTAGAATGCTTTAATTTTATAACAGTCATCAGTACTGTTTCTCTAAGGAGAACAGAGTGGACACTGTACTTCTATATACACAGCTAGAAGTATAAACTAGTCCAGACTGAAAATCCATATCAAAATTTTAACTGTTACACACACACACACACACACACACACACACACACACACACAAATTAACACACAAGACCTATCAGATCAAAAAGTATGATTAACATTGTGCTAGTGAATGGTGTGAGGAAACAAGACATTCTTACACAGGACCGTAAAGTGGAACCATCATTCTGATGGGCAATTTAGCAATATGGATCACAATGAAAAATCCACAGCTCCCACCCAACCAATTCACTGCAAGGAACTATCACCCTCATTGTTAGCAAAACCTCTGCTTGTAAGAATTAAGACACAGTATTTTCAGAATTCTGTGGATATAGGATTTACTATAGATTGCTCTCATCTGTGATTGTACTAAGCAGTTTCAGAGATGTAAATAAAAGTCTTGATTCACCTAGTCTTTGAGTAGATCTAAACACTGCTTCAGCTCTGGAATCTCCTCTAACAATCGTGTAAAGTATTTAAAAAAAAAAAAAAGTACATTATGGGGCACCCAGGTGGCTCAACTGGTAAAGAAAGCATCCCACTCTACATTTTGGCTCAGGCCGTGATCTCAGGGTTGTGAGCCCAACAGGATGGAGCTTGCTTGTGATTCTCTCTCCCTCGCACTCTGCCCCTGCTCATTTGTTTTCTCTCTTTAAATAAACATTTAAAGAAAGGATATTGATACCATTAGTTTAATCCTTTAAAATATTCTTGCTAAGAGTCCGAAGAAACACTTAAACAAAAGGAGAAAATGGGAGCACCTGCGTAGCTCAGTTGGTTTAAGTGTTGTACTCTTGATTTCGGCTTAGGTCATGGTCTTGCAGTTTGTGGGTTCGAGCCCCACATCAGGCCCTGTGCTGAGGTGTAGAGCCTACCAGGGATTTTCTCTCTTTCTCTGCCCCTCCCCCAGCTCATGCTCTCTCAAAATAAATGAACTTTAAAGAAGGAAAGAAAAAAAGGAGACACCTAGTGGAAAAGAAACCTTTGATATTTATATAAAAAATGCTTGGACCTCAGATTATACATGGTCTCAAAAGCACAAGGAAGGAAGGAAGGAAGGAAGGAAGGAAGGAAGGAAGGAAGGAAGGAAGGAAGGAAGGAAAGAAAGAAAGAAAGAAAGAAAGAAAGAAAGAAAGAAAGAAAGAAAGAAAGAAAAAAGAAAAGAAAAGAAAAAAGAAAGAAAGGGAGAGAAAGATCTGGACTGCATCAATATTGCTTTTGCACTACAAATAACATCAAAAATGTGAAAACCCACAGAAATGAGAAAATTTTTGCCAATATAAGGGATGTGTATCCAAAAAAGAACTCTTCCAACTCAATAATAAAAAAATACATAACCCAATTTTAAAATGGGCAAAGGACTTGAATAGACATTTCTCCAAAGATACAGGAATGGCCAAGAAGCACATGAAAAGAGGCTCAACCTTAGTCATCAGGCAAATGCAAACCAAAACTACAGGGATACCATTTATACCTACTAGGATGACTGTGAAGAAAAAAAGACAACCAAAAACAAGAGTTAAGGACGTGGAGAAATCTTCATCTAAACCATGAATATGTAAAATACCACAGCCACTTTGGAAAATAATTTGTCAGCTCCTCAAAATGTTAAACAGAGTTTTATGACCCCGCAATTCCACTCCTACATATATACCCAAGAAAAAAGAATACAACTGCACAAAAACCCTACACAAACGTTGGTAGCAGCCAAAAAGTAGAAACCCAAATGTCTGTCAGCTGGTGAACGGTTATATAAGTGTGTAGTACATATAAAATGGAATATTATTCAGTAACAAAAAAAAGAAAAATGGCCGACAAACATGGAAAAAGATGTTCAATTCATTGGTCATTACAAACATGCAAACCAAAAGTAACAGATGCCACTTCAAACACACTAGGATGGCATAAAAACAAACAGAAAATAGCAAGTGTTGACAAGCATGGAAAGAAATTGAAACCCTCCTACATTCCTGGTGGGAATGCAAAATGACCAGCACAGCAGCTGTAGAAAACTGTGGCGGTTCCTCAGTGAGTTAAACATAATTACCGTGACCCAGCAATTTCACTCCTAGGTATACACTCGAAAGAACTGAAAGCACGTATTCCAACAAAAACCTGCACCCAAATGTTCATAGCAGCACTATTCCTAACAGCCAAAAAGTGGACAGAACAAAAATGTTTATCAAGTTAACTACGCTAGGTGAAGTGATGGATGTGTTAACTACCTTGATCTTGGTAATCATTCCACCATGTTTATCAAATCATCACGTTGTAAACTTCAAATACAGGTTATTCTATTTGTCAATTATTTGTCAATAAAGTCGGGGGGAAATTTTCTAAGGCCATCAACTGATGGATAAACAATATGATATATCCAAACAAAGGAATATTATTCAGCCCACAAAAAGGAATAACGTACTGATATACGCTACAACATGGAAGACACTGAAAAAACATGCTACCTGAAAGCCACACAAAAAAAGGCCACATATTGTCTGATTCCATTTACGTGAAATATTTAGAAGAGACACCTACAAGACAGGAAGTTCAGTGGTTGCCAGAAGGTGGCATGAAGGGGAAACGGGAAGTGACTGTTTAAAGGATATGGAGTCTCCTTTTAAGGTAACAGAAAAAGCTGGGGGCACCTGGTAGGCTCAGTAGGTAGAGCACGTGACTCAATCACTGGGGTTTTGAGTTCAAGCCCCACATTGAGGGTAGAGCCTACTTTAAAAATTAAAATTAAAAAAGGCAGGGGCAGGGGACACGCGGGGGGACTCCTGGGTGGCTCATTCAGTTAAGCCTCCCTTTGATTCAGGAACTAGACAATGGTGATGGTTGTACAACTTAATTGTATACTATTTTTTTTTTTTAATGTTTACTTATTTTTGAAAGAGAGCACACATGTGGGGAGGTAGTGGGAGGGAAGAGGCAGATAGAGAGGGAAACAGAGGATCGGAAGCCAGCTCTTGGTGGCTGCAGAGAGCCCGATGCTGGTCTCAAAATCACAAACTGTGAGATCATGACCTGAGCCGAATGCCTAATCAACTGGGCTACCCAGGGACCCCTGTATACTTTAAAAGAATACATTTTGTTGTCTTTTGCACACTTTTTAAAATGAAATACTGACACATGCTACAACGTGATGACCCCTGAAAACATTACACTAAGTGAAAGGAGTCAGTCACAAAGTCCACATATTTTGTGGTTCTATTCACATGACATGTCCAAGATAGGCAAATTTAGAAGCAGAAAAGTTGATGGGTGGTTGCCTGGAGCTTGGGTGGTGATGTACAGAGGACTGAGTGCCAATCCAATGGCTAAAGGGCTAGGTGGGGAGGTGGGCAAATGTTCTAAAGTCAAGACTGTGGGCATTGCTAAACAGCCCTGAATATACAAACAGAAACCACTGAATAGTACATTTTAAATAGGTGAATCATACAATATGTGAATTATATCTCGATGCTTTAAAAAAAAAAAAAAAAAACAAACACCTGTTTGGATATAAACCTTGCAATTGCAACTTAAAAATAACTTTTTTAATGTTTTTGAGAGAGAGAGAGAGAGAGAGAGAGAGAGCACGAGTGGGGGGGGGGGGGCAGAGAGAGGCAGACACAGAATCAGAAGCAGGCTCCAGGCTCTGAGCTGTCAGCAAAGAGCTGGGTGCAGGGCTTGAACTCAGGAACTTAATGGACTGAGCCACCCAGGCTACCTGCAACTTAAAACTCTTAGGACATTCCCCTTATAAGGATCGCAGTCAATTTCTACTCCCTAATTTGCGTTAAAATCAGAATTCTAACAGTGATAGAGTGGTGGGGTTTTTTGTTTTTGTTTTTTTTTTTTTTTTGCTTCTCTAGAATCTAATTATTTTGGGAAACTAACTGAACTTAATAAATTCTGTTATACACAGCCTCTGTCATTCCAGGGCTTACTGTTGGAGTCAGATGTCCCCTCCTTGCAAGCCAGATGCCCTAGAACTTAGAATTATTCGTTAGCCTTATGGAAGCTCCCTAACCTGAATCACTTCTCAACCTAGACTTAAATTCCAAAGCGAGACCTTGACTTCCATTCCTTCCGGGTCCCGCCGCTTAAAAACTCCAGAAAGCCTTTACTAAATGCCTGCTGAAGTAAAGCTACTGAGCATGCCCGGTTTGGCCAACTCAATTCAACAACATTCCAGAACAAAAACTATAGTTCCCGCGTTAAAAGGTGGAAAAACAGAAGAGACAGGAACAATGCCTAAGAATTCGAACTAAAAGGAAAGTCAAGATTCAAGGGCTAAGCAGAAGTGAAGGACAGAACTTATACAGCTCACACTTCGCACTTGGTAAAGTGGTACGGTCGAAACGACCCCCCAAAAAAGGGGGGGGGGAAAGCTAAAACAGATGAACGAGAGGGTAGGTCAACTGGGGGTGAAGGTGTCGATGACGTAGACTACCCATACGGTTCTCTAAATCAGCCCTATCCAAAACTAATACTAAGACGACCAAGCCTTAGCGTCACCAGTAATAAAAGATATACTGTGATGAAACTCACTTCCAAGAAGTTCCCTTTCTACAATGGAAAAAGCTGAGCCGTGGCCAAGATACAACAGCCAACAACGTTTGCTAAGCTCTCAGCTCCTGCCTTCAACCATTTCCACCGCCATCTTCTAGACAAGAACCTAGAACCGTTTCTAAAGGGCTTCCAGCAGCATCACCTCCATGCAAAGCCCGGGAAGGCTGCGTTACTCAGGTCGCCCAGACGGCGTTAAGGAGGAAGCCTCCACCTTGCCCCTCTCCGCGCCTGCTAGATGCACGCAGCTGGCTGCTGTCCTCTTTCCCCCAATATGACCCCCGGCCCCCGGCCCGGTTTTCCGAAGTCCGAACCGGGGGCGCAAGGCCCAGTGCGCGGGCCTCACCTGCACACGCCGCGGATGCAAGGCTCCAGCCAGATGCGGTACGCGGTCTCGATGTGCTCCTGCGACACCTCCTCGGGCCGCACCGTCTCCGCCCAGCGCCAGGCCGCCTTCTCCAGCTGCAGCCGCGGGGCCATGGCCTTGGCCCGAAGAGCGCCTCCCGAGCCGAGCCGTCGCTGCTGTTGCTGCTGCCGCTGCCGCCGCCCAAATGGGCTCCGCCACCTGCCAGCAATGGGGACCAGGCGATCCCTCAGCCAGCTGGCCAGTCAATCACCTGTGCGCGCCACTGCCGCCGCGCCCGCCCGCCCGCGCCCGACCCGCACGACTAGCCGCAAAGCGCCGCCGCCGACACCCGACACCCCTCGCGCCCGCAGACGTTGGAGGTATACTCCCCGCCGCGGTGGGCGCATGCGCGTTCCCAGCAGTCTTTGCGCCACCCCGCGCCTCTAGCCCGACGGGTGGAGGAAGGGGAAGCAGCCTGTTCGAGGTACTGTTGCCACGTCCTCACCGGCGCTGCTGGGGAAGCAGCGTCTAAGCACCTGTCCAGGGTAGCGTCCTGCGAACCACTACCCTAACAAGCTGGCACCTCGAGGGCAAAAGGCTGCCTATTCTCGCTCTCTGGTACTTCTCCTTAACCTTGAAGGAATCACGCGAGAAGCTACTCAACGCACATCATAGGGCCGCTGGACTGCGGGGTAGGACCTGAAACCAGGTCACCAAAAAAACGACGGTTGGCTCTGTAGAGGATGATTAAACTTGAGCCTGGACCGGTTCCGACTCCTTTCCCGAGCCCTCCTGACGTCGCGGGATGTTCTGGGCCTTTTCTCAAGTAGAACTGGACTACATGTCCCGGCATGCATAGCGTGCTGTCACTCACTGGATGCGAGGCATGCTGGGATTTGTAGTCCTCGAGGTGGAGGGGGGCTTCGGGTGAGGTGGGCTTCGGGTGGGGTTTCTCTGGCTGGGAGGGTCTTCTGGCAGCTGGCTGACCCCCTGACTGCTGTCCTCTCTTTTAGAGGACTTAGTCCTTTTCCGAAGCTCTTCTCTAGCTCCCGGGTTTAAAAACATTTCCTTTTTACAAGTCCTGCCCCAGGATCTAAAGAGTAGCCTTATCATAATGTTTTGCAAACTGTAAAGGGCACTGTTGGAGGGAAGGTTTTGAGGACTTTACATTCGAATGAGAGCCCTCCAGGGGTCTAAGCGCTAATTTCTGACTCAGCAGTTTACCAGCTGGGTAACCTTGGACTTGATGCTTAAAGTGTGCTAGTCATTCATTAGATAAACATTTGCTGAAAGCACGACGAAGATAAGACGTGGTCCCGGCCTTGGGGTGGGGGGGGGGGGGTTGGGGGGGGTTGGGGGCGGTGAGGGGAGAGCGGTAGAAACACAAAGATCCCCTTCCCAGCCTTGGAAGGTTTGCAGTACTTGGTAAAAGGCCTACTAGAAGAGGTAATTCCTAAACACATCTTAAAAAATCAGAACTTAGCCAGGATAGAAAAAAGGCACCGTTACAGACAAAGGGAACCCTAAGGAGCAAAGGCACAGAAGAGAGAGACTTCTTGGTGTGAGAAAACAAATTCTGAGACAGAGGGAGGTTAGGTTAGAGGTAAGCCTTGAGAGGCAGGCCGACTTTGCCTTTATCCCAGAGATTCCTTGAAATGTTTAAAGCTGGTGAGGCATACATTGGAGATTTGCATTTTGTATAGCTTTTTCAGTTTGAGTCAAGGTCAAAAGTAGAGAAACCTCTTAGAAGACTACTGAAGTAATAACAGGCCAGAGATCATGAAGGCCTAAACTGGGGCAACGTAATTGTACCAGGGGTGGGGTATAAAAGCACAGCCCAGGGGCTCCCAAACAGACCAGGTTCAACCACTTGCCACTGACAAAATCCAAAGGCAGAGCATGAGTGGCAGTAGTGGTGGTGAAAAGAGAAAGGAATTTATTTCCGTGAGGCCGACTCGGGGAAGACCATGGACTAGCATCTCAAAGACTTCTCTAAAGGGCTGAAAATACGTTTACATTTATATAAGGAAAATGAGAGACTACAGTCGTTAGGTTCTAGCAGGTAAGCAGCGAAGGTCAGGTCAGTCTTCCTCAATCACTCCTGGTCTGGCTGGCCCAGGGCAGTCCTTGTTGCTTCAGGGGGTGATTTTGGCTCACATGGTGGGGGGGGGGGGGGGGGGGGGGGGATGCTTTGCCTGCAGGGTCTTTTGCCAAAATTAGGAATTAAGCTGGAAAGAACTTAATCAATTAGAAAGTACATA
Source organism: Leopardus geoffroyi (assembly GCF_018350155.1). Taxonomy (NCBI): domain Eukaryota; kingdom Metazoa; phylum Chordata; class Mammalia; order Carnivora; family Felidae; genus Leopardus; species Leopardus geoffroyi. Next base: position 16,005,289 of record NC_059328.1, read on the forward strand.
ATGTGGTCAAAATGGAGGTTGTCCTGTTTCATAATAGATAACCGCCTGAGGAGACAAATTTGAAAGATACCTAGGATGTGGAATTGCTACAACTTGATGATGTTGGTCTAACCAGTGTCTATTCACCTGTTATTTGACCTTCAAGTTTGGGTCATAGCCCTTTCCTTGGTGCTTACAGCTCCCTGTGCCACCCATTGTCTCACTTAGCAAATGATGAAATTGTATTATTCACCAGGCTGTCACTGCTATATGCCAGTTTTTTTTTAATTAAAAAAATTTTTTTTTAATGTTCATTTATTTTTGAGACAGAGAGAGACAGAGCATGAATGGGGGAGGGTCAGAGAGAGAGGGAGACACAGAATCCGAAGCAGGCTCCAGGCTCTGAGCTGTCAGCACAGAGCCCGACATGGGGCTCGAACTCATGGACCGTGAGATCATGACCTGAGCCGAAGTCGGACACTCAACTGACTGAGCCACCCAGGCGCCCCTATATGCCAGTTTTCAAACCTGGGTAATAGTTTCTACCAAGTGAGATAGGGACTACAGAAGGAGCAAGTTTAGAAGGGAGATGATGATTTCAATTTTTAAAATACAGTAGACCCTTGAACTATGTGCTGTACCTTGACCCCCAGCAGCGTGGAAAGTCTGGGTATAATTCTTGACTGCCCAAAAACTTAGCTACTGATAGCTTGCTGTTGAGCAGGAGCCTTATCGATAAGTCCATGAACACATTTTGTATGTTTTATGTATTATAGACTGTATTCTTAAAGCAAGCTAAAGAAAATGTTACTAAGAAAATCATAAAGAAGAGAAAAATACATTTACTGTACTGTACTATATCGGAAAAAGTTCAAGTGGGCCCACACAGTCCGAGCCTGTGTTATTCAAGAGTCGACTGTATTGCATTTTAGGCGTGTGGTCAAAAACCAACTTCCATGCTTCAGAGCCAAAATATAACAGGAAGACAGAGTTTAGGGTAAGGAGGAACAATAGCTTTATTGCTTTGCAGGCAAAGGAGGCTGTAGCAGGCTGACCTTCAAAACCTGAAAGCCTGGGGCACCTGGATGGCTCCCTCAGTTAAGCATTCAACTCTTTGTTTTTGGCTCAGGTCCTGGTCTCATGGTCGTGGGATCCAGTCCCGTGTCAGGGTCTGCATTGAGCATGGAGCCTGCTTAAGATTTTCTTTCTCCCACTCTCTCTTCCCCTCCCCTGCTTGTGCTCACTCTCTCTTACAAATAAATAAAGTTAAAATGTGTGTGTGTGTGTGTGTGTGTGTGTGTGTGTGTATGTGTGTGTGTGTAGGCACCTGGGTGGCTCAATCAGTTAAGTGTCCAACTCAGGTCATGATCTCACAGTTGATGAGTTCAAGCCCCGCATCAGGCTCTGCTGACGGCTCAGCACCTGGAGCCAGCTCTGGATTATGTCTCTCCCTCTCTCTCTGCCCCTCCCCCTCTCAAAAGTAAACAAACATTAAAAAAAAAATTTTTAATACGTATATTAAAAAAAAAAAAAACAAACTGCAAGCCCTCCCAGAGGAAGGGGCAGGAGGGTTATAGGGAAATACAGGATCTGGCTGGTTTTGACAGGCATTGTGTGGTGCTACCAGCTTCCAGTCTTGTCTTTAGGGTGGTAAGAGAGGAGGGCAAGTTTGCTGAAGAGAGGGAAAAGGTTACTTTAAAATCCAGGTTTGCTGAAGCGTTGGTGCAGTCATTTTGATTTTTATTGGTTTTTTAAGTGGTTTCAGATGCATAAGGGACATACATGTCAAGACAGCAGACATGAATCTGAATCTTGCAGGATATATTGTCCTGCACCATTAAGTTTTCGTTCTATGCTGGATGATTCTCGTCAGCATTCAAATGTGATTTGATTTCTCCCAAGTTTAACAAACTCTCTCTTGACTCCCACATCCACCCCAAGCTACTGTCCCATTTTTCTGCTCCCTCTTTATAATAAAACTGAAAAGAGTTGTCTATAGTTTTCTCCAGTTCCCCTCTTCCTGTCCCCATTAAATTAATTCCAAATCAAGCTCTTGTCTCTGTCTCCCCCAAAACCACTCATATGAAGGTCACACTGTGAAATACATTGGTAAGCTCACACTTGATTTTGTCCTACCAATCCAAAGCATCTGAACCATTATTCAATCTCTCTCTGGAACCTCTTCCTTTTCTTAAGTTGCAGGATACCACATTCTCCTGCTTTTCAACATTTATTTATTTTTGGGACAGAGAGAGACAGAGCATGAATGGGGGAGGGGCAGAGAGAGAGGGAGACACAGAATCGGAAACAGGCTCCAGGCTCTGAGCCATCAGCCCAGAGCCCGACGCGGGGCTCGAACTCACGGACCGCGAGATCGTGACCTGGCTGAAGTCGGACGCTTAACCGACTGCGCCACCCAGGCGCCCCTCTCCTGCTTTTCCCACGATTCACTGGCCATTCTTTTTTTTTTTTTTTTTTTTTTTTTAATTTTTTTTTTTTTCAACGTTTATTTATTTTTGGGACAGAGAGAGACAGAGCATGAACAGGGGAGGGGCAGAGAGAGAGGGAGACACAGAATCGGAAACAGGCTCCAGGCTCTGAGCCGTCAGCCCAGAGCCCGACGCGGGGCTCGAACTCACGGACCGCGAGATCGTGACCTGGCTGAAGTCGGACGCTTAACCGACTGCGCCACCCAGGCGCCCCTGGCCATTCTTTTTTAGTGCCCTTTGCTGGTTTGCTCTTCTCTCTAACTTGTCCCTGGACCTTTCTCTAATACATATTTACTCCCTGGGTGATCTGATCTCCTTATGTAGCTTTAAATACCAGCTGTGTGTTGACTGCCAAATTCGTATCTCCAGACTTGACCTCACTCCTGTGATGCCAGATTTGTATGTCCTACTGCTTACCTGGCATCTCTAGTGTGCGATACACTTTACAAGTCCAAAACCTATCCTTGTTCTACTTCCAATTGCCCCCAAATATCCTTCTAAATCTTTGCCATCTCAACAAATGGCAACTCTATCCTTTCAGAAGCTTTAGAGGCAGGTTTAACCTACCCTTCTCTTACGTCCCCATCCAGTCCTTTTACAAATCCTGTCAGTCGGGTGCCCGGGTGGCTCAGTGGGTTAAGTGTCTGACTCTTGATCTCGGCTCAGGTCATGATATGGTTTGTGAGTTTGAGCCCCACATCCGGCTCTGTGGTGGCAGTGCAAAAACTGCTTGGGATTCTCTCTCCCTCTTTCTCTGACCTCCCCGCTCATGTGTGTGCAATCTCTCTCTCAAAATAATTAAATAAAAACTTTAAAAAAAAAAAAAAACAGCTAACAAATCCTGTCAACTGTGCCTTCAAAGTATATGCAGAATACAACCACCCTACAGTTACCATCACCACCCTGATCCCACCTGGATTTTTGCAAAAGCTTCCTAACTGGTCTCCAAGTTTCACCCTTGTCTCTTTATAGTCTGCATGTAAACTGAGTGGACACTCCCTGGCTTAAAAACCTCTAAAAACTTCCTGTCTCCCTCCTTCCTATCTCCTGTCTTCCTCCAAAGGCCCTCTCCCCTACACCTTACCGCCTAGACTTCATTTCCTATCACTCTCCCTTCCCCCAACTTTGAGCCAGCAACACCATCTTCTTACTCCCTGCGCACAACTACCAAAGCCGACTTCTGCCTCAGGGCCTTTGCATCTGTGGTTTCCTTTGCCTGGAACACTCTTCTGCACAGCCACATGGTACAGTTTTGCTCCTTCACCTAATAAGCTTTCGGAACGGGAAGGACCCTAGAAAGAAGGTCCAGAAGGAACAATTGTTAGATATAAGGAGAATCAGAAGAATTGGGCACCTGAGAAGCTTAGGGAGGAAAGTTTCAAGAAGATGGGAATGGTCAGCAATGTTAAATTCCCATCTATTTTCCTCCCCATTTCTTAGCTCCTTAGTAAAATTATCGAAAGAATTATCTATCCCTAGCACTTTCCAAAAGAAATAGAATACAGGCCATATAGGTAATTTAAAATTTTCTAGTAGCCAGATTTTAAAAAGTAAAAAGAAACAGGTGAAGTTAATTTCAACAATATAATTAACCTAGTATATCCAAAGTGGGTACGTTTCCACATGAAATCAATATTTAAAAAATATCAACGAAATATTCGATCGTCTTTTCTTCACACTATATTCTGGAAATCTGTGTGCATTTTACACTCGCAGGTCATCTCAATTTAAACTTGCCGCATTCGGGGCGCCCGGGGGCTCAGCTGGCTAAGCCTCTGACTTTGGCTGTGGTCATGATCTCACTGCTCATGAGTTCAAGTGTGGCATCGGGCTCTGTGCTGACAGCTCAGTGCCCGGAGCCTGCTTTGGGTTCTGTGTCTCCCTCTCTCTCTGCCCCTCCCCTGCTCAAGCTCTGCCTTTCTCTCTCTCTCAGAAAAAAAAAATTTTTTTTTTAAACATTTCAAACTTGCCTTATTCAGGTGCTCATTAGCCACATGTGGGGAGTGCCAGCGGGGTGGACAGCCGAGGTCTGTACTCTCTCGACTTACTCACCTTCTGTTCACTCTTCAAACAACTCCAATCTGGCCTGCGACCTTCTCATTTCCCTACAGCTGCTCTTATCAAGGTTCGCATGGCTCCCATGTCACCAAACCCAGGAGTCTTCTCTCAGCCCTGAGCTCACTGCAGTCACTGCTCCTACCGTCTTGAAATGTCCTCTTGGTTTCTAGGCAGTATCCGCTCCTGGTTGTCCACTTCCCTCAGTCACTGCTCCTTCTCAGTCTTCTTTGCTGTCTCCTCCTCCTCTTCCTCCTCCTCCACGGATTTTCTAAACGCTAGTCTAAAATACAAACTTACTCCTATGTGTCTCCTCTATACTACAGTCGCACTTCACTGACACCAGGTGTGTGGGTTTCCCATACGTCCTACGTATTTAACTCAGTTCTGTCACTATCTACCTGGAGATATTATCAGATCACACAAGTTAAGGGTTCAGTCCTTCAAGCCTGCACACACACATACACTCCTTCAGGCATCAGTTGCAAATCCAGGTTTCTGACCAGCTGGCTACAAGTCAGAGGCGCCCATCACCTCTTCCTCAGGTTTGACTGATTCGCTAGAGCAGCTCACAGAACTCAGGAAAACATTCTACCTACCAATGAACAGTTTATTAGGAAAGGCTGTAACTTAGGAACAACCAGACGGAAGAGGGGCATAGGGCAAGAATTGTAAGAGGGGGGGCAGAGCTTTCATGCCCTTTCTGGACACGCCCTTTCTGGACACCCTACACCCCCAGCAACCCCACTGTTCACCAGCCTGGAAGTTCTCTGAACCCCAGTCCTGTAGGTTTTTATGGAGGCTTCATTACACAGCCAGAGTTGATTAAATCATCGACTGTTGATGACTGATCTCAGTCTCTACTCCCCAGAGTTCGGGGGCTGGGATTGAGGCTGAAAGTTCCAGCCCTCTAATCATGATTGGTTTTCCAGGCAACTAGCCCCCATTCTTAAATTACCCAGAGGCTTTCCAAAAATCATCTCATTAACAGAAGGCCTGGAGTAGTTGGAAGGGGCTTGTTATAACAAAAGACAACTTTATCACTCCAATTACTTAGGAAATTCCAAGGGTTTAGGAATTCTGGGAGGAATGAAGGAAGACCAACATGTATGTATTTATTTTTTTAATGTTTATTTTTGAGAGAAAGCGAGAGTGAACGGGGGAGGTGCACAGAGCGGTAAGGGTGGGGGGTGCGGGGAGGAGGGACAGAGGATCTGCAGTGGGCTCCACGCTGCAGATGCGGGGTTTGGACTCACGAACCTGCTGACAGATGTGGGGTTCAGACTCACAAACCGCAAGATCATGACCTGAGCCGAAGTCGGATGCTTAACCGATGGAGCCAGCCAGGCGCCCCCCAAATATGTATTGCTTTTTATAAATCACAGCATCACAGCTGAAGTTTTGCCAGCCTTCATCCTGGGCCCTCTTTTATATAGGTCAATAAAAAAGAAATAGAAACATAAATTAGGTTATGTCACTCCATTTTGTCATCATTTCACATTTTAAATAAAATCTAAACTACTTGTCATGACCTATAGGGCTATGGTAGGCAGAATAATGCCCCACCCTCCCACCTCGAAGATATTGCTATAGACTGAATGTTCTCATTTCCCAGAAATTCACAGGCTAAATCCTAATGCCCAATGTGATGGTATTTGGAGGTGGGGCCTTTGGGGGTGCTTAGGTCATGAGAGCGGAGCCCTTATGAATAGGATTAGTGCTCTCATAAAAGAGACCCCAGAAAGCTCCCTTGCCTCTTCCACCAACATGAAAACATAGTGAAAAGACAGCTTTCTATGAACGAGGAGATTAAGTTCTCATCAGACACCGCTTCTGCGAGCACTTTGAACTTGAACCTCCCAGCTTCTAGAACTACTAAGAAATATTTCTGTTGTTGATAAGCCACCCAGTCTATGGCATTTTTTTTAAATTTTAATTTTATTTTAGTATGGTATTTTTGTTATGGAAGCCCAAATACAGTAAAACAGATGTCCATGTCCTAATTCTCAAAATTTGTGCATATGTTACCTTATGTAGCAAAAGGATGTAGCTTTGCAGATGTGGTTTGATTAAAGATCTTAAAATGGGGATATTATCCTGGATTACCTCTTAAGACCCAATGTAACCACAAAGGTCTTTCTTTTTTTTTTTTTTTTTTTAATGTTTATTTTTTGAGAGAGACAGAGCGTGAGCAGGGGAGGGGCAGAGAGAGAGAGAGACACAGAATCTGAAGGAGGCTCCAGGCTCTGAGCTGTCAGCACAGAGCCCGACGCGGGGCTCAAACTCACGGACCATGAGATCGTGACCTGAGCCGAAGTCGGACGCTTAACTGAGCCACCCAGGCACCCCAACACAAAGGTCTTTCTAAGTGGGAGACAGAATGGTCAGAGCCAGAAACGATGTTACCCTGCTGACTTGAAAGTGGAAGGAGTCACAAGCCAGGGAATGTAGGCACCCTTATACGCTGGGAAAGGCAAGGAGTATGGATTCTCTCCTGGATTCTCCGCAAGGAACGCAGCTCTGCCCACAACTTGATTTCGGTTCAGTGAAACCCTCTCCAGACATCTGGACTCCAGAATTATAAATTGTTTGAAGCTACTGAGTGTGGTGATTTGTTACAGTAGTAATGAAAGAGAACTTCAACTACCTCCATTTTGACCTCAGTCTGTACTTTTTTGATTAAATTCTTTCCAGCTTATCTCTCAACTCAGGCAAAAGACCCCGCAGGCAAAGCATCCGCTGATGTGAGCCCAAACTACCCCTCATGCAACAAAGACTGCCCTGAGCCAGCCAGACCTGGAGTGATTGACCCCAAGGCAATGACTGATCGGCCCTTCAGAGCCCACCTGCCTGTACTCACCAACCTTGTTTCACATTTTCCTTGTATAAACATACAAGTATTTTCAGCACTTTGGAGACTGTCTTGGAGACGCCAGGCTGCAGTCTTCCCGACATCAGCTTCACAGAAATAAATTACTTTCTCATTTCACCACTGACGGAGCCACCCAAGCACCCTTTAAGTAAATAAACTTATTGGGGTGCCCGGGTGGCTCCAGTTGGTTGAGCATCTGACTTCGGCTCAGGTCATGATCTCACGGCTCGTGGGTTTGAACCCTGCGTCCGGCTCTGTGCTGACAGCTCAGAGCCTGTAGCCTGCTTTGGATTCTGTGTCTCCCTCTCTCTCTGCCCCTACCCTGCTCATGCTCTCTCTCTCTCTCTCAAAATAAAAATTTAAAATGTTTTTAATAAATAAACTTAAAAAAATACACTATAGGCTCAGTCACTTAAGTGGCCAACTCTTTTTGGCTTGGTGTTTTCGGCTCAGGTCACAGTCCTGGAGTCATGGGATCGAGCCCCACATCCGGCTCCACACTAGGCATGGAGCCTGCTTAAGATTCTCTTCTCCCTCCGCCCCTCTCCCCCACTCTCACGCTCAATCTCTCTTTCTCTCTCAAATTTAACAGCAAAAAGAAATCGCTAAATAATGAATGTGCATCAGTCTGAATAAGGATTATCGTTTTCGTTCCAGAGGTATGGTTAAAAGTAGATTCTTTTTCTGGGGCACCTAGGTGGCTCAGTCGGTTGAGCATCTGACTTTTGATTTCAGCTCAGGTCATGATCTCATGGGTCATGGAATCGAGCCCCGAGTCCACTGACAGTTAGGAGCCTGCTTGCGATTCTCTCTCTGCACTCCTCCCCTGCTCATGTGGGCGTGCACACGCACTCACTCTCAAAATAAACAAACAAAAAGTAGATTCTTTTGCCTAGATGAAAGAAGCCTGAAATCTAGGCAGACTCACAAAGTACGCATGAAGCACAAGCAGATTTTTAATGTCACCATCTTTCCAAGGCTGGGAAGAAAGGGGAAAGCACCAAGCCAAAAAGGGAAGTGAAGGGGTGGAATGTGTCACCACCTGAGGATGCGTGGGGTCAGGGCTGCCTCATCCACGAAGTACCATTCATGTGGACACTGAAGATGCTTTACTACGCTTCCTTGCCACCACTGTGGATCTGAACATATATGGTCACATTCTAGCGTTGGGTCTCCCTTTGACATCTACAGTGTGAATCGGCATACCCAGGAGTTAGTCACTGACCAGTATAGTGGAGGGAGGAGACAAGACCTTCAGTGAACCATATCACGTGAACTCCGTTGGCTAAAATGTAATGTGGGATCTGACCACAGGTAGCCTTCTGAAAACATTTTTATTATAGAATTAATATAATAAGGGACTACCTAATACAATGTCTTAGACACTTAGAATAAATCTCCCTATTAATACACCAGCCCCCCACACACATAGTCCTTCTGGGTGTAGAGGCTGCCTTTAGTCAACAGGCTTGAGCAATGGAATGTAGAAAGAGCCCACAGTGACCATCTGTCTAAATACAGCAAGGCCCATCGGGGAACCCACCTCAAAATATCTATAGGACCTAACCAACCAATGGGCTACTGACAACCAGGCACAGTTACCAAAAAAGGGAAAATTCTGTATGTCCCAATATCTCCTCATCTTCCCCCTTTTTAAAATGTTTTATTTTTGAGAGAGACAGAGTAAGAGCAGGGGAGGGGCTGAGAAAGAGGGAGAGACAGAATCGACAGACTCCAAAGCAGGCTCCAGATTCCAAGCTGTCAGCGCAGAGCCTGAAGCAGGGCTCGAACTCGGTGAACCATGAGATCATAACCTGAGCCGAAGTCGGACCCTTAACCGACCGAGCCACCCGGGCAACTCTGCGTCCCCCCTCCACCCCCCCTAAAAACAGCCTCCTTCCACTGCCCCGGAGTCTCTCCTTTGCCATCCTGCCTGCAGCGCCTCCCTTTACCGGTGTATCCAATAAACTTCTATCGCTTTTGTTCTACCTCAGGTGAATCCTTTCACTGTCCTCGCCACTGGCTTCCACCCAGTGGAGTCACCCCACATCTGGAGGCCCCCACCCAATCGGGAGAGACACCACACTAGGTAGGGTGAAAGGCCACAGTGCCTTAAATTCTAGGTAGTAAGTGATGGTCACCTTCTCGGTACAAATGTTCCTTCTCTTTCTCCTCGGCCACTACCTCGACCGTCACAGTGGATTGGATCTGGCATGATCCTTTGACTAGAGACCGACCCTCCAGCATTAGGAGAGGGAAGGACAGTGCGTACTCTTGCTTTGGGAGCAAGGGGCACCAGGATCAGGAATCTTATAATGGAGACCTCCGCTTCTGCACGTAGTTCGTCCACTAAGGATGCTATAATAAATTGCTACCAGCTGAGTATCTTAAAAACAATACATTTGGGGCGCCTGGGTGGCGCAGTCGGTTAAGCGTCCGACTTCAGCCAGGTCACGATCTCGCGGTCCGTGAGTTCGAGCCCCGCGTCAGGCTCTGGGCTGATGGCTCAGAGCCTGGAGCCTGTTTCCGATTCTGTGTCTCCCTCTCTCTCTGCCCCTCCCCCGTTCATGCTCTGTCTCTCTCTGTCCCAAAAATAAATAAACGTTGAAAAAAAAAAAATTTAAGTAACTGCTGATGCTCCTTGGCTTGTGGCGGTAACGCCACTCTCCACCTCCACCTTCACAGGATCTTCCCTCTGTGTATGTCTCTGTGTGGCCTTCTCCTCTTACATGGATACTGGCCATTGGGTTTAGGGCCCACCCTAATCCGGTATCTCATCTTAACTAATTACATCTGGAAAGATCTAATTTCGTTTTTTTTTTTTAATGTTTAGTTTTTGAGAGAGACAGACAGAGCGTGAGCAGGGGAGGGGCAGAGAGAGAGGGAGACAGAATCCGAAGCAGCTCCACGTTCTGAGCTGTCAGCACAGAGCCCGATGCAGGGCTCGAACTCAGGAACTGTGAGCTCATGACCTAAGCCGAAGTCAGATGCTTAGTGTACTGAGCCACCCAGGCGCCCCAAGATCTTATTTCCAAATAAAATCAGATTCTGAGATTCGGGGGGAGGGCATGACTTTTGGGTGGACACTATCCAATTTACGACGCTGTTTATAATCGTGCTCTTTGTGTGTGGCTGTTTACACTCTTGGCTCTGATTGGTTATTGGCAATTTAGCAAACCTGAATATGTTGATACTTGATACGATTACTGCACCTGCTGGTTCTTGCCACCTCAGCATTGGACTGTTTTAGAGAAGTTTTTAGAGAAGTGCAAGTGACACGGTTATTTTGACACTATTAAGATGTGAGCTAGACCTTACCAGGATGCAGGCAGCCTTTGACATCTGGAATTCATAAAAAGCTATAAAAAATAAATAAATAAAATAATAAAATAAAAAATAAATAAAAATAAATAATAAAATAGAATAAAATAGAATAAAATAAAATAAAATAAAACAAAACAAAAAGCTGTGCCTGCTTGGCTCAGTAGATAGAGCATGCAACTCTTGATCTTGGGGTCATGAGTTTGAGCCCCACATTGGGATAGAGTTTACTTAAAAAAATGACTAGGGGTGCCTGGGTAGCTCAGTCAGTTGGGCGTCTGACTTTGGCTCAGGTCATGATCTCATGGTTTGTGGGTTTGAGCCCCATATCATGCTCTCTGCTGTCAGTGCAGAGCCTGCTTCGGATCCTCTCTCTCTCTGCTCCTTCCCCACTCACGCTCTATCTCTCAAAACTAAATAAATATTTAAATAAACAAAATAAAACTAAATATTTAAATAAACAAAAAAGAAGCTATGGCCAGAACTGAGACATAATTTACAAACATAGTTGCTCTACAGTTCACACCCTGACTCTGTTATGCTTTACAACAGACCTGAACCAATATTAGAATCATAGTGGAGCGCCTGGGTGACTCAGTTGGTTAGCCATTTGCCTCTGGATTTCGGCTCAGGTCATGATCTCAAGGTTCAGGAGTTTGAGCCCTGCATCGGGCTCTGTGCTGGCAGTGTGGAGCCTGCTTGTTATTGTCTCTCTCTCCCTCTCTCTGTCCCTCTCCAGTTCACTCTTTCTCTCTTTCAAAGTAAATAAATAAGCTTAAAAAAATTACAAACAAGAATCATAGCAAACAAGCATATTCCTTAAGTATTTGCTAATGTTGCAATGTATCCAATCCGCAAGGTTATGTCAAGAGTCCCATAAAATGTCCATAGCACAGAGTCTTGCCACGCAGGGAGAGAGAGAAAGGTCCATCCATTTAATCATTAAAGATTTTATTTATATTTATATTTATATTTAATTAATTTATTTACTTTTTTTGAGAGAGAGAGAGAGAGAGAGAGTGCACAAGTGCTAGAGGGAGAGAGAGAATCTTAAGCAGTCTCCACACTCAGAGCAGAGCCCCACACGGGGCTCAATCTCACAGCCCCCAGATCACGACCTAGGCAGAAATCAAAAGTCAGACTCTTAACCGATTGAGCCACCCAGGCACCTCCCCCATTTTATTTTTTAATTAATCTCTATACCCAACGTGTGGCTCAAACTTACTACCCCAAGATCCAGAGTCACATGCTCCATTGACTGAGCAGCCAGGTCTCCCAAGTGCATCTTTGTACCGTGTTTCTCTTCAACTTACCATGCCCAGTGTCTATGAACGTTTGTGATACCCACTCCTATGTCTGTTCTGTTTTCAGTTCTTCCTAATGGCCCATGGATCCTTTGATGATGTTGCTATAAATCTTCTTCATCTCTTAGTTCACTTCTCTCTCTTAAGGAAGGCGTAATCATTCCTGTTGGCTCTACTCTTCGTAGATGCAGGTGAGGTGAGGTTTTAAGCGTAGGCTCAGGCCCACCAAGTCCATATCTGGTCTTTTGTTCTTGGTGGTATTTCTCTGATAGGGTGAGTCTCCCCATTCAAGATCCCTTGCGATTATGTCAGCCTCATTCGGGCCATCTTGAAGGGTCATGTAGCTTTCTTTACTTCCATGCAGACTTGGACCATTTCTGTCTCATGATGGCTGAAGTTGGGCTAATAGGATGTATTTTAATTTTATTTTTTTAAGTAATCTCTACACCCAACATGGGGCTTGAACTCACAATCCCAAGATCAAGAGTTGCATGCTCTAGTGACTGAGCCATCCAGGTGCCCCTAATAAGATGTATTTTTGTTACTGTGAAATGTCCATGGGTCTATATCCGATCCTGGTTTGATCCAAATGAGGTGTTCACCACCTTAGCAATTAGTTGTGAAGTCAATCTGATAGGTTATGGTCAGTCTATTTACGGGTAAACTGGGTACACAGTGTCAGATAAATAGGATGGTTATAATGAAGTCATTGAGGGTGGTCAATGTAAATGCTTTGTTGTTTTTAAGTTTACTATGAGAGAGAGAGAGAGCACAGAGAGTGCACACGTGCATGAGCAGGGGAAGGACAGAGAGAGAGGGAGAGAGAGAATACCACGCAGGTTCCATGCTATAAGTGCAGAGCTGGAGTCAGGGCTCAGTCTCACGAACCATGAGATCATGACCTGAGCCAAAATCAAGAGCCACACCCTTAACCAACTGAGCCACTCAGGCGCCCCAAAGTAAATGCTTTTATTCTGAAAGAGATAACGTAAGAATCTTGTACTTGTAGTTTTATTCCTCAATAATCTTTAATGTCTTTAAGCTTGATTATAGGACTGTATTTTTTCTTTAAGTAGGCTCCATACCCAAAGTGGAGTTTGACCTCACAACCCTGAGATCAAGGGTCGCATGCTCTACTGAGTCAGCCAGGTGCCCCTAGAGGACTGTATTTTGGTTGTTTGAATAGCTCTAGGGTGTCAGGATAGTTGCTTATTATGTAATTTAGACAATTTATTCTGCCAGAACACTGTTCCATTTTCTATTTATTTCACCCCAGGCTAGATTTAGGTGTTTCCTTAGTAACCCATTAAACTTTTTTACCATTCCTGCTTCTGTAGGATTATGAGGCATAAGATTTTCTTCTTACTGCCCTAGACTCATGTCCTTATTGTAATGTTTGTTTCCTGGCTTGATTCTGGGGCCTAGGGGGTTCCACAGATACTAAGTGTCTGTATGTCTGGTATTATGGATTTAGCATCTATGTAAACCCCAGTCCTGAGGAAGTATCCACCACAGCCATTTCCTTTCTCCTAGTGACTCGATCAAGGCTCCAGCATGTTCTATCTACCAGATTTCGTTTTCTGCTAGCTCTTCAAATTGTGTGCCCCCTTTTCTATTGTCAAGTGACATAGAAAAGACTAGCAGATTTGACAGTGTTTTAGTATGTGCTGTTTTAGGACTAACTCTCTCCCATCATCATCTAATTGATAAGTTTGTCCTCAACTGTCCATTTGCTTGGGGACCCATCTAGCTAGTATCTTGTCAATTAACCATTTTTGATGTTATCTTTCCAGTTAATTTATCTACTTTTTGATTATATTTTGCTTCTCGAGTTTTACCTCTCTAGGTGCTGAGACATGATCTCCTAATGTGTCAGACTGTCAGACCTGATGTATGTTCTCCCATATTGGTTTTCTCCATACTGATTACCCATTCATGAGACAATTATTTGTTTTCCATTTGGGGCACCAAATTATTAGGCCATTGGCTACTGCCCATGGATCATAATTCAGGATAATTTCAGAATGTCCTTTGTGTAAGTTCTGACTTATTGGCAATTGTACTTATTTTATTTTCATGTTTATTTAATTTGGGGGGGGAGGGGCAGAGAGCAAGAGGGACAAAGATCCAAAGCAGGCTCTGTGCTGACAGCAGAGAACCCCACTGCCAGGCTCAAACTTTCAAACCATGAGATCATGACCCGAGCCGAAGTCAGATGCTTGACCGACTGAGCCACCCAGGCGCCCCTTTCTTTTTTTTTTTTTATGTTTTATCTGTTTTTGAGACAGAGACAGACAGAGCATGAGTTGGGGGCAGGGCAGAGAGAGAGGGAGACACAGAATCTGAAGCAGGCTCCAGGCTCCCAGCTGTCAGCACAGAGCCCGATGTGGGTCTTGAACCCATGAACCGTAAGATCATGACCTGAGCTGAAGTCAGGTGCTCAACCCACTGTGCTACCCAGGCACCCCATATTTTCTATAACAGGACTAGAAAGATAATTCAGTCTTTGCTCTAGCATGATTGATCAAAATTAGTTTTTTATTGGGGCACCTGCCTGGCTCATTCGGAAGAGCATATGACTCTCAATCTTGGAGATGTAAGTTCCAGCCCCAAGTTGGGCGTACAGATTGTTTGAAAATAAATAAACAAACAAAACAATTAGTTTTTGTTAGTGATCATTTACATTTTTTTCTTCAGCTTTGCATTTTATTATTGATATGCTTATTTGTGCCCTTAAGGATTGCTCTCAAACTTGGGATAAACTCTACCGACTGTGAGCTGAAAGATTTGGGAGGATTTTCCATAGAGTAGCTTCTGGCTTCATACATTTCAAACCTTATTTCTCCTCTAACACCCTCACACCTGGCGGGCCAGGCATGATAACGACCTCTGATTCTGTACCTTCATATCACAACACTGGGGAAGACAGCACAATGGGTGTGAAGGGCATTCCTGGAAATTACTTCGGAGCATCCAGAAATAATAAAACTCTACCTGGAAGAAGCTAGGACCTCATTAACACATCCTTCCAAACCCAAACCCAAACCAACCTCCATTTAGCCAGATTACAAAAATGCCCATGGCATTGAAGTGAGGTGTGATGGAGGAGATGGGGTGGAAAGAGACAGCGAGCGGTCTGAACCGATGGCGGTTAGAACATCTTACTTCTGCAAATTTTACAAAAACATAAAACCCCACGCAAATAATGTGTCCTAAATCTTCAGCTTCACAGGCTTCGTGGTAAATCCGTTCCTGCTGAGGTGGACTTGGGTTCTCTCAGAGTCTCCCCCAGGCCCAGCCTCGGACAGCACATACACAGTAGGGCAGAAAGGTAGCATCGAATGTCAGCTCTGGAAGGGACAACTGTTACAGAGCTTTGGGGACAGTGGTTTTAACTTTCTCAGAGAGTCCTGGGACTCTGAAGTGGGGTCTCAAGGCTTCAATTAGGGACTTCTTCAAACATGGTAAACCTTTGTTTATTTAAAAAAAAATTTTTTTTTTTAACATTTATTTATTTTTGAGACAGAGAGAGACAGAGCATGAACGGGGGAGGGGCAGAGAGAGAGGGAGACACAGAATCGGAAGCAGGCTCCAGGCTCTGAGCCATCAGCCCAGAGCCTGACGTGGGGCTCGAACTCACAGACCGCGAGATCATGACCTGAGCCGAAATCGGACGCTCAACCGACTGAGCCACCCAGGTGCCCCATACACCTTTGTTTAAATAGTAATGACATTAAGCGTCATCACCCAGCACTGGGCACTTTACTATGTAAAAGACACTATTCTTTTTTTTTTTTTTTTTAAGTTTATTTTTGAGAGACAGAGAAAGCAGGGGAGGGGCACAGACAGAAGGGGACAAAGGATCCAAAGTGGGCTGACAGCAGACAGCCCAATGCAGGACTCAAACTTAAGAACTGTGGGATCATGACCTGAGCCAAAGTTGGATGACTGACTGACTGAGCCACCCAGGCACCCCCAGACACGATTCTAAGTACTCCCCCTGTATCAACTTACTGAACTCTTACAACAAACCTAGGTAGTTGGAACTATCATTACCCTAGTTTACAGGTGAGGAAACAGACTCAAAAAGTTCTGGTTTTATATATTAATGGTCCATGTAACATACGTTCTGAAAAAAATTGTTGTTTTTCTTTAAGATTTTATTTTTAAGTAATCTCTACACCCAACATGGGGCTCAAATCTACAATCCTGAGATCAAGAGTCACATATTCTATTGACTGAGCCAGCCAGGCGCCCCATGAAAAAAACTGTTCTAATGACAAGTTTTGGAAAAACCTGAAATGGTCCAAGCTCTTTCTTTTATACCTGGGGAAGTTAAACCCAGCAAAAGGGAAATCATATGCGCAATACTACCCACCTATTCTTTATTTTCTGGATTCCTGCTCTGTGCCAGGTGCTGTGCTATGTATGTCCTGGGGTTTCAGAGATCAACAAGACCCTTGTGGAACACAATTTTAGTCGGGGGCCAATGGATTATATACACAAGATATAAGTAAGCCAAATAATTCAAGTGAGTGCTGAGATAATAAAGGTGGGGAGATGTGACTGAGTGATAAGGAGGGAGAACACTAATTCAGATTGAGAGCTGGTCTAGGAAGTGTGGTCTCAGGAGGTGACATCTGAGCTGACACCTGAGCGACCTGAAGAAGCCAGCCATGGGATGCCATGGCAGAAGAGCATTCCAGGTGGGAGGGAACTGTGAGTGCAAAGGCCCTGAGGTAGAAAAACTTTTTGGTAATAGAATGAACTCCTTCATCATTTGCTGCCTTTTTAGAGCCCTCAGAGTGGCCCTTGGATGTCCTGGGCTTCTCTCAAGCTCGGCCCTAAGATGCCGACTTGTCCAGAGAGCAGTAAGTCTCTGAGGCTGTGGGTGCCCCTCCCAGAAGCCTTGTGGCTGAACCGGATCTGAGTTTCCTGGTTCCCATCTGGCATGGGGTAAGCAGACATCTTCCCCGCCTTCTTTCCCCAGGCTCCAGCCTCAGCCCCAAATCTCCATGGCAACTCCGGACACAATCCTGATCTGAAGAAGGATCTAGAGCACAAAGATCACTGTGAAGGGACCAGAGAGCTGGTGGACTTACCTCCCCTTGCTCCTCGTGTCCTGCCAGCCAGGTCCCCACAACCTGGTCTCCCCAAAGACCTCAAACCGAAGATTCTGCACGTCTGCCCCACTGCTGGGCACAGCAGGGCCTGGATGGAGGCCTGTCTCCCGCAGCTGCCCCAAAGGCTGCTCCTGTTGGGGGCAGCTGCCCTGGCTGCATCTGCTCTGGAAACAGGTGAGCATGAGGGGCATTGGCTCAGGCGGGCAGGAGATGTGGGTCCTACCACCCTTAGAGACTGTGTTTCCCCAAGATGGGCTGGGACCCCTTGACTTGGAGGAGGTTGGGAACCCCTGTGCCTGGTCTTGCTTAGTACCCCCCCCCCAAGTCCACCCCAAATCCCTCTGGAAGGCTGGAACTCCAAATCACCAGAAGCAGGGGTCTGGGGTGTGTGTATGTGTGAGGGGCAATGGACAACACCATGGGCTTTGAGGTCAGACATCCTGTGTTCACACTCTCACGCCTCTTCTCACATTTCCACCCCTGAGATCACTGTTTCACCTCTCAGTGTCTGCAGCAGTAAAATGGGAATAAGGGCCCCTTAAGGGACTTTTATTATTGTGCGTATGAGATAAATGTGCGAGACACTTAGCGCCTGGCACATAGAAAACACTCAATTCACTCACTCTTGAAAACTCCCTCCTCTCCTGCGTGCCTCCGGGGCACGTCCTGGCTTTACTAGGTCCCTGCAGATTTGAGAAAATGCTCCCATATCCTGAGCCCTGCTGGTGAATTGCTTCCCCAAAGACCCACGTCCTGGCTGGTCCTCAAGACCCACTCATGCCCCTGCCATGCACCAGAAAAGCCACCTCCTCTTCTCTATCGTTGCAAAAACTCAGAGCTAGTTTGATTATTTACACATTATCTCATTTAATCCTCACAACAACTCTGTACCAATGAGGATGTTTTGGGATGTAAGTAAACAGATACCAAACTAATGCCCTTAAAAGGACATTTATTATTTCACCCAAGGGGCCATAGATAATTCCAGAAATGGTTAATTTAGCAGCTCAACCGTGTCAGCGATGCTGCAGAATTCTCATGACCTCATCTTTACAAAATGGTTGCTGCAGCGCTGGCCATTGCATTCTCAGTCAACCACTTTCACAAGCAGGAAGAAAGAGGATCCTCATCACACAGCTCTCCCTTTTCTTTTCCTTTTTTTCTTTTTTTAATGTTTATTTATTTCTGAGAGAGAGAGAGAGAGAGAGCGCGCGAGCGAGAGTGGGGGGAGGGGCAGAGAGAGAGGGAGACGCAGAATCTGAAGCAGTCTCCAGGCTCCGAGCTGTCAGCACAGAGCCCAACGTGGGGGGTTCAAACCCACGAACCATGAGATCATGACCTGGGCCGAAGTCAGACGGTTAACCAACTGAGTCACCCAGGTGCCCCTTTTCTTTCTTCTTCTTTTTGTTTAATCAGAGAGGAAATCCTTTCTTAGGAGCCCTCAGCAAACCTTCAATCTCATTGGCCAGAATCAGGTCACATACCAATCCCTAAACCCTGCAAATAGAATTAGGATCACAAAACCTGGTTTAGGCCAATGGCCAGGAAGGCTGGTACGTTGCTCCCTGGCAGCTGAGAGATACTAAGATTCTTCTAGCAAGGAGCAACAGGAAAAGTCTGTGTCTGCTCCCTCCTCCAATAAGATGCTAATTATAGCTAACGTGGGTGACACTCATTAAATGCCAAGCACTGTCCTGAGCACCGAATGCTTACATGTCCACAGTCCTTTAGTTTCAATTCCAAACTATGAAAAGCTCTGAAAACTGAAATTCCTTAACTAATTTACTGGGACTTCCTGACTTGAACCGACAGGGGGCTGTTTCTCGTCTTCATTTGCCCTGCTTAGGGTTATGTATCCCTACACCTGCTCTAGTAAATGCGTTTGATCATGGAGGTCAATATCCTGCATATACACCACCATCTTTCTAAACTCTGGAAAATTCTGAAATGAATCCTAGAGTTTTTGAATAAGAAATTGAGGGGGCGCCTGGGTGGCTCAGCTGGTTAAACTCACATCATGATCCCACAGTTCCTGATTTCCAGCCCTGCGTCGTCGGGCTCTGCACTGACAGCTCGGAGCCTGGAGCCTGCTTCGGATTCTGTGTCTCCCTCTCTCTCTGCCCCTCCCCTGCTCGTGCTCTGTCTCTCTCTCAAAATAAATAAACTAAAAAAAAAAAAAAAAAAAAAAAGAATAAGAGCTTGAGGACCTGAATTTAATTATTTAATCCTCACAAAAATTCTGAGATTGCGCAATCATTCCATTTTACCGATGAGGAAACGGAGGTTCAGAGAGGGTGAGTGACTTACTTGGGGGTCACACAGCGGGCAGGGCTCAGAACCAGGCCGCGCGGTTCCCGAATCCGTGCTTTTTCCTGCAGCCGACCTGGTGGACCTCTGCGGGCAGACGTGGCAGGGGGACGGGCTGCTGCTGCGCTCGCACGCCGCCTCGCGCAGGTTCTACTTCGTGGCCCCGGACATCGACTGCGGGCTCTGGATGCGGGCGGCGGCCCCCGGCGACAGGATCCGCTTCCAGTTCCGCTTCTTCCTGGTCTACAGCTTGGCCGCGGCGCCGCGGACGCCCCCGGGGCCTCCGGCGTCCAACGCCTCCTCCCCGGAGCCCGCCGACCCGTGCGCCCCCGGGTCCTACCTGCAGTTCTACGAGGGCCCGCCGGGGGCGCCCCGGGCGCTGGGGGCCCCTCTCTGCGGCCTGACCATCCCCGCCCCGGTGGCGTCCTCCGGGCCCTTCCTGGGCCTCCGCCTGCTCACCAGAGGCCGCCAGCCCCGCGTGGACTTCGTGGGCGAAGTCACCTCTTTCCGGTTGGGTGGGTTGGGGCTGTGGGCCGGGACCCGGACCTCTAAGCTGGGGGCAGCTGAGGGCGGGGGGCGTGCTACCCGGGGCAGCATGCGCGGCGCTAGAAGATGAGGGCGGGGCCTAGGAGCAGGGCGGGGCCTAGGAGCAGGGCGGGGCCTAGGAGCAGGGCGGGGCCTAGGGAGTGGGGTGGGGAGGGGGACTGGCGACTGGGCTCGCGTCCGCACGGTAAGGGGGGCTCCAGACCCAAAGAGCCACCCCAGAAATCTGACTTCCAGAGACTTGTGCAGCAGACCTCCTACCATCCCCTGACACACACACACACACACACACACACACACACACACACTGACCCGCTCACAATTCTCACTCCCATAGGGCTCCCATACTCTCCCACATCCCACACCTCACACCCACACTCGCATACCCTGCACACTCATTCACTTGACCCACACGCATACGCCTTACGCCCAACACCCACACTCACGCACCCTACACGCTCACAACATTCATTCACATGACCCCCTCCTGCACACTCATTCACAAGACCCCCCACCCCTCACACCCAACACCCACATTCTCACACATTGTACGTGTGCATATAACCCACAACTTTGCACTCGTTTACACACCTCACCCACCCACGTGCCTCACATGCTGCACACTCACACATGTGGTTCCCCTCATACACACCTCACACACACAGTACCACTTTGCATGCTTAGATATGACTCACTCACACGCTCTCAAGTTCACACGAGGCTCCTGTGTCCTGGGTCAGCGCTTCAGATGATTGCAGAGGGGCCAAGTTAGGACTCTCGTGACTGAGTGACAGCCGCTTAAGCAAGGAAAGGGAACTGATCTTAATTAATAGTAATTTGTTAAGCATTGCCTTTGCCCCTTGGGTGCCAGATCTGTTTCTCCCGGCAACACCATGCCCGTCTTCTTGTCCTCATGTTTATGGATGGGAAACGGGCCCGGGGAAGTTAAGGCAAGTGCCCAGGTCTCCCTGCTCACACACGGAGTGGTGGGGCTTTATGGCTAGAGTACGTCCTCTTACTCAAACGGAATTCAAGACCTTAGTCCCGACAGGCCGCCCCGGATCGGAGACACTCACTTACGTCGCAGCAGAGGCTGTGTCCAGTGATGGTGAGCAGGTGAATTGCCAAAACTCAGGATTCCAAAACCACAGAGAAGCTTTACTGCCAATTCTGGCAAAATATCCAGGCTGGAGGATTGATTGATTTTCAAAGGTTTTTTGTTTTTTGGTTTTTGGTTTTTAGTTTATTTATTTATTTTGAGAGAGAGAGAGAGACAGAGAGACAGAGACAGAGAATCCCAAGCAGGCTCTGCGCTGTCAGTACAGAGCCTGACGGGGGGCTCGAACTCACAAACCATGAGATCATGACCCGAGCCCAAACCAAGAGTCAGGGAGCCACCCAGATGCCCCCAGGTTGGAGGATGAAACATGGGATGTGAGCGCTTTGAGTAAAGAGTGTGGCGGTCTCTGAGGGCCTGTGCAGGTTCACCGAGAACTTGACCTCTGTGTGCTAGGCCCTGGAGGGCCTGTAACACCGAGCTGGTCAGGGGGTGTCCCCAGGCCCACCTCCTGCTTCCCTGGCCTTATGCCTGGTCTGATTTTGGATTTTAAATTCTCTCTTTCTTCCCCATTAGAGTTTCTGGCTCTGGGAGGAACTATATGAAATTTGCACTCTGTTTTTTTTTTAATGTTCATTTATTTCTGAGAGAGAGAGTGGGGGTGGGGACAGAGAGAGGGGGACAGAGAATCTGAAACAGGCTCTGTGCTGACAACAAAGAGCCCGACGCAGGGCTTGAACTCATGAGCCTTGAGATCGTGACTTGAGCCGAAGTTGGACACGCTGAAATTTGTACTCCAAATCCTTAGGGACAAGACTGGTGGTGCCTGGGGTCCCCTTTCTGGCTCCTGTAGACTGTAGCATGCCCAGGGGCCTATGACGTTTTGTAAACAGCAGTCACTGGCTGGTTGAGAATTAACCTCTCACTTCTCCCTTTCTCCCTGTGGCCTTGCCTTCTTGCAAGATGCAACTGTCAGCCAAGGACCCAGGAATGTTGCCGCTGCTCATTGGACTCCCAAAAGCAGGTGGCAGTGGTGAAGCCTTATCACAGCTTTGGCTTCCTTAGATCAGTCTTGTCATCTGAATGAAGAAAGGCTCATTGCACATCTTCAGGCCACACACGCAGTCCCAGTCACTCACGCCTGCAGGCACACCCTATCGGGTTCATGCACACACTCTTACACTGACACTCACCCATACACAACCGCACTATTTGTGTTTTCTTTAATATTCACTCTTACATCTACTATCTATCTATGTATTATTCACCTTCACTTGTAGATGAAAAAAACCCAACTCAACTTTGTTTAGCCTCAGGAGAATGGGGGGGGGGCGCTATAACCAGGATATTAAGGCGTTGGTTCAGGTGTAGCTGGATCCAGCAGTTTGAGTAATGGCACCTGGGTTCTGTCTCTTGTCTGTCTTTGCCTTGTGGGAGTCTGTTTGGCCTCCATCTCAGGCAGCTTCTCTTTGTACATGGCAGCAAGATGACCCTGTAGCTCCAAGTCCATGGTCACCATTACAGCTCTAACTTCAATGAAATAGCGAGCATCTTTTCTTAATGGTTCTAGCAAAAGTTCCAGGGCCAAATCGGATTAGTCGTGTGAATCATGTGTCCATTCCCATGGCCAGGAAATGGAATGCTCTGATTCCCAAGCCCATCCCTGAGCCGTGGTGCTGGTCGGTCCCACCTGAACCAGCTTTTCTCCACAAAATGGGATGCTGGGTGAGCCAACCTCTCTGCACACCCCATGCGTCGAACCGTACAATTCATCCCCATACATACACGCTCGCCGGGACGACGCAGGCTATGTGCACTCACATGTGCAGACACACCTGCACACCCTCTGTGTGCCACAGTGTTTGTGAGCATGGGACGGAGTTCCTACTCTGCTCCTTAGATACGGGCTGTGTCACCTCGGTCACATGACCTAGCCTCCCTGGGCCTGTCTTCTCATTCCTAAAATGGGGTTCATAACAGTGTTTCTCCCACAGGGTTATTGTGAAAAGCTGACGGGCTGGGGTGTGAGTGGGGTACTTAGAACCACGCCCGCCATGCAATGGGGACTCGATAAATGTTAGCTGTCGGCATCGTCCCTGTGACCGGGCACCTGTCTCCCATGAAACACCCACCCATGCTGTCTCCTGCTCCAAGCTCCCACGTCCCCTCACTGCAGGGCTGCACATCTCTTTGAGTCATGGGCTGCCTCAGGGTCCTCACCTCCTGCCTCCCCTCTTGGCCCCAGGATCCTGTGGTGCCTACTTCCGCTGTCGGACCGGCAGGTGCATCCCGTGGAGCCTGGTGTGCGATCGCTGGGGTGTGGACAACTGTGGCGATGGTAGTGACCAGGCATCCTGGCCACCGGCCGACTGCAGAGGTCAGTCATGGGTGTGGCCTAGGCCCCACTGAACAGCTAGGAGGGGAGCGGGGCTGACTGCCCTTCCCTGCGGCAGGGCATCAGCGGGGAGGTGGGAGGCAGGGGCATGGCAGGAGAGAATAAGGTGAAGCACAGTAGTGAGGAATCTGTGTAGACGGGACGACCTGAGGATCAGAGCAAGTGAGGGCCGGAATGATGCTGGAGAGGATCTAATTCAGCTGCTTCCAAAATCCAGCTGCTTAGTGGTGGAAGCTTTTCCTAAGTGTAATTTCGCCCAGAGGCCCAAGCCTCAAAAGGAGAGATGCTCTATTTAACTGGACATGGAGGCCCAGGCCCTGGCTGACTGATGTTTCACCAAGGGACCTGAGTTGGACCTTCAAGACTTACTTTGGAAACCATGGATCCAAATGATGTGAGTCTGACTCACACATTTTATGTATGGGGAAACTGAGGCCTGGGGAGGAGAAATGACTTGCCCAAAGTCATAGAGTCAGGGAGTAACATAACCAGGAATGAGCTCTGTAGACAGAGCGGGGACCGAAATAGATCACTCAGGAAGATCCTTCCTGCAAATCTAAGATGCTGCCTCTTGCAAACAGGGCTGGCATGTCCCGTTGAACAGGTTGTTTACTGCAAAATGCCACTTAGCTGAAGGGTGAAGGCCAGCTTCCCAGGACCCCACGCACTTACCTGCCAGGCCACTCTTCAGTCTACTTTGCAGGTTCACCATTATCTGCCTGACACTCTGTGCTTTGTGCCCGAGGCCCCATTCCTATACCCTCCTTTCCTCCAGCCTCTCCATGCCCATTCCTCTGGTGCTCTCCTTTATGTGACATTGCCATCTGGACTCGTCTTTGAACTCTAGTGACACACCGACCTCCCTACTCAATCTCTCCATGTGGCTGTGTAGGTGGCATCTCAAACTTAAGTTGCCCCAAACTGCACACCTGATGCACAGCCCTCCCCCATCCTGCTCTTCACCGGCGTCCCCTGCTCACCAAAACTGCTGTCACCTTCCCTCCTTTCCTCTCAGCCCATAGCCAAGCCACCCACATCATCAGAATTTGATGTTCTGCTCGGGATGAGACTGGAGTTATGGGTCACTGGCAGGAAGACCCCAGGCCAAGTGTCCTGTTCATCACCCTGTATCCAAAGCACATACTGACAGCACCAGGTGGTGTTTGTAAGGTTTCTCCACTGTTACCTTTGCTGCCTCCCTTTCTCTACTGTCCTCTTTGGAAGAAGTCACCCCGTGGGTCGCACACGTTGGAGTGGGGAGTGAACTCCCCGCCAGAGGGGCCTTTGAAAACAGCCCACGTGACTCCAGCGCTCAGAACACTCCACACGCCTCATCTGTCAGCAGAAGCAAAGCCCTGCAAAGCCCACAGTCGCTGTTCCTTTTGTCCTATGGCTCCTCTGGCCCTTCCCCACCTCCCTTTTCCTTCCTCCCCGCCTCCACGCCGGCCCCGCCCCCCCCCCCCCCCCCCCCCCCCCCGTTCCCTTCCTGTCCTGCCTTCTGGCCTGGGCTGAGCTGTCGCTGCCCTGAACCTTGTTTTCGGGGTTTACCTTGGCCTCCTGTGGGTTTCTACTTAAGTATCTTAGTGAGTTCCTTCCTGGCCCCTTTATTTAACATAGCACCCTCTGTCCACCGACAGGTGAATGGATGAATACAATAGGACATGCCTACACAACGGAGTATTCTTCCGTCCTAAACAGGAAGGAGATTCGGACACATGCACGAACATACAACACAGGAATGAACCTTGAGGACACTGTGTGAAATGAAATAAGCCCATGTGAAAGGATAAATACCAGGATTGCACTTACAAGGCACCCTGAGTAGCCAGATTGTACACACAGAAAGAATGGTGGTTGTCAGGGGCTGGAGGGAGGGGGATGGGGAGTCAGCGTTCCCGTGGGGACAGAGTTGCAGTTTTGCACCGTCTGGAGATGGTGGTGATGGTCGGACAACCATGTGAATGTGCTAATGCCACTGAACTGTATGCTTAAAAATGGCTAAAATGGTTCATTGTGGTATATATTTCACCACAGTGAAAAAGGAAAGAACGTTGACCCTAGCCAACCTGCCCTGTCCCTTTTCCCTCTTACTGTCTCCACAGCACCTCTCCATGTGACATGACAGAATTTGTGTTCCGTCTCGGCACCCTAAACCGGGTTTGTCTATTTCACACACTGCCGGTTCCTCCTGTCCCCAGGGCAACGCCTGGGGGGCAGTAGATGCTCAAGAAATAGTAGTCAAATGAGTGGAAGAATGGCCCTCTCTCTGCCTCAGTTTCCTTATCCGTAACATGGGGATGATACACCTAAGGTCTCAGAATTGTCATGAACCAAGTGAAATACTGCAGGTAAAGAGCTCAGCGCCTAGTACAGCGCTTGGTGCCCAGAAAATGCTCAAGACAGATACATCCTCCTCCTTTAAAAAAAATTTTTTTTAACATTTATTCATATTTGAGAGACAGAGAGAGAACATGAGTGGGGGAAGGGCAGAGAGAGAGGGAGATATAGAATCCAAAGCAGGCTTCAGGCTCTGAGCTGTCAGCACAGAGCCCTGTGTGGGGCTCGAACTCACGGACCGAGAGATCATGACCTGAGCCAAAGTCAGCAGCTTAAACGACTGAGCCACTCGAGCTCCCCGATACACCCTCTTTCTTGGGAAGTGGCTCCATCCGTCAACCCCAGGCGCTGGAGCTCCAGTCCTCCCCTATCACTGCTCTGTGATCTAGACAAGCTACTTAACCTGCCTGTGCCTCACTTCCCCTATCTGCAAAACGGAAATACTAATAGTAACAAGAGAGGTTTAGGGAGGATTCAGTGAGACCGAGTCGAGTCCTCAAAAGTTCTCTGTTACTCTATCATTTCCCACTGCAGGTCCCTCTCTGGTGCCCAGCCAGGCGAGGGTTACAGGTGGCCATACCTCCCAGCCCCTGACGCCCTCCCCAGCTCTCAGGTCTGCAGGCCCCCTCCAGATGGCGGCCGAGAGGAGCCCCCGGGCAGGCCGGGCCCTCGAAGAGGGGGATACAGCAGCTCCTCCGGGAGGTATGCAGCTCTTGGTTCCCACCTGATCCCATTCCTCCCACCAAGGTCACACTTGTCCCTCTCTAGGTGACAGGGATAGGGCAGCAGGCCCAGGCTGAAGCCTGAGTGGACTCTCCCTTTCCTTCTGCAGGTCCCCGGCTCCGGGGCGTGGCACCGGTCCCTTCGCTGGTCCTAGCCTCCACTGGCCTCCTTGTGGGCCTCGCCTGGTGCTGCTGCTTCTCCAGCTGGCTGGCCTGGCGGGCTGGTGCCCGTGGCCTCTGTCCCAGCTGCACCATCTGTCACACGTGTCCTGGCCAGGTGGCTCCTGGGGGGCCGCAGCCGAGCAGGCCGACCTTCCAGGGGCAGGGAGGACGTCCCTAGAGGCTGTGGCTTCAGAGAAAAGAGAGCCGGCTCTGGGGTCAGACAGACCTAGGGTTCTACCCCATCCCCAGGAGGGCCGTCTGACCTTGGGCAGGTTGCCTAACCCTCAGACTCAGGCTGCTCCTCTGGAAAATGGGAGGATTCCTGCCTCACCTGGTTGTTGTGAGGAGCTATCGGCGGGCCCTCTGCTGGATCCGTGAAGGGCAAGGAGCAGGGGGGCCTCACTCCCCTGAAGCCGCTTCGCTCCACTCCCAGACCTCACCTGCCCGGCTTTGCCCCACCCTGGCCCACCCTCGGGTGCCACCGAGTCAAGCCCTAGTCAGAGGCGCAGCAGACCGCTCTGGCGGGGATAGCACCGTTTATTAAGAAAGGTCAAGACACAGACCACAGGAGGGTCCCTTCTAGGACACAGAGGCCAGGTGTCCTGACCCCACATCTGTGGACTGCTGGAGGGGAGGGCACGTGCTCCCATTTGGGCCCTGAGGCCTCCACAGACGGGGCAGGGCTGTCGTGTCCCCTTCTTGTTCCTCCCAGCCATGAGTCCCGGGATCCCCCACGCAAGGCACTAAGTCTTTTCAACCACCGATGCCCTCCTCCCCCCATGTCCCCTGGGCCTTCACTTCCAGATCAGTGGGGGGATGTGGCCTGCTGTGGGTGGGGAGACCCTCTCAGTGCTGGGTTCTGCCCATAGCAGCTCCTGGTGAGAGTTGGGGTGGATTTTCCCTTGCAGCCCCTGAGGGCGGGGGCCCTGGGCAGGTGTCGGGTGTTGGGGGGGGGGTCCAGGAGGACTCGGTGGGAGGGGGAGGCTGCCGGGGCAGGTGGCCCGGCTGGCCAGGAGGAGGTGGAGGGGGCTGAGACACGGGCCGGCAGGGGGTGGGGTTGCCTGCCCAGGAGTGAGCTGCCTTTTGTTCCACAGTTGGCACTAAAGAGCTTTCCCCGCCCGGAGGCGGGTGGCAAAGGCAATTGCGATGCCCCCCGCCCCAGGCAGCTGGTGAGGCACCAGCTGGAGGCTGCGGTTGGCTCTTGTAGGACTGGGGGGCTGCCCGAGGGCTGCAGAACTGGACGGCCTGGCTCTACTTGGGGGCGGGGCTCTATTGGTGGTGACAGTTCTGAGCCCAACCGGCCACGGTGTCTGACCCCAAGTCCTGGTGGTCCTCTGAGGCACCAGCTCCCATCCAACCTGCCCTACCTGCCAGCCTGCGGCTCTGCCCAGGTGTGTTTGTGCGTGGGGGGTGGTGTGCCCACCCTCCAGGCCGGCCCAGGGCAGTAGCAGCAAAGCGTGGCATTGCCTCAGTTCCTTAGAAAATATTCATAATAATAATATTAATAACAATATACTCGATGTCGTGGGGCTGGGATGCTGCCCGGGAGTCCGTGTGGGGCGGGCGGCTGCCTACGAGGGGCAGGGGCGCGTGCTGGCCCCCGCCTGGGCGCGGTGCTCCAGGTCCAGCGGCTGTGGGGGCGGGGCGCCAGGCCGGGCAGAGTGCAGCACCAGGTTCTTGATACAGCCGGTGATGCCCGTGGAGAACCTGCCCCCGGTCAGCGTGCTCACGTCGGGAGCTCCACCTTCGGGGATGAGAGGCGACGGGGCTTGTCAGCTCCGGGAGCCCGGCGGGCGGGGGGAGAGGCTGCAGGCTCTAGGTCTGCAGGAGCCCCATTCCCTCCCTGGCCCTGAGGAGGGTGCCCTAGGCCTCACCCAGCCCGGACTTACCGATGTAGATGCTGCCCTTGGTGTTGACGGCCACATTAGGGCCTGGGGACTGGCCACTGACCAGCTCCTCGCCGTCCACCTGGATGGAGCCTCTCCGGCCCTCTCTGTGGTGAACGGGGGGCAGGCTCCTCACCACCAGTTCCAAGTCCCCTCCCTGCCTGCCCCCTGCTCGGAGCTCTTTCCTTTCCGCACTGGATGAGATCCGGCCCCACAAACACAGCTTCCCAGCACCCCACCCGGCTTTCATTCATCCCTTAGGGTGCTTGCCTGCCACCCCCCGGGGAGTTCCGTCCTGCCCTGGAAGTTTGTTCCGGCTCACGGGCCCTCCCCCGACCCTGGCTTCAAGTTCTGTCTCCCAGAGCTCAAAGCTTGCCTCCCTGCACACGGTGGGTGGTGTCCCGTCCCAGTCTAGAACTCCGTGCCCCTCACCCTCGTGCCCAGGTGGACTCCCTTACCGCAGTGCCGTCACCCGATGCCACTCGCCATCATTGATGGGGTCCTCGGAGACGAGGCGGGCCTCCCCGCTGCCCAGCTGGTAGCTGTGGTCACACAGGCCCAAGACAGTGTGAGCTGGGGCAGGCGGTGGTGGTGTGTGTGGCTGGGGTGCCGTGGGCCGCAGCTTCTCGTGGGAGGAGCCGTAGCACCGAGCAGAGGGTCACTGAGGGGGTGAGGGAGGCCAGGGAGGGGGAGGAAGGGCCAGGTGCCCGCACCCACCTGAAGACAAGGTGCCCGTCCTGAAGCCCGAGACTGATGAAGTCCTTGCCGCGGCCGGCCTCTCCCACATCCTGCCCGGGAAGCACAGGGTCACTGGGGTTCCCAGCCTGGAGAGCCAAGGCCCCTGACGGCGGTGGCCTTCACCCTCCTCCTCTCACGGCCCTGCCCGCCAGGAGGCTGAGAACCCTGTGACCCCGGGCCAGATGCCCACACTCACCACACCCTGCCAGAGCAGGAGGCCATTGGCCGTGCTGGTCCGAACCTCCAGCTCGATGGTCTCTGGCACCTCGGGCAGGCTGGGAGTGGAGACACGGGTGAGGGGGAAGTCCCAGGTTCCTGTTCCCCTCCCTGGACCCACAGGCTCCCCTAACACCCATCTCACCTCCTGGAGAAAACGCGGCCGGGGAGAGCTAGGAAGCCGTCATCGTGGAAATAGGCTCCGTACTGCCCAGGGGCATCTGCGGGACAACGTGGGGCTGGTGAGACACCTGCCGGCCTGCGTGGAGTGGCCACCGACCACATGGGCTCCAGGACCCCCA
Organism: Leopardus geoffroyi; assembly: GCF_018350155.1. Taxonomy (NCBI): domain Eukaryota; kingdom Metazoa; phylum Chordata; class Mammalia; order Carnivora; family Felidae; genus Leopardus; species Leopardus geoffroyi. Next base: position 16,035,097 of record NC_059328.1, read on the forward strand.
CCTCCACTCGTGTGTGCGCTACTATGGGGGCCCTGAACCTGCAGTCTCTGGAGACCCCAGGGGGCTGTGAACAGAAGTCAGGGGCCTGTGAACTTGGATGGGGAAGTCCTGTAGCTCTACCTTCGCTCACTTCTCACTGAAATGTAGCAATTCCTTCCCGTATCCATGTAGGCAGCAAACCAAAGGAGCCGCAGTGGGACCTGTGATGTGTCACTAGCAGACACCCTTACTGCATTTCAGTGGTTACAAATATTTCAGAACGTTGTCTATGCTTGTTGGAACTGCGGTAGCTGTCGGGACCACCACCGGGTCTTGTTATTTAATGTGTTACTAAAGAAGCACCTGTGTTACAAATCTGAAAGTTCTAAGTATTTTGATAACCTTATTTCAGTCCAATTGGTTTGTTCTGAAATCGTATGCATTTTGTTTTTATGTGGTCAGTAGGGTCCAGATAGGGTGACCAGTCGTCCCTATTTGCGGAGTCCTGTCCTGCTTTTAGTTCTGAAAGTCCACATCCCGAGAGACCCCTTAGTCCTGAGCAAGCCGGGACAGCTGGTCACCTCGGTCAGTGGCACACAAAAGGCTCAGGATCTTTGTGTTCCCTCCTTCTTGCAGGCGGGAAGACAGGCTCAGGCGGGCGAGTGACGTGCCCAGGAAGTGGGAAGCCTGCTTTGGACTCCTTTGGCCCCAACGTCCATACTGTGTGTGGCTCCAGCATCCCTGGCCCCAACCTCTCAGACGCATCCCCACAGGCCAGCGCTGGTCCCTGAGGGCCTATGAGGGTGGGGGACACTTTGCCACCCTCTGCCGAACGATGATAACAGCTAACATTTACCAAGCACCTACTGCGTCCCAGTTGTTGTGCCAGGAGCTTCACGGCCAGCTGCAAGCACCATTTCATTTCAATGGATCTCTGTAACAATCCTAGGACTTCGACATAATGCTAACAATGCTAACATTCTGTCCCCACAGCGGACCAGACATTGTTCTCAGCATTTTACATACACTAGATAATTTTACCTGACACAAAGTTTTATCCAACCCTTGTGGGAGGATGTTACTTCTCTTTATTTTACATATACAGAAACTGAGGCACAGAAAGGTTGAGTGACTCACCCGAAGTTACACAGCTAGGAGGTGGCAGGGCTAAGATTTGAATCCAGGCAGGCTGGCTTCTGAGCATGCTCTTAGCCACTCTACTGCTACCTCTCCTATTGTGTTAGTGACAGATAAGAAGATGGGTGTGGACTAAGCGGTTAGCCCAGGGTCTATGAACGGCCAACAAACACTGATTTTTTTTAAAAAATTATGATTGCTTTTAAATAGATTGCGGAGGGGCGCCTGGGTGGCTCAGTCGGTTGAGCGTCCAACTTCGGCTCAGGTCATGATCTCGCAGTCTGTGAGTTCAAGCCCCGCGTCGGGCTCTGTGCTGACAGCTCAGAGCCTGGAGCCTGCTTCCGATTCTGTGTCTCCCTCTCTCTCTGCCCCTCCCCCGTTCATGCTCTGTCTCTCTCTGTCTCAAAAATAAATAAACATTAAAAAAAAAAATTAAAAAAAAATAGATTGTGGAATCCTTGAGAATGAAGGTCTTGCCTTGTTCATCTTATATCTCCTGCTTCCAGAGCAAGGATGGGCACACGATAATTTGTTGACAGAATGCATGAACGTAGAGGAGAAAACTGGGGTCAGAGTGGCTCAAGGACCTGGCCTAGGTCACCTAGCCAGTACGTACAGGGCAGGACCCGGCTCTGTGTTGCTGTGCTCTTTTTTGTTCTGTCCCTCTGTGCCCAGTGAGCCTCCCACATGCTTGTCCTGCTTATAGGCCAGAATTGAGGGTGTGGGGTACCCGGAAGAGGGGCTGAGAGACCAGAAGCCAGGGAAGAGCCAAGCCTCTCTGGCCACAGGAAATACATACCGTTGCCCCCACTGCCTTCCAGATGCCAATCAGACTCGGCTGTGCCTTGTCCAGAGCCTACGAGGAAAGGCGGGGTGCAGTCGGTGAGCACAGACACTGTGGGTGCCACGTCCAGCCCCAGAGGGCCCCAAGAGGGAGGTGGGGAGAGGCCAGGACAGTTACCTTGTTGGCAGCGTGGGCCAGAGAAGCCGGGGGGACAGAGGCAGCGGGTGCCCTGGCAGACGCCCCCGTGCAGACAGGGCTCACGGAGCCGGCAGGGGTTCTCCTCGTGCTCACAGAGGTCTCCTGTGGGCCAGGGCGCAGTGAGCGGGCACGGGTGGGAGTGGCCGCGACCACCTCGTACCGCCCCCTGCCGGGACCTGCCGGGACCTGCCGGGCTCCCACACCTTTGAAGCCATCGGGACACAGGCACTGGAACTCGTACTCGCCGGTAGGCATGCATGTGGCACGGTTCTGGCAAGGCTGGCGCTCACACGGGGAGCTGGTGTAGCACTGCCCGATGCCCCGGCTGCCCAGGAAGCTGTAGGTGAGGTCTAGCCGCTTTCCGTTCACTGACACCTGCAGGCACAGGGACGGGGAGGGGCTCTGGGCATGTGGGACGCAGAGGCAAAGTGACCCAGGGGACAGCAGGGGACCCAAGCGGGAGCACGAGTGGTAAGGTGGGACTCTAGCGCAGGCGAGGGAGGAACCTAAGCCGAATGCCTCCTGTGTGCCAGGGACCGCCATCGGCGCAGTCTCTGCTCCGTGAGGCCCTTCGCGGGAGGCATGATTGTCTCTGATCCACAGAGGAGGGAAGTGAGGCCCAAGGGGAAGCATCTGGGCTCGCTGCAGGCAGAGGGGCCCGTCTGCACCCTCCCCTCCCCTCCCCTCCCCTCTTGTCCTCTGGAGGCCGCTCCTCACCTCACCCACACAGCCACGGAAGTGAGCGCTAACGTTGGTGGCCGGGGGCAGACGCACGGAGGGCTCCACGCCGCCGAGGTAGAGGAGGGTGTGCAGGTTGAGGCCCTGGCTCTTGCCGGGCGAGGAGCGCAGCACGGGGCGTCTGCTGTTCACGCGCAGGCTGCCGTCCTTGTTGAGACGTTCCGCGGACACTCGGTGCCAGTGGCCCAGGGCCAGCGGCTCGGGGGTCCGCAGCACGGCCAGCCCTGGGGAGGACGCCGGGCAGGGATGGCATACGGGGAGCACCCCCCCTCCCCCCGCCCCTCACAGGGCCTGGGGTGGAATCCGCGAGAGATCTAGGGGACTTGCCTCGAGTCACACACAGAGAGAAGGAACGTGAATGAACAGGGGACTTGGGTTGGTCTGACTTCTGAAGTTACTCCTCCAAGCCCCCATGGGGCTTGGGGAGCTGAGGGGGGCACAGCACTTGGCATCTAGAGCCCATCAGTGTTTCACGTCCGGTGCTCACCTGACCCTAGCTCATATCGGAACTCCAGGTGGCCGCCAACCATCGCCAGGGACACGAAGTCCTCCACAGGCCCGCTCTTCCCCCCGCTGAACAGCAGGATGCCGTCAGGCGCCAGCGGCTTGAACTCAATGTCCAGGCGCAGTTCATGGTGCGTGTTGGTGAGGGCGGGCAGTGCCAGGTAGGAGCCAGTGCCCGACATGGAGGGGGTGGTCACCGTCACACCTGCAGCAGCCACAGCTCAGCCGGGGGCAGTGGGGATACTGGCGCCCTTGCCTGCCCCCCTCCAGACCCAGGGGCTCAGGACCAATTGGGTCACAGCTGCAGCACAGGAGCGCCAGACCGTGGGCCCTGCAGACCAGCCTGGAAGAATCTCCTGTAAGAGCGGGGGAGCTTCGGGGACCCTCATGCAAGTGACTCAGACTGGGCAGAGGCTTGGTTGGCCAGGTGCCTTTGAGGCCCTATGGCTCTGGAGTAATTTTATCAACCACAGGGCCCTTGGTGGCCTCAGAGTGTCCCTGCCCAGCTTCCCCCCATCCTTCTGGGATTCCCTGGGGTCTCAGGTCTGGCTCCACTCACCTTCCTCACATCTCATCCCTGAGCGGCCCAGATGGCAGCGACAGGTGTAGCCTCGACCGTCAGGCCGGTTCACACAGGTGGCGTCGGGCCCACAGGCCTCTGGGGGACACAGGGACCGGCAGGGAGCATTGAACTGGCCTGGGAGAGGGTGGGGTCCTGATGCCAAAGCCCCATCTATTGCACCCAGGGGGCCTTGGCTAGCCTGGGAGGGCTGCCTCTGAGACCGGGCAGGAGGAGTGGATTACAGTTGGGGTAAAGGGGGGGGGGGGCGGTGCTGAGAAGGCTGGACAGGGGACACATGAGGGGGCAGTGAATGAGTGAGTGTGGTGTTCTTGAAGGACTGTAGCTGGTGACAGTGCAGGGGCGGTGGTACCGAGGGGGCAGGTAACGGGGTGTGTGCCTTGGTGGGAGACGGGAAGGTGGTAGGTGCCCGGGGTGGTGAGGGGCTGGGGGGAGCGCCAGGAGCCGCGATGGGGGCAGGATGGGTGGTTGGGGGTGAGAACTCGGGGAGCAGAGATGGGCGCAGAGTGGGTACTGGGGTGGCAGAGACGAAGTCAGTATCTAGGAGGAGGGGCGGGTACCTGGACGAGTGACAGAGGGTCACTAAGTACAGCTAGCAGTGGGGCGGGTGGATCTGGAGGGGCGGCAACGGGCGGAGGCCAGCACCCAGGGGTGGCAGCGACTGGAAGGGTGGGTCACACACCTGGGTGGCAGTGCAGGGCCTGGGAGTGCTCACAGCGGCTCCCGGTGAAGCCAGCCGGGCAGATGCACACGTAGCTGCTGCTCTCTGAATCCTGACATTGGCCCCCGTTCTGCGAAGTTGCCCCCAGAAGTCAGGCCAGGAACATCCTGCCTCTCCCCCGCTTCCCACGGGGGTCTGCCCCGGCCGCGGGCAGCGGCAGGGGCAGCTAGGTGGTGAGTGCGGTGTGGGGTTACCTGGCAGGGCCGGTCCCGACAGGTGGGGCAGTGGGAGATGCCGTGCGCCGTAAGGTTGAGGTCGTGGAAGATGATCTCCTCGCCCTGGATGCGCAGCTCCCGGACGCAGCCTGGGCAGCAGCAGGCACAGTGAGAAGGGCGGCAGTGCCGGGCCCAGCCCGTACCCTGTAGGGCTCTTCGGGGCTCCCGTGGGCTCTGCCCACCGGCCAGCTGAGGCTCGGCCAGGGACAGAGGCGGGGAGGGGGCTCACCTACGAAGCCGCCGCTCAGCCCCGCCTTGGGGATGGCGCCGTAGTCGGGGTAGCCACCCAGGTAGAGCTCCTCGTTTAGGTCCAGGCCCTGGAACTTGCCCTGGGCAGTGGAGAAGTCAGGGATGGTGAAGAGGGGCTGGGCAGAGGTGGGGAGGGGGCCGGAAACGGGGGGACCGGTGGGGCCTCACCTGAGAGGTCCCGTTGACCGGGGCCAGTCCGCCCACAATCAGAGAGCCCTGGGTAAGGCTGCGCAGCAGGGTCACGGTGTGGAACTGGCCCAGTGCCAGCGGAGTGGGGTGGCGGATGGTGGCCATGCCTGAGCCTGCGTCAAACCTGCTCCACCGAGTGGAGCCGGGCAGGAGGAAAGCACTTAAGCGGCTTGTCAGAAGGGCTGGGCGGTGGGCCCAGCCTGGGCAGAGGTGATGTCACTGTTTCCTGCAGTTCTGATCTAGTTCCTGTCCCTGCCCTGTCCTCCCGCCCTATCACCCACCCCTAGCTCGCCACATCCCTGCCCCTTCCTCAGGTCTTCTCCTTGCTCCGCCTCCCCAGAGCTTATCTGGAGCAGCCCCTGGGGCGCCAGCTGCCCTCAACCTTACACCTTGTTGCTCTCCCTTTATGGCTGGGTCTTCCCCAGCTAGAATATATCTTCCCCCGAGGGCCAGAATGTGGTCTGTCCCTGTCCGTGCCTGGCACCATGTTCAGCAAATAGCTACCGAGTGATGAATGAATGAGCCTGGTCTGCAGGAGTCCCACCGGGTAAAGACATGCTCAGCATCACTGAGCATTTCTGCTGCAGTTTTGGGCAAGTCTGAGGCCGCTTCCTCCTCCGCTTGGTCGACACACTGTGTCCACTCGAGCAGATCAGGTGGTCACCGAAGGTAATGGCCACATCTCCTCCCTCCTCCTTCGTCCAACTCAAGCCAGGGTGGTGTGTGCCTGACCAAAGCCCGCAGTCCCCCAGCCCCCTTCCCCTGTAAATGGGAAGGGTGAGGGTCTCACCGGAACTCAGGCCTTCCACCCACGAGGCCGAAGGAGATGAAGTCAGGCTGCCTGTTGGCCAGGTTGGTGGGGCTCCCTGGGATCCGCTTCTGCCCATTATACAGCAGCATCCCTGGGAGGGCACAGCCATGTAAGGCCCTCCCTCCAGCTCCCCAGCTATGGGCTCCCTGTCTGCCCAGCCCCAGGGGTGAGTGACCCTTCACTCTCTAGCTCCCATCCCTCCCTCTATACGGACACCCTGTGCAGCCGGGGCCTTCCCACTGTCTCCGGATGTGCCTTATACAGAGACTGGCTCAGAGCCCCTACAAAGAAATAGAGTTTGCTTCACTCACACTGGAGGGCCTACCTGAAGGAGGAGAGGAAGGCAGAGACTCACCCGAGTAGAGAAGGAGGCCTGGACAGTGAAAGTCAGAGACCCGTAGGAGATGGAGAAGAGAGAGAGAGAGAGAGAGAGAGAGAGAGGAGGAAAGGCTGAGAAATGGAGACAAAAGAGGGAAGGAGGAGGAGAGGCAGAACAGGAAGCCAAGACAGGAGGATGGGGTGGGGGTGAGGCCATGGCAGAGGTAGGAGGTACTGCGGAGTGGGGGATGGAGACAGGAGGAGGCACGAGAGAGGACCCAGAGGTCAGGCCTGGGGGTCCCAGGACAGGGATCTGAGGGAGGTGGGTAGGACTGGGGGCCACCAGGGCTCAGACAGTAATGGTGGTTACTCCAAGAGATCCCTGCCCCAGGCTCCCCAAAGCAGCCCCTCTCTTGCTCACCATCGGCTGAGTCAGGACGGAAGGTGATCTTGATCTCGAACTTCCTGTAGGCATCTTTGATGGTGGGCAGTGGCAGGAAGGAGTGGGGGGTCTGTGTGAAGTAGGGCACCACCCGCTCTGTGGGCAGAGAATGTAGCTAGAGACACTGCCCAGCAGGCAGCGGGCAGGGCACTGCCTGGTCCAGAGGGTGTTGTCTTACCCGGCACCTGCAGATGGGCAAAGGCTTTGACCTTGCCCTGGTGATTGGTAGCAGTGCAGACGTAAGTGCCTGCGTCCTGAGGTCGGACCGAGGGCAGCAGCAGCATGGTGTTCTCCACGCGGCTGTCAGGTGGCAGGTTACCGTCCAGCTGCAAATGTACCCACACTTGGGACCCTGGCCTTGGCCCACACCTCCACGGGCTCTGTCTCCCATCTTGCCTCAGGCCCACCCTCAGACACTGGGCTCGTACTCTGTGCCAAGCCTGGGCCTGGGCCTGCGGGCACTGAGATGGTGAAGGCCTGACCTCGCCCCTCAGGCATGCCTGCTCGTCCCCTGCCCAGCATTTACCTTGCTCCAGGTGATCTTGGGAGTGGGGTAGCCAGAGACCATGCAGGGGAAGGCGGCTGCAGAACCAGCAGGCACACGGACCTCTGGGGGCGTGGAGATCTGGGGCAAGGCTAAGAGCGGGCAAAGAGACACAGGCCATCAACATGATGACAGCCGCCACTAGAGAGCCCAGCCTGTGTCCGGACTCATTTCATCCTCACTCTAGCCCCTGAAGGGAGGCGCTGCTTCCCCATTTTACAGGTGAGGCTCACTGGGCAGTCAGGGCTCAGGGGCAGGTCCACTTGGTTCCACAGCCCGACAGTCTTCAACACACCCCGGCAGAAAGTGGTGCAGCCCTCTGGGGACTTGAGACGGGGGTACCAGGGCAGCTTTGCATCAGTAAGTCTGGGGGCAAGTCATAGGGTTTGGGGTGAAAAGGAGCTGCCTCTGAAGACAACACAGATTTGTGTCTGCCCTGCACCCACTGCCTTTTCACTCTCTTTTACGTCTGTTTTGTGCTCACGTCGTCACTGCCATCGGATCGGGCTGTGGGTCTCTGCTGTCAGAGCAGGTGCTCCAGTGGGTGAGGACTACATATCCGTTTCCCTCCTCCTGCCCCCTGTCCCCGGGGAGGTCCCTGCCGGCCTTCACCTTGCACGAGCAGCAGCACGTGGGACTGGGTGGTGCCAGCGGCGTTGGTGGCCGTGCAGCGGTACTGCCCCGCATCGGCCAGCTCCACGTGGGCGATCCTGACGATGCCCCCGCTCTGCACGATGCCAGGCCGCAGGCGCCCCCCGACTTTGCTCCATGTCACCTGGGGCTTGGGGTCACCCAGGGCCAGGCACTCGAACTCCACGGCATGGCCGACCACCACGGTCTGCACGGAGGTCCGAATGTTGATGAGCACCGAGGGCAGGGCTGGGGGGGCAGGGAGCAAAGGTAGAGTGAGAGTGAGGCCAGCCTGCTGCAGGCTTGGCCCGAGGAGGTGAACACCGGGGCCCTTGGCAGCCATCCCTTTCTTCATTTGCTTTCTCGTGCATCCACTCATGCACACACTCACTCGTTTGCCCTTGTTTACAGGGTTACTCATTTGCATGTCTGCTGTCATTTTTCATTGGCTGGTCTGAGCACCCACCACTCCATCCATCTCCCTTCTTCCCTCCCTTGCAGTATTTGTTAGGCCCCCTTATGGTATGCTAGACACAAGCAAGAAACAATCGAATAATTCTCTTTATTCATAGACATTTCAGGGGCTTCCCGGGGAATAGAGTCCCTGTGCCCCTCATTTCTGTTGTAGGCTTTTAAAAAAATTTGTTAATGTTTATCATTATTACTATTATTTTAATTTTTTAAGACGTTTATTCATTTTTGAGAGACAGAGACAAAGCACAAGTCGGGAGGGGCAGAGAGAGAGACACAGAATCCGAAGCAGGCTCCAGGCTCCGAGCACAGAGCCCGACGTGGGGCTCAAACTCATGAATGCAAGACCATGACCTGAGCTGAAGTTGGACACTTAACTGACTGAGCCACCCAGGCTCCCCAATGTTTATTAGTTTTGAGAGAGAGAGAGAGAGAGAGAGAGAGAGAGAGAATAAGCAGAGGAGGGGAGAGAGAAAGGGAGACACAGAATCCGAAGCAGGCTCCAGGCTCTGAGTGCTCAGCACAGAGCCTGACATGGGGCTCGAACCCACAAGCCGTGAGATCGTGACCTGAGCCGAAGTCAGTGCTCAACTGACTGAGCCACCCAGGCGCCCTACTATCCTCTGCTCTTAGGAGAGGAAGCTACCATCCTACCTTGGACAACCAGCTGGGCACTGGCCTGGGCCTGTCCCCATGGTCCATAGGCCTGGCAAACATATGTCCCTTGGCAGCTCTGGTCCAAGTTCTGGATTCTGTAAAGAAAAAATAATAAGACATCAGTGAATACAAACAATTGATAAGAATGCTCTGCAATGGCATGTGAGTTCAAAGCCATTGGAGATTAGCACATGGCGTAAGCTTCTGGTCTCTCGCTAACCACGTGAGGTAGGTAGTAGGTAAGTGAGGCAGACAGGCAGGCAGGTAGATGTCACCACATCCATTTTAGGCCAAGACCTTACGGTCAGAGCTCAAGATCTGCTACACAGAGTAGCAGAGCTGAGATCTGGGTCATGTGTATACATCTGGCCTCAGAGACTGTTCTCTTTCCCCTAATAATAAGGATGCGAATATGAGCTCCTGTTTACTGAAGACCTTTCCCATGCTTTAGATAATGTCATTTGGTCCCATGTAAGTCATTGTATGGCTGAGGACATTCAGGCTCAGAGAATGGAAGTCACTTGCCTGAGGATACTGTTTCATGCTGAGCCCCACAGGACAGGTATCCTAACAGCCCCGGTGTGTACCTTGGTGCTCAAGTTCAGTATGGCCTCTCCCCCGACTCACCGGAGCACCCCATCCTGCACACTGTGGCCAGGAGGCAGCTGACCCCCTTCCTTGACCCAACGGAGCTGGGTGCCCTGGTCACTGGGCACGGCACAGTGGAACTCGACGCTGGCCCCTACGCTCTTGGTCTCCAGCTGAGGTGTGACCTGAACGGTGGGCGCGGATCCTGCTGGGATGGCGGTGGCCGGGACAGAGCCAGAGGGGCCTGTGGGGACATGCACGGGGTTGTGTGTGTGTGTGTGTGTGTGTGTGTTACTCCCGACGCCTCCACCTCCCAGGACCCAGAAAACCTCCATCCTAACATCCAAGGGATGCTCTTTTCCCAGAAGCCCCTTCTGCCCAGCCTGGTCCAGGGCTGCCCCGCTCACCTTGAATGAGCACCTGGGCGAAGGCCTCAGCCGAGCCCACCTTGTTGGTGACCCGGCAACGGTAGCGGCCTGAGTCCTCGGGGGCCGCGGGCTCAAAGCGCAGCATCTCGTTCCTGGCAGTCGCCCTCCCAGGGAGGCTGCCACCCACACGGCTCCACTGGAAGGTGAGCGGGGGTGTCCCATGCGCCAGGCACTGGATCTGCACCGTCTCTCCTGCCCGCACCGAAGCGTGCTCCGGGACTGTGGTGGCATACGGTGGGCCTGGGGTGGGGGACGGATAGGTCGGGGCAGGGGAGAGCAGCGGTCAGGATGTGAGCGGGTGTTGGACCCAGGTGACTTGCCAAAGGGCCAGGGAAGCTGCTTGGTGAAGCAGAGGACTGGGGATGAAGGAAGCAAGGGTCCCAGGAGGGGATGCGGGTCTCAGGCTAGGGCAGGTTCTGGGGGCCTGAGCTGCACGGGGCCCTCTCGATGGCGTTCCTGGGGCTCTGTCCAGGGTGTAGCCTGGCTCAGGGCTCCATACAGGGCAGAGAGGACAGCCCAATGAGGGCAGATGAGCTCCTTACTCTCCACATGCAGGGCGATGGTGGCCTCGGCATGCCCGGTAGGGCTGGTGGCGTTGCAGATGTACTGGCCTGAGTCCTGCTGGGCCACCCGGGGGATGATCAGTGTGTCACCTTCCAGCCGGTGCTGCCAGGGCAGTGGGGAGCGCAGCTTGGACCAGTGGATGGTGGGCGTGGGGCTGCCTGTGGAGTGGAAGACCACAGGGGTCACCGGGCTGCCCTGGGGATGAGCTGGGGGTGAGGCTGGTGAGGAAGCGACCGGGTGATCCCGTCCCTTCACGGGAGTCACTGAGTGGGCATTTCAGCCATCACTGGGTGATGCCAGCAGCAGCAAATTCCCCTCCCCGGGTACGATAACATCTCCAGATGTCTTGTGTCTACAGTTCAGGCCCCAGGGCAGCACTGCCCTCTGTACTGTGTGCCAGCCCCGTCCATACCTGTGGCTGAGCAGCGCAGTGTGGCTGTGTGTCCAGCCTCTACAGTCAGCTCGGCTTCTTCAACTTGAACCTGGGGGGCCCCTGGGGCCACAGTGCCTGTGTCCACAATCACCTCCACCCGCTTCTGTGCTGTGCCTAGCGCATTCCGAGCCAGGCATACGTAGGTGCCTGCATCTGATGGTTTAGCTGATGAAATCTGGAAGAAAGCAAGGATGCTGGTTATGTGGGCACTGATAGGCACCTTGGCGTCAGCCCCCAGCTCTGGCTTGCTTTTACCTCTTCCCTCTCTCCTTCCCTTGACTTTTAGTTCTCCTGTTCGACTAGCTGCTTGAGGACTCACACTCAAACATCTATCCCATTAGTCCATCCATCCACTTGTCCATGAACCCACCTATCCATCCCCTATCTACCCACCCACCTACCTATCTACCCGCTCACTGACCCATCTACACACCCATCCACTTTACATCCATTCACCCACCCATCTACCTAACCATCCACCCATCTGCCCACCCATCCACCCACCTACCCACCCATCCATCCATCCTTCCAGCCATTCTTTCTTCCTTCCCTTCTTTTCCTTTCTTTCTTCCTGACCATCTTCCAATCTACCCACCAACCACTTATCTCATGCCCCCCCCTTTCTCTCTCCATCCATTCATCACCCAACTTCCCATTTACTACTCTTTCCTCCGAGCATCTGTTCAAGGATGAGCCCTGACTGGGCCTCAGACCCAGAGATGAAATGGCCCTGGCCAGGGGAAGATTCGCCTCACCTGCAACACCGTATGGCTGTCCACGACCCCATACATCCGCTGTTCTAGGTTGGTGGGGGCGCCAATCCGGGTCCAGTGAGCCGAAGAGCGGGGCTCCCCAGCACTGACACATTCCAGGGTGATGGACTTTCCTACCTTCACCCGCACGGGACCCTCAGGGAGCACAGACACAGTAGGGGGCCCTGCCCAGAGGAAGGACATTACTGTTACTCATGCAGGGCTTTGCCCACCACATGCACTGTCACAGCCCCTGTCTTAGTAGCAGCCAGGTGGGCACTATTCTACACCAATGTGGAGAATAGGAGGCTCCGAGAGGGAGAATGCCTGAGAGGGAGGGGCATTGGCAGAAGCAGAATTTAAACTTAGGAGGTTGTGAGCTCAGAATCAGGGCTAGAAACAGGAAGGCAGAGCCCAGGGGGTAGACACCACTCACCGTGCACACTGAGGTTGACGACACTTTGGGCCACGCCGTAGGCGTTGGAGGCCACACAGCGGTAAGCACCGTGGTTGCTGGGTCGGGTGCCCACGATGGTGATGATGGAGCCGTTGGGGCTGATGTGGACATTGTCTGTGGGGTCGGCATTGGGCAGGGCACGCACGGTCAGTGAGGTCGTCTTCATGCCTTGGTGCTGCCAGTGGGCGTAGCTCTGCCCCACGTCCCCGACCCCTCCAGCCTGGGTGTATATGACTCACAGGGTCCCAGGTGGAAGATGGAAGAGTCCTTGGAGACTACCGGGTCTAGCCCCTTCACCATCCAGATGGAGCCGGTGAGGCCCCAGAGGGGAGGGGCCTCACCCAGAGCCACACGGTGAGTTTGGTGCCTTTGCCCCACCCACGATGGTGATCACCACGCCTTTGCACCTGACTCCAGCACGCACATACACGCACACACACACGCACGCGCACACACACACACACACCCGCCCCACCCTGCAGCCCTCCCCGGGCTCACCCTCCAGTTCTTGGTTCCGAGTTTTCCACTCGAGGCTGATGGGGGCTGCCCCGTCATGGATGAGGCACTTGAAGCTGGCATCTTGGCCCTGCTGCACAGTGCTGCTGGGCGGGTCGATAGAGATGACGGGGCTCCTAAGGCCTGGGGGACGAGGCGGGCAGAGGGCTGGGCTCAGGAGGGCCGGGTTGGCTTGACCTCCCTGCCTCAGCTCCATGGTCTCCCCTCCTCCCCCTGCCCGTGGCATCTGCCACACTCACGGTAGGAGGACCCCGCACTGGGTGGGACAGTGACTGTGAAGGAAGCCTCCTGCTCAGGGCCTGAGCCGCCAACCACGCGGCACACGTACTCGCCGGAGTCAGCAGGGGACACGTGGTGGAGCCGCAGCCGGGAGCCGTGGGTCTGTCGGAGCGAGGAGGGCACAGCCATCAGGCCATAGCACTTGGGGCAGGGCAAGTGCCCAGGCCCACTGTACCAGCACCCGAGTTCTCCCTCAGGTCTCAGGAACCCGGGGCTCCAGCTGGGAGGGGTGAGGGGACTTCATTTACTGGCTCCTACGTGTCCAACTGACCCAATTTATAGAGGAGAAAGCTGCCTCAGGAAGCAAGTCAGCAGCAGGGCCAGAACGCCCAGGCCCCTCGCTCCCATGCTCTGCTCCCAAAACTACTCTATCCCCTGGGGTGCCAGAGGAGGCTAGGGCTGGCATGAGGTTTGGGGTGCGGAAAGCAAACGCAGGTTGGACGCTGCCTGCCCTGGAATCCTGCCCATCAGGCCCCTGTACCTGGTGCCGGGCGGGGAGGCTGCCCCCACGCTTGTACCACGTGACCTGGGCGTGGGCCTGCCCTGGCACCACGCAGTTCAGGTCCAGGGTCTGTCCTTCGGCCACGTGGGAGGAGGAGGCCTCGATATAGATGGGCTGGGCCAGTCCTGGGGCTGTGGGCACAATGGGTGGGTGAGAAGGGTGAGGCTCCCGGGGATGCAGGCAGGGACTAAAGGTGGTGGCAGTGAATGCCACTAATCCTGCAGGTACAGTGGCTTGAGTCACTGACAGGACTCAGTGCCACTGACCTAAGAAGGGTCTCCATTCCTTGGGGGAGGACAAGATGCCATGGTGAGGACCCAGGCTGGTCCCCGGTGGCTGTGGGGAGGGGCTGGAGGACATTCACGGAACTGAGAGCCAGAGCCCTGCTGGAAAAGCAGGGAGGAGCAGGGAGAGGAAGGGATTCCCCACGCCTGTGCCCCCGCGTCACCCACTGCTGCTGTCACTCACCAGGAATGGGGCTTGGGCTGGAGGCCTCAATCGTGACTAGAACAGAAGCCTCCAGGGTTCCCGAGCTGCTGGTCACCTGACAGTAGTATTCTCCAGAGTCAGCCGGGGACACCTGATTCAGCCTTAGCAGGGGTCCGTGGACCTGGCCAAGGTCAGGGCAAGGCAAGAGTGAGCTGGGGAGCCGGCAGGTCCCGGTACACGCACCCCAGGACCAACATGTACTATAGCTATGAAGGCTGCATCCTGTGCAAGGCAACCCCAAGACCTTAGACACTGAAGAGCACGACTTTTCATGGTAGGAGGTGGTCTAGTGTCCTGAGTAACACGTGCCCTTTTTTAATTGCATTAGTGTGCTCGGAAGCTGGTGGTGGCTCTGCTGTGCCCAGCCTGTTCTTGACCTCCTGACTCCCAGCGGTCTCCTGCTGCAGTCTTCCCAAAGCCCAGGATGTTGGAACCATTTTCCCTCCTGGCTAGATTGAGGCAGGACTGTTGGGCAGGGGTGGGGTGGGGTGGGGTGGGGTGAGGAGTGCCCACATCCCACTTTCTCCAGCTCCTGTACCTGGTGCCGGGCAGGAAGGCTGCCCCCGCGCCTGTGCCATGTGACCTGGACGTGGGCCTGTCCAGGGACTATGCAGTTCAGATCCAGGGTCTGCCCTTCGGCCACATGGGAGGAGGAGGTCTCAATGCGGATGGGTGGGGCTCCGCCTGGGGCTGAGGCATAGGACGAGGTCAGTGAGCTGGGACTCCCACCTCTTTGCCCTCAACCCCTACTACCCCTGGGTGCCCAGATTTTCAGACCAGAGGCCAGACCACATATTGAGAGGTGGCCTCCGTCCATCCCCCCTGTTCCCTTCCCCTCCCACTGCCCATTCGCCTGAGGCCTGGGGCAGCTAGGCTGGCCTGGGGGAAATGGCTCATCACTCTCTTGGCCCCGCCCCAGACAATGGCCCCACTATCTCCTCTTGTGCTCCTAGCACCACGGGTGGCCAGGGCTCAGGGCCAGGTACCTCCACACAGATCACTCATTTTTCTCAAACTTGAACAATGTGTGGCTAAGAACCCAGGCTCTGAGGCCAGACTGCCCGGGTTCAAAACCCAGCTCTGGGGGCACCTGGGTGGCTCAGTCAGTTAAGCATCCAATTCTTGATATCTCACAGTTCGTGAGATCAAGCCCTGTGTCAGGCTCTGTGCTGACAGCATGGAGCCTGTTTGGGATTCTCCCTCTCTGTCTCTTTCTCTCTGCCCCTCCCCTGCTCATGCGCAGGTGCACGTTCTCTCTCTCTTAAAATAAATAAACTTAAAAACGCACACAGACAACCCAGCCCTGCCACTTATTAGCTGTGTGACCTTTGGAAAGCGACTTCATCTCTCTGTGTTTCAGTTTCCCCATCTATAAAATGAACAGAACAATCATGCCTACTTCAAACAGTTTCTATGAGGATGAAATGAGTTAATGTGTAAACAGAACAGGGCCCGGCACCTAGTTAAGTGCCAGATCATGTTCTTTACTTAGCAATTCATGTTCTGCTATCACATCTGCTATAGCCACATATAACTTGTGCTGTTAATTACTTTACATTTTCTTGTCAATTGATTCACTTAACAAAACCCTTTAAATACTTAGCCCTGTTGTAGGCAATGATTTCCCCGAAATCATGACGGGTTTCATGTGTTGCTGTTTTCTCTAATATAAAAGATTTTTGTCGGGGTACCACGCCAGTCTCCCTCACGTACCCCCAGAGGTGTAGTTCCAGCCTTTAGGGAACTCATGTGATTGTTGCAAGAGTTCTGCCATCCCCATGTTACGGATAAGGAAAGGGAAGCACGGAGAGAGTCCCTTGCACAACATCTCAGAGCATGGACAGAGGAGCTGGGACTCAAGCCCACATATGCCAGATTCCCAAGTCTGGTCCTCAGGCACTAGAGATAAATCCTACTTGACCTAGCTCCCAACCTCTGCTTGCTGGTTCCTCTCCCTTCCTCCCTCCTCCAGCCTCCCAACCCCACCACAGGGACCCTTACCAGGGACAGGAACAGCACTGGAGCCAGAGGCCTCGATGTTGACCAGGACTGAGGCCTCCAGGGGGCCCGAGCTGCTCACCACCTGGCACACGTACTCGCCCGAGTCAGCCGGGGACACCTGGTACAGCCTCAGCCGTGAGCCATGGGCCTGAGCCGGGGGGACAGGGTGGGGAAACAGAGCAGCAGAGTGAGATGGCAGTCGGGAGTCCTGGAAGGCTGGAGGCAAGGTTTGACCTGTGACCTAGGCAGGCACTGTGCCCCACAGAGGCTCCGGACCTCCTTCCTCAGTAGATCTGGGGGGAGGGGGGCAGAGACTCTGACCAGGGTCCCCCCCATCCAGCAACCCTCCCACCATTTCCTGCCCCCAACTCCCATACCTGGTGGTGAGTGGGGAGGCTGCCCCCGCGCTTGTGCCACGTGACCTGGGCGTGGGCCTGGCCAGGGACCACGCAGTTCAGATCCACGGTCTGCCCTTCGGCCACGTGGGAGGAAGACGACTCGATTCTGACGGGCATCGTACCGCCAGGGGCTGTGGGCACAGAAACAGCAGATTTGGGAACAACTGGGTTGGTAGGAGCCGCAGCCATAAAAATCCCTGTTGCTCAAGGTAATAATAACAGTGAACACCTATTAAGCGCTGGGAGCATGCCAGGCGCTGTTTCAGGCACTTTGTGTGTGAGAACTCATTTACTCTTCGCAAAATTCATGAACTCTCTGTGAGAATGGAAACACTCTATCTTCTGTACCGTCTAGTACTGTGCTACTAGCCATGTTACGTGTGGCCACTGAGCACTCGAAACACGGTGACCTGAATGGTGAACTTTAACTGTAGCGGCCACCATATTGGACAGCAGCGTGAGGCTGGAATGACGGGCATCCCCACTTCACTGATGAGGACGAAGCTGAGAGAGGAGAGGACTTCACTCAAGTCTCTTAGTGGTGCAGGCAGGATTTGAACCCAGGCGCTTTTCTGCAGAGCCTTTGCCCTGGACTGCCACCCTCAGCCGAGAGCTCTGACCGCTGACTCCCCAGGGAGCACTGTTATTCGAGTCTCCAGTCCTTTCTCAGACTCACCAGAGGGGCTGCCACTGCTGGGGGACACTGAGACCACAATGGAGGCCTCCTGGGCATCGATGTTGTTGTTGGCCCGGCACACGTACTCGCCGGAGTCAGCCACAGACATGCGGTGCAGCCGTAGGCGGGAGCCATGGGCCTGGCAGGGACGGGGAAGGAGGAGGAGAGGAGTCGAGGGGCCAAGAAGTCACCAGCTAGCTCAGGCCTCCTTCCAGGCCTCCCTCGTCAGACTGGCTGAGGCCACCCTCCGTCAACCAAGGGCAAGAGGGAGGGCCGCCCCGGGGCTGCCAGCTAGTGCTTCCCTTCCGGTCCTTTGCCCACTGGGGCTGTCCCTGCAGTGCCTGCCCCAGCAGGTAGGGGTTCTGGCCTCACTGTCACAGCTCCACTCCATACCTGGTGTTGGGCAGGAAGGCTGCCCCCACGCTTGTACCACGTGATGGTGGCCTGGGGCTGCCCAGCGACTACGCAGTTCAGATCCAAGGTCTGTCCTTCGACCACGGTGGGGGACGAGGACTCGATCTTGATTGGTGGGGAGACACTGGGCACTGGAGACAGAGAAGGACAGACCACACAGCCAGAGTCAGACAACAGTGATGGCTCCAGGGACCGCTCTGCCTCCCCCTGCGCCCACTTGCCTGGATCCCCTGCCCTGTGCCCTCTCACCATGGGAGGAGCCGCTGCCCTCGATGGTAACAATGAGTGAGGTCTCCTGGGACCCGGCACCGTTACTGACGTGACACACGTACTCGCCAGAGTCTGCAGGTGTCACCTGGGGGATCCGCAGTCGGGAGCCCACGATCTGAGGGGGAACACGTGTCAGTGGGTGGACGTAGCACCCCCGTGTCTCCGGGGCCGCTGCCCTGGACTCCAGGAGCCTCCTTGCCTCGTCTGGGCTGGCCTCCCCCTGGACGTCCTCCAGAACTCCCTCAGCAGCCTTCCTGAGGCTCTAGGCTGGGGTGGACGGTGTCTCTAGCCTTGGACTGTTCTCACCTGTCACCTGTGCCAAAAGACTGCTGAGGCCATTCCTGGTGAGTCCCCAGTGCCCTGCTGTGGCTTCTATGACACTGCTGTCACAGGGCATGTCCACCCCACTCACTAGCCTGTGAGCCCCCTGAGGGCAGGCATCTGCCTCATTCCACTTGGAATCCTTGGTGCCAGGTACAGACTTGGCCCGGAGCTCTTCTCAGGGGCATTCAGTGAGTGAGTAAATCACAGAATGTTCTATTGAAATAGGGGATCCAACTGAGGTCAGTGAGATCTACGTATTTTGTCGGCATTGGTCCAGGGCCCATCCAGTAAGAACACTCCATGTTTGCTGAATGACTGAATGAGCACAGAAAAGGTGTTGAGAACCCCTCCTGAATCCTATCAGCGCCAGTGTGCCCAGTTTTTGCACCACCACCCAATGCCTGCATACCTGGTGCCGGCTGGGTAGGCTACCTCCACGCTTATACCAGGTGATGGTGTGCGGGGCTTGGCTGGCCACCAGGCAGTTGAGGTCCAGGACACGTCCATTGGCCAGGGAGGCTGAGGAGGACTCGATGCGGACGGGGTATACCACGCCCTGGGCTGGGAGGGTGAGACAGGAGGCAGGGTGTGGGAGCCGCTGAGGTTGGAGTGGCTCCCCCACTGTTTGTTAGGACCCGTGAGACACTCACGGTGGGAGGGGCCAAGGCGCTGCTGGATAGTGACAAGGACTGAGGCTTCTTGGGTGCCCGAGCTGCTGACCACACGGCATATGTACTCCCCAGAGTCGGCTGGGGTCACCTGGGGCAGCCGCAGCCTCGAGCCATGCACCTGGAAGGGCCAGGAGGAAGGCAGGCTCAGGGTCAGGCTGTGGGGCTCACAGCCAGGCTCCTGTTCCCTTCCCTGGCCCCCCTCCCAGGCCAGTCCAGCCAACTGGACTTGAGAGGAGCTCTTTCTGGAAAAACCACCATTTATGACCCTTCAATTCCCCTGCCCCAACGTCGGGACTGGGTCCAATGAGAAGAAGAGAGCAGCCAACATTTGTCAGTGTGCTATGGGGCAGGTGAGGTAGGCAGTGTGAGCCTGTTTGACAGAGGAGGAAACTAAAGATCAAGGAAGTCAGATGACTGGCCTAAAGTCACACAGCAGGCAAAGTGGCAGAACAGTGTCTAAACTCAGATATGCCTAAAGTCAAAGCCTGTATACTTTCTTCTGTAGTCATGAGGGGCTTTCAGGCTCCCCCTTAGCTCTCTTCCTCCTACCTGGTGCCGAGCGGGGAGGCTGCCCCCTCGCTTGTGCCATGTGATCTGGGCATGGGCCTGCCCAGCAACCAGGCAGTTCAGATCCAAGGTCTGCCCTTCAGCCACATGGGAGGAGGATGACTCGATCCGGACTGGGGGAGTGACCCCCAGCGCTGGGGACAGAAGGCAGAGGGTCAATCCCTGGCTAAGAGGGGAGGTGAGGTGGATGTGAGTGAAGGTGGGGGGTCTCATGGGATCCTGCCAGTGTCTCCCGTGGCTGGGCCCCTAGCCCTGCCCTACCCCCAGTGCTGCTTACCAGGTACAGAGCCTGCAGGCTCAATGGTCACCAGGACAGAGGCCTCCAGGGGCACCGAGCCACCCACCACGCGGCACACATACTCGCCCGAGTCAACTGGGGACACCTGGTGTAGTCTCAGCAGTGAGCCGTGGGTCTGGCCGGGATGGAGGTGAGCTCAGAGGGGGTTCTCATGGGACCCTTGCACCTATAACCTGCCCCCCTGCCTCACTCTCTGACCTCTGAGTCCTGGCCATCAGCTTTGTCCTGCTTAGGGGAGGCCTCGTCCCAAGGGTAGAGGGTGGTCAGGAGAAGCCATGGTGAAATGAGCAAACCCTGATACCACCTTCCATCAAGTCTAAGACACATCTTTTTTTTTTTTTTTTTTTTAAGTAGGCATCACACCTGGCATGGGGCCCAACATGGGGCTTGAACTCACAACCCTGAGATCAAGACCTGAGCTGATATCAAGTCAGATGCTTAACTGACTGAGCCACCCAGGTGCCCTAACACACTTTTTAATGTCTCTGAAATCAAGACACATTCTACAGTCAATAACTTTACAATGATAACGGGCAGCTTTTTGTCCTTAGACGTACAAAAACTAATATTGCATCTTGCAATCGACAGCATCCTAAAGTCTATAAAATACAGTAATATTAATCATCGCTAACGGTACTATGGTAACAACAGCTCAGCAATTTCTGTGTGCCAGAGCTCTGAGCACTTTGCACATACGCTAATTCACTTCATCCTTAAGACAGTTCTGTAGGATAGATACCATTTTACAGATGTTGAAGCTATGGCACAGAGAGTTTAAGTAACTTGCCCAAGGTCATAGGCTAGTAAGTGGGGGAAGCAGCATTCACACCTAGGCTGGCCAGTCCTAGAGTCTGGGCCCTAATCATTGTACTATCTATCCACCTGTGCAATGGGGTCCAAGGCTTCCCCTGTCTCCAAGGAGACTTCAGCCCTCCCCATCCTTGACCTCCACCACCCAGGGCCTCCCTCCTGTCTCCTTCTTGGCCTGTCCATCTTCCAGGCCTGTACCTGGTGCCGGGCAGGGAGGCTGCCCCCACGCTTATGCCACGTGACCTGGGCGTGGGCCTGCCCAGGCACTATGCAGTTCAGATCCAGGGTCTGCCCTTCAGCCACGTGGGAGGAGGAGGACTCGATGCGGATGGGCTGGGTGCTGCCCGGAGCTGGGGGACAGGAGGGTCACCAGTCACTCAGTTCGCTAGGGCTGCCCCTGCCCAGCCCCGTCTTCCATCCCGGCCCAACCTGGCGGTGTCACTCACGGTAGGCAAAGTTGGCCCCCTGGGTCCTGGTTACGGTGACTGTGATAGAGGCCTCCATACCATTGCTGGCCCGGCAAACGTACTCGCCTGCATCGGCTGGCGAGGCCTGGAAGATGTACAGGCGGGAGCCGCGGACCTGGGCAGCCAGGGCAGGGGTGTGAGAGCGAGGCTTCCCACAGCCTAGCAGACGCCCACCTGCTCTGCTCCTCTGAGCTGGGAACTGCCAGCCGCCCAGCTCAGGGGCCAAGACCCCCTCAACCTACTGCCCAGAGCTCGGCCTGGCCAGCCCCTCCCACCTTTCTGCCCCTGTGTACCTGGTGCCGGGCGGGGAGGCTGCCCCCACGCTTGTACCACGTGACCTGGGCATGGGCCTGCCCTGCCACCACACAGCTCAGATCCAGGGTCTGCCCCTCGGCCACTGTGGGGGATGTGGACTCGATCCTGACAGGGGGGACAGGTCCTGGGGCTGTGGGGAACGAAGCAAAGGTAGCAGATGATCCCCGGCAGAGAGGGCAAGAACGGTCCACCTCAGAGCCACACAGGCCTGGTCTTCTGAGGCCAGGCTCCTATGTTTGGGGGTTGTTGGCCTGGGTTTGGTTCACCTTGAGTGGAGGGCCAGGGCAGGGGCCAAGCCTTGCGGAAGGGAGCAAGGAAGTGGGGGAGAAGGGGGTAGTTGAGGCTGGGAGACAGGAGGAAGAGGCTGGAGCAGAAACACGAGGCACTGTGTGGCCAGAGAAAAGTGAGGAAGATGGCGTCTTCCAGCTCCAGCGTGGGCCTCCTCCCCCCACCCTCCCAATGGCAGCAGGAGCCACTAGGACCTCAGCACCTTGGAAGGCCCTCAGCCCCTTCCGCTTGCCCTGCCCTTGGGCAGTTGCTCACCAGGGATGGAGCCCGGAGGGGAGCCGGAGGCCTTGATGTCGACCAGGACGGAGGCCTCCAGGGGCCCAGAGCCAAGGACCACGCGGCATACGTACTCGCCCGAGTCGGCTGGAGACACCTGGTGCAGCCGCAGCAGCGAGCCATGGGTCTGAATGCAAACGGGAGGGTTGGCAGGGGGCCAGAGGGGCCCCAT
This sequence comes from Leopardus geoffroyi, assembly GCF_018350155.1. NCBI lineage: Eukaryota > Metazoa > Chordata > Mammalia > Carnivora > Felidae > Leopardus > Leopardus geoffroyi. The sequence continues at coordinate 16,057,219 of NC_059328.1, forward strand.
CTACCCCTCCAGAAGGCTGGTCCCGAGGACGGCTGTACCTGGTGCCGGGCGGGGAGGCTGCCCCCACGCCTGTGCCATGTGACCTGCGCGTGGGCCTGCCCGGGCACCACGCAGTTCAGGTCCAGGGTCTGTCCTTCAGCCACGTGAGAGGAGGAAGACTCGATGCGGATGAGCTGGGTGCTGCCCGGAGCTGGGGCTCCTCCAGGAGCTGGCACAGAGGAACTGGTAAGGGGCCGGGGCTCCCGAGCCCCAGTCCTGCAGCCCTGGGGCAGAGCACCCAGGGACATGACCAGGGCCTGGCTTGGGAGGGCAGATGGGAGGCCTTTCTAAGGCTGGGACCATGCTTTTCTACCTCAGCATGGTCAGTCAGGCCCCTCCTTCTGTCACCCTCACCTCTAACTTTGGACTCGAGGCCCATTTGCCCACCCATGACTTCCTGATTAGGATAAGCTGCTATGGCCTACAGGCAACCCGAGCCCTTCAGTGCCCAGGCCAGGCCGAGGGACGCAGACAACAATGTTACAAGTCTCTCCTGGAGAGTGTTTGTCATCTGCTCACACCACAGGGTAGTGGTCTTGTCCCCCTTCCACAGATGAGAAAACTGAGACCCTAAAATGTGGAATAAATAACCAGTTCAAAGCTGATAAGGGGTAGAGGCATGATTTGAACCTAGGTCAGCCTGACTCCCGACTCAGCGTTTAATCCTGACTCTTCTGCTTCCTGACAAAATCTGAAACAGTATCCTCGTCGTAGGGTCCCAGGTAAGCCAGATCAACCTTATCCCCACCCTTAGTCCCCTCACATCCCCAAAGCCCCCCTAGAGCACCCCCTCTTGTCTGGTTGTCATGGAAGAGCCCACCGGCACCTTCCCTGGGATCAGTGGGGAGATCCTAGGGCTTGGCCTCTGCCCGGGCCCACTTGGCTCCTCACCTGGAGTGTAGCCAGGGCCTGGGTGGGTGTTGTGGAAGACAGAGATGACGATGGAGGCCTCTTTCGGGCCTGACTCGTTCTCCACTCGGCAGACGTATTCTCCAGAATCAGCTGGAGAAACCTGGGGAAGCCGTAACCGGGAGCCATGCACCTGGGACAGGTTGGGACGCAGGTGTGTGAGGGTAAGGAGGGGCTGCGGTCACCACTTCCTCTGAGCCTTAGTGAGTCACTCATCAGGCTCTCACTGGCTCCGCTCTGGGCTGCCCCATGACAGAAGCTGGACAGGGGGAGAAATAAGGGCTGGCCGTCGCTCGTGGAGGGCGTCCGGGCCGTGTGAAGCCTCTGCCCAGGAGGATCACTCCCAGGTCCCTCACCGCAGGCTCCAGGGCCCTCATACCTGGCTGTGGGGAGGCAGGCTGCCCCCTCGCTTGTACCACGTGATGGAGGTGTGGGCCAGGCCGGCCACCACACAGTTGAGGTCCAGCGTCTGGCCTTCAGTCACCGAAGGCGATGAGGACTCGATCCTGACTGGTGGGGAGCTGGCACCTGGGGGGTATCAGCGGCGGACTGAGTAGGCCTCGGGGAGCCCTGGCTTGCCATCCCGGCTCCTTTAGTCCCCAGAGGCCCCGCACCTGGAAGGACAACCACTTGGATCCGGGCCTGCGCGGTGCCCGCGGGGCTGCTGGCCACGCAGAGGTAGAAGCCGGCGTCGGCAGCTGTGATGGCCGGGATGAGCAGCGTGGCGATGTCTGTGCGCTCGGACCGGGCCTGCCGCATGGTGGGAAGGGTCAGCCGCCCGAGGGGGCGAGGCAGCCTGGCAAGGGCTAGCCAGCGAAGATGGGGGAAGGGGGCAGAAAGGGTAGTTGGACACGAGGGAGGGCAGAGCCAGGCGGCTGGCTAAGCAAGAGGCCAACAGCCGCTACCTGCCCGGGTGCGCCGAACAGGACGTCTGAGCAGGCCGCCGTTTCGGAAGTGAAGGAAACCGGAAGGGGGAGAAGACTTGGTAGGAAGGGGAGACGGGAAAGGAAGGCGGTAGGTGCCGTGACCCTGTTGAGCCTGCGGGCCGGCCCAGACAGAGCTCCTCACCTGTGGGGGGAGGCTGCCCCCTTCCTTCCTCCAGGTGATGGTGGCGCTGGGCACCCCTGCGGCCCTGCAGTACAGCCTGACGGTGCGGCCTTCGTGTACCTGAGTCCTCTCTGGGCTCACCTGGACCCTGGGCCCGCTGCCCCCTGCACACAGAGGCCTGTGAGGACATCTCTCTGGACTGCCCGCGGGCTCCCAAGCTCCACCCTCAGCCGTGTCCCCTCACCATGCACGTGGAGCACGGCCCTGGCCACGTGCTGCCCGGCACTGTTAAGGGCACGACACAGGTACTGGGCTTGATCCGAGGGCTCGACGGCTGGCAGGCGCAGGATGCCGCCGTGGATCTGTGCCTTCTGAGGGAGCTGGCCGCCAGGGCCCCCTGACGGAAAGGGGTGGCATCAGCACCCACCGGGCACCGCCAGGCCCTGTGGGTGGTAGGTCCCACAGCCTGGAGTCCCGCCCCTGGCCCCCCACATCCAGGGGAGGGAGGCCCTGCCGTCAGTCCTGCCACAGCTTCACCTGTCCACTCGAGGGTGGGCGCGGGGTTCCCGGTGGCACTGCAGCGGAACTCGGCCAGCTGTCCGGGCTGCACGGTGAGCTGCGGCGGATGGATGGAGACCACGGGGGCGGACGGGGTGCCCGAGGCTGACGGGGGAGGAAGAAGCAGTATGTGAGAAGCAGGGTGAGGAGCGCCCCCTTGCTGTTGGTCTCTGTTCTACTCCAGCCCCTCAAGGCTGTGTGTTCCCAGAGGCCGGAGGGAGCTTTTAAAATATCCCCGGGTGCCAGGGGCGTCTGGGTGGCTCGGATGGTTAAGCGTCTAACTTTGGCTCTGGTCACCATCTCACGGTTCGTGAGTTCGAGCCCCGTGTAGGGGTCTGTGCTGACAGCACGGAGCCTGGAGCCTGCGTCTGATTCTGTGTCTCCCTCTCTCCCTGCCCCTCCCCCAGTCACACTCTGTTTCTCTCTCTCTCAAAAATAAACAGACATTAAAAAAATACTTTTAAAAATGTCCACGGTTCTTGATACTTCCCCATTTAAGGCCTGTTGGTGGCTCCCCAGGGCTTTTCAAATAAAATCCGAACTCCTTGCTGTGCTGTGATCCACCTCTGCCCACAGCTTCACGTTCATTACCTACCCCCTTCCCACAGCTCCAGCCACGCTAACCCTGCCGATCCTCAAACACATCAACATGCACCTGCTGCAGGGCCTTTGCACGTGTTGGTTCCTTTGCCAAGAACACTCTCTGCCAGCTCTTCAAGTGGCTGAACACATCCTCTTCCTTCAGCTTTCAGCCCAGACGTCACCTCCTCACGGAGGCCCTCCCTGACCACGCCATGGAAAGTAGCCACCCTTCACCTACCTCACTGTCTGTTCCTATCCCGGCCCTCATCACTGTGTGAAATTCCGTTGTTTGTTCATTTGTTCCCATGCTTATTTTTTTTTTATTTTATTTTAACTTGTTTTATTTTTTATTTTATTTATTTATTTATTTATTTATTTATTTATTTATTTTTAATGTTTGTTTATTTTTGAGACAGAGAGAGACAGAGCATGAACGGGGGAGGGTCAGAGAGAAGGAGACACAGAATCTGAAACAGGCTCCAGGCTCTGAGCTGTCAGCACAGAGCCCGATGCGGGGCTCGAACTCACGGACCGCGAGATTGTGACCTGAGCCGAAGTCGGCCGCTCAACCGACTGAGCCACCCAGGCGCCCCTTATTTTTTATTTTTTTAAATTTATATCCGAGTTAGTTAGCATATAGTGCAACAATGATTTCAGGAGTAGATTCCTTAATGCCCCTTACTCATTTAGCCCATCCCTCCTCTCACAACCCCTCCAGCAACCCTCTGTTCTCTATATTTAAAAGTCTCTTCTGGGGCGCGCCTGGGTGGCGCAGTCGGTTAAGCGTCCGACTTCAGCCAGGTCACGATCTCGCGGTCCGTGAGTTCGAGCCCCGCGTCAGGCTCTGGGCTGATGGCTCAGAGCCTGGAGCCTGTTTCCGATTCTGTGTCTCCCTCTCTCTCTGCGCCTCCCCCATTCATGCTCTGTCTCTCTCTCCCAAAAATAAAAAAATAAACGTTGAAAAAAAAAAAATTAAAAAAAAATAAATAAATAAAAGTCTCTTCTGTTTTGTCCCCCTCCCTTTTTTACATTATTTTTGTTTCCCTTCCCTTATGTTCATCTGTTTTGTCTCTTAAAGTCCTCATAGGAGTGAAGTCATATGATTTTTGTCTTTCTCTGACTAATTTCACTTAGCACGATACCCTCCAGTTCCAGCCACGTAGGTGCAAATGGTGTTCCCATGCTTATTGTCTCCCTATTAGAACACGTGGTGCAGGAGGGCAGAGCCCCTGTTTGTCCTCCCCCCCATCTCTTCAGAGTCTAGTCAGGCCCAGGCACACGAACTGTTCACAAACTGTCAGCTGAATGAAGAAATGGTCGCCAGTCCCGGTGGGCACGGGGGAAGGCCGTGGGTGGGTGGGCCAGGTGTGGAAGTGAATGGTGTACCTTGCACGTGCAGTGTGGCTGTGCCCTGGTCCATGGCGAACATGTTGGAGCCCGTGCAGACGTAGGTGCCCGCGTCGCTCGGCTGTACGTTGCGAATGGTCAGGATGCCGTTGAAATCCATGGCTCGGGCTGGCAGTTTCCCATTGTGCAGGCGGGTCCAAACCAGGGTGTAAGCGGGAGACTGCAGGCGGGGTAAGGAGGGTGGGATGGCGGTCAGAGGCGAACTTCAGAGACACTAGAAGCCAGAGCCACCCTCCCCTGATGTCCACTCACGGCTCTGCCCACCTTGCTCTTGGCTGTGCAGATGAAGGTGACATCAGCCCCGGGGCGCACGCTCTGGCTCCGCTGCTCCTCCACGGTCACCGTGATGGGCTTGCTTGGAGCCTCTGTGGTGACAGGAGGCACCCCCTGAGCCAGGTGCTGGCCAGGCCCCGTCCTGTGGCCACTTTCTCTCTCTCTCCATCGTCCTGTCTGGGTGTCACTTCCTTCCCAGGCTAGCTTAGATTCCACTGCGTGCCCTGGTGCCTCCCTCCCTCACGCTGGCTCAACCCCACGGCTTCTTCCTGCTGGCACCGAGAGCCACAGGCTGCAATCAAAGAGCATCACGCTGCCACGAGTCCACCTGGCGTCGATTCATGGTCACAGACCACGAAATTGCCCTTAACACTTTGCACTTCACTCCACTGGGCTTCTCTGTCTGGTTTGAGTCTCCATCCTCCCCAACAATTTCACACCTCCAGCCTCTCCACCCACCCGCACCCCACTTCCGTTTCCACAGCCGAGGGCTTCAGCTCACGCTTGCTGAAGAAATCGAGACTACCAGTCAGGACTTTGCCCATCTTCCCAAATCCACCCACCTGCCCTCCCTCCTTCCTGGTCCCACAGGACGAGACCCTTCCCCCCCAACCCATCACCGCAGGGCCCCACCCCTCCCAAGGACTTCCTCCCAGGGCCATGCATTATCTTGCTACACCAGTCCCTCCTCTCCCTCTGCACAGATCATTCTACTCCACAGACAAATGTGATCTAGAATTTTCTACCTTCAAAAACACCCCCTTGACCTTATACTCCCCCCAGCTATTGCTACATGTATTGGCCTTCCTTCAGAGCCAAGACTCCTTATTTATTTATTTTAAGGAGGCTCCGCATCCAACGTGGGACTCGAACTCATGACCCTGAGATTAAGAGTCACGTGCTCTACCAGCTGAGGCAGGCAGCCACCCTAGAGCCAAGACTTTTGAAAGAGCTGTCTGTCCTTGCTGTCGACGCCTGGCCTTCCCCTCCATTCTTTGCCTCTCTCCAGTCTGGTTTCTACCCCTTCTCTCCACTGTATGGCTCTCATCAAAGATGATGACCTCCACGGGTCCCTTCTCTGCCCGTATCTGACTGCCCCGGGGCATGTGGTGAGGCCAACCACTCCTTCCAGGAAGCCCCCTCCCCACATGACCCCCAACACACCTGCTCTCCTGCTCTCCTCCTATCTCAATGGCTGTCCCCACTTAGTCCCTCGTGCTGTCTTCCCTCTTCACCTTGACATGTTCAAGCTGGAGCTACAGACTCGTGATGCCCCCTGACCTGTGTGTAGCAGGTGCTGTGGGTGCCCCGCCTGCATCCCCTTCCCCTGTCACTTCAGAGCCCGTCTGCCCGACTTCTGCCAGCCGCCGCATTTCTGTGCCTGAGGTCCTTCTCGGGCCACTGGGGACTGCCGTGCCTGCCCCCGAGGTGGTATATAACGCAGGGGCCCTGGTGATCCTAGAGCACAGGCCTCAATCAACTGGCCCTGGGATGGGGGACTCCGAGGTACACATTTTACTCTGGAGTTTCCCAGAATTTCTTTGGCTGCGGTGAACAACTGTCCCCGGTGGGAATGTGCTCGGTAACACGCCCTCTATGGGATGTCTTCTCTTTCCTGCCTCACTTCACTTCCTACAGAAACTGCTGGCATGAAAATCCTCATCCCAGACGCAGCTTCAGGGGTGGGGGTTCCCAAGGAAAACACCCGCCTGCTGAGCCTGCTCATCTCGGTAAATGGCGCCTCATTTGCCTGCCTGCTGGGGTCCAGACCCGTGGGCATTATTTTAGCCTTTCTTTTTCTCTCAGTGACCACAATCAAGTCCTGCCAATTTTGCCCCTAAAACTAGCCTTGACCCCACTATCTCTCCATCTCCGTGGCCAGCACCCTTGTGTCCCACCACCCTCTCCAGCGGAGGGACGTGCCCACTGCCTGTGTCCACAGTCCAGCCCGGCACAGACGGGCTGGGGACGGAGTGGAGCAGGGACTCACCGGTGACCAGCAGCTCTGCCCGGCTGGTATTGGCGCGATGGAGATTACGACAGGTGCAGATATAGACGCCAGCATCTGATGGCTGGACGCTAGGGAAGTGGAGCTCAGAGCCTGGTGGGAAATGGACAGGAGCTCATCAGCGCAGATGCACCCCGTCTCCCACCCGGCCCTGCATGTAAGGACAGGATCGCAGCAAACAGGCCTGTGATTCCCCTCCCTCTGGGTGGCTCATGGGGCTGAGGGGCCCGGGGTCATGGGTACCTTGATGTCGCTGCTGGGTGCTGCTAGGCAAGGGACGCCCATCCTCACGAGACCAGTAAAAGTAGTGGGGTGGGCTCCCACTGACCTGGCACCACAGGGAGTGGGAGCCACCTTGGGGTACTATGCTCCGAGCCGGATGCACCCGGACCACCAGTGGGGCTGCATCTGCTGGAGGAACGACAGGAGAGGCCATTCAGGCAGGAGCTCCCAGCATGCAGCACTGTCTCAGGTATCTCTGTCTTCCCAAACCCTGGTGTGCCCCACCCTCAGCCCTGCCCCCCGGAGGTAGTGACTCTTAAACTCCCTAGGCTCACTGCCTTCTCCATCACCCTGACCCGCCACGATCCCTCTTACCTTGGGGCAGGCACCGGCCTCCCCGCACATTGGGGTTACCCACGTAGCCTGGGGCACATCTGTAAGGAGGAACAGACCAGCTCTGTCAGGCCCCAGGCCCCAGGGGACTCGGTGCCTCATGGTGGACTTGCGGAGCCAGAAGTCCAGCGGGGGTGGGCTCAGTGCGGGGTGAGGAGGCTCACAACTCTGGAAGGACTTTGGAGACCAAAGAGGCCTCAACACGGCCTCACTGAGCTAAGAATGGCGATGTTAGCAGATTGGACAATGGGGGTAATAAGGTCTTTAGTCTCCAGGGAAACATTCATTCAACAAGCATTTATTAAGCAACTACTACGCTAGCTTGTGGAATCGGGACAGTGAGCATGATGCAGCTCTCGCCCTTACAGACCTGGCTTGTCGGGAAACCAACGAGGAACTATGTAAACGAGAGAGACGCACATGAGGGGCACTAACCCAGGCCTGAGAGTCAAGAAGCTCCCCAGAGGACCGCACTACTGGCTTGTTACATTCCCTTGGAGCGGATTGTACTCCAGAGAACTCACCACTCTTCATAATTATGTGTTTGTATGATTACTTGCTGCCCCGTCTCCCAAGACAGGTGGTAGACTCCCTAAGGGCTGAGACTGAATCTGTTTCGTTCACCCCTTTATCTCCAACACCTTGGCGCACCACATGGCACACAGTAGGTGCTCAAGAAAAACATGCTGAATGAGCGAATGAAGCTGAGCTTTGAAGGCTAAACAGGAGTCAGCGAGAAAGGGGAGGTTTGAGGGTGAAGAACGTTCCATGTAGAGGGAACAGCGTGTGCAAAGACCAGAACGTCAAGAAGTCAAGAGGTTAGGCCCAGCTATGGTAGATTCGGGTGTTAAAAGGGGAATGAGTTCGGGCTTGGCCCAAGGGCAATGGGGAATCTTGGAAGGGTTTTGGGCAGGGGAAAGATGTGATCCTGGCAGAGACCTTTCTGAGCAACACCCCCCCAGGACTCTCACCTAGAAGTCTACCATATGCCCCCTTCCTCCCCCCATCCTATTTGCAAACTTACTGCTCACAGTACTGGCCAGTGTAGCCAGGTTCACAGGCTGTGCATCGGTACCCGCCAGCTCCCAGGCTCTCACAGGTGCGGGAGAACCTGGGATGGGGGAGGCAGAGGTCAGGCCGGGGGACGCCCACCCTCCACCCGGTGCCCTCCACTCCCAAGTGGGAGTTCTTCCTTGGGCCCTGAACGGGGACACCCACATGTTCTCCGGGTTGGTCAGTGGGCAGGCGCAGGGCTGGCAGTCCTCAGGTGTCCCGGCAGTAGCATCTCCATAATAGCCAGGGGCACACAGCTCACAGAATTCCCCAGCGGCGTTGTGCTGGCAGTGCTGTGGGGCACAAGGATGTCAGCCACCCGCCATTTGGCAAAATCTACCCCAAACTGTACAGTTTTGTAATCCCTTGAGCTGGAAATTCTGTATCTGTGAGCCTATCTTAAATAATTGTAGAAGGGGCGTCTGGGTATCTTACTCCGTTGGGTAAGCATCCGACTCTTGATTTCGGCTCAGGTCATGATCTCATGATTTGTAGGTTCAAGACCTGAATGGGGCTCTGAGCTGACTGTATGGAGTCTGCTGGGATTCTCTCTCTCCCTCGCTCTCTCTGTTCCTCCCCCACTGGCGTGCGCTCGCTCTCTTTCTCTCTCTCTCTCTCTCTCCAAATCGATAAACTTAATAAAAAGAGAAGGATGTTATTCCACCATTCTGGCCATCCCACAATGCCTACAGTGCCCACTGCTGGTTCAGGCACTTTGTCCCACAGTCCGTGCCCTGCCACCTTGCCCCTGGACCTAGGCCCACCTTAACAAGCCCACCCCTCCCTGCCTCCCAGGCAGCCCCAGTGCCCCACCCAGGCCCGGAGAAATTGACCCCTGACCCTGCCCTGTTTGCATCTTACCGAGCAGGCCCCGGTCTCCGGGTGGCACAGGTCTGAGTGGCCGTTGCATTCACACAGCTCACAGTGGCCGAGGTAGAGTCCACTGCCAGTGCGTGTATAGCCTGGGGCACAGTCCTGGGGAGAGAGGAGGGCTGGTTTCTATCTCTAAAGTGGTCCCATCTGGAGCCAATAGACCAGAACCCTCTCTCTCCAGCCTCTCTCCACAATCTAGACTCCCATTGGCTCTTGGTTGGGAAATCCCAGGCCCGGCCCTCCTCCCCAGCATCCTCTCTTGGAACCTTCCTCCCTGTCTTTGTGCTCAGTTTCTCAACACTGTGGAAGCTGGGACGGTGTCTGTCCCCATCCTGCCTGTCATCTCCAGCCACTCTGAATTTACTGAAATCATAGTTCACCCTTAATGGAGGAGAACGCTTCTCCATTTCCCATTTTCGTTCCTGAAAATTCTTCTGGTAGGGTCTCTATTGAAAAACTGAACTCCTAGACGGAAAAACAAGGTTCAGGAGACCCAGATTTGGAATGAGCCCTTGGAGATCTTTACAACTACCTCACAGTCACTAAATAAAGTGAAAGAGGCAGGCATCTCACACACAATCGAGGATGTTTTTACACATTCTGAGTGAGTAATCATGGGTTTGGAAAACAAAGAGTTTCTATTCACTACCCCTCCTTTGAAACTTCTCCAGGCCCCTCCCGCCCCCCAACCATTTCAAAGGGATGTTTACAAATCTGTTTTGCTTCACTGCAGAAAGTGTGCACACGGGATTATTCTGCCCTCCCCAGGGCTTCTCCTTCAAAATGTGTTATTAAATTTGATAACTTCAAAGGAGGTGAAGTTCATATGTTTGGATTTGAAAGTCTGTGGCCATAGCAAAGGTGCACGAATGTAAAATTGCAGAGATGTGCATTTTGCACAGGGGAGTTCCTGCATCTGGGGGCTGGCTGTTCCCACACTTGACCTCCCTGCCGCCCACCTGGCATTGCAGCTCTGCCCCCTCCCCTTCCTTCATCCTCCCCCTTCCTCAGTTCCAAGTTCACTCGTCCAGTGTTGACTGGCGGCCTGCCAATGTGTCTGGAAACTCAGTGGTGGACAGTCAGCTCAGGCGCTGCCCTCAGGGAGTTCACGGTCTCCAGCCAAACCCTCCGGATGCTCTTGGGTTCTCTGCAACAGCCAGCCCTCTGTTCCACCCCCAGTGCCCTCCCTGTAAATAGGGGTCCCTGTCTCTCCCCGACCCGTCTCATTCACCAGGGCAGAGAGGACTTTTCCTGACGCCCAGCGCAGACCACAGCACTCCCTTCACGGCTTGGCATTCCCTACTGAGCGGAACCTCATTCCAGGCCTAAGGAAGTAGCCCCTGCCCCCTCAGCTTTCCGGGGTGACCCTTCTGCATCATGGACTATTTCTCCATACAGTTCTCCTTGTGAGCTGCCCGGAATCCTACCCTGCTCCGCACTGTTTACCTCTCCGAGGCATTTCTATGTTCTGCTTTGGCCCAGAAAAATACGTGTATCCGTATTACCTCCCTGTCTCTAGGGGGCACCCTGGGAGCACGAGCTGGGTCTTAGTCTTGGGAGACCATAGTTGTATCCCCTTGGGAAAGCCACTTAGCCTTCAGAGCCTCTATTAAAAAAAATCTGTTAGGGGTGCCTGGGTGACTCAGTCGGTTAAGCCTCCAACTTCGACTTTGGCTCAGGTTATGATCTCACAGTTCATGAGTTCGAGCCCCACATCAGGCTCTGTGCTGACAGCTCAGAGCCTGGAATCTGCTTCGGATTTTTATCTCCCTCTCTCTCTGCCCCTCCCCTGCTCACACTTAGTGTCTCTCTCTCTCAAAAGTAAATAAATATTTTTTAAAAATCTGTTAAGAGGGGATAATTACACATCTTTCACGGGTGTTAGGAAGAATAAATCAGATACGGCATAGTACATTAAAGTTATGGCAGGGGCAACTGGGTAGCTCAGTTGGGCGTGCGACTCCTGATTTTGGCTCAGGTCATGATCTCACGGTTCATGAGTTCAAATCTGTGTAGGGCTCCAGGCCGGCAGTGTGGAGCCTGCTTGGGATTCTTTCTTTCCCTTTCTCTCTGACCCTCCCCCACGCGCGCTCTCTTTCTCTCTCTCTCTCTCTCTCTCTCAAAATAAACTTAAAAAAAAAAAAAAAGAAAGTTGCTATTCAGATGCAAGAAAGGCTTTTAAAAAATTAAAGTTATGGCAGTAATGACAGGCCACGGACATGGCAGTTGACCAGCTTGCTGACCAGCTGTACCAGAGCAGATGTGTCTCGGCTGGCCGCACTCACCTGGCATGACAAGCCAACATAGCCCGGGGGACAGCGGCATTCCTCCACCTCCATGGCCCGGGGTCCCTCTGAGGGCCCAGGCTGGGCGACCTCCAGGCTGACGGAGCTGATGCTGGCTGCCCGTGGCATCGAGGAGAACGTGGCCCGGACCAGGAGCTCATCCAGGTCGGCCAGCGCCATCAGGAGGTGCTCGCGCGTGGCCGGCTGCCCATCAGGCCGGCGCCAGAATTCCTGGGTGGGGGGACAACAGCAAGTGTGGGTGAGGGGTGTGAGGCCCCGTGGCCTCCAGGCACTGGCCGAGGACCGTGAGGTGAGGATGGGGGATGGGCAGGGGAAGCACCTCGAGGCCAGGCTCCAGAGCAGGGTGGGCAGTGGGGGAGGGTCAGACACAGTGTGATCTCACCTCTCGGAAAATGATCTCGAAGCTCTTCCTCTCTGGGCCCTGCAGCGCTGGCTGGGAGGCCACCAGCATGATGTTGTTGCCCTGGAGAGACACGGGCAGGATTGGGAGGGGAATCAAGGGGCCCTCGGGGACAGAGGAGTCCTCCACCAGTCCCGGCCTCTCCGTGACACCAGCCTCCAGTCTCTGATTGCCCAAGCTCATGTGCCCAAAGGAATCAGGTCCACGCTCACTGCCTCTTTCTCAGCAGCTGGGCCTCTGCCTGGCTAGTGTCTAACCTGACTGGGTGGGGGGCCGTGGGCCTCGGGCCCCCAGCTCGTGCCAGGCCAGCTGAGCCCTGGGCCGATAGGACAAGGACACCGAGGATGGCTGCTGGTTTCCACCCTCCCCTTCTGCCCGCCCAGCTGGAAGCCACGTGCTCACCGTGATCTGGACGTCAGGGTCAGAGAGCGGACTGCCATGCGCCCCCGCCGTGTAGGAGAGGGTATATCGCAGCTTCCCACCATAGGCTGCCACCTGCAAAGAGGCAAGCCCTGCAGTCACAGCCCGACTCTGCCTTCCTCCACGGTGCGTGTGACCCTACCGGTGAGTGGGCGGAGCTTCTCAAGGCTTTTCTGTACCTGCGCTGTCCCCTCCGTTTAACCGGAGGCCAGTGCGCTTGGCCCCTGGTTGCCAAGGAGACAGGCACCTGTCAGTTCCTTTGCTGTCTCGGACCTGCCGATGGTGACCCTGAGCAGCCTTGACAGCTCAGCAAACAAGCTTCAAGTCCCTCTCCCTTTGAAGAAATTTCCCAAAAAGTAGACAGGGGTACTGACGGTGATTATCACGAGCTTGCCCCAGAAGGTTTACAAGTTCCCAGCCGTGGGGGTAGGGCTGAGGGTGCGCCTTCAGAGGCCTTGTCCCTTGGGCAGGTGGTTTTTGTCTGCTTAGAATCCATTTCCCTGTTTTTTTTTGCAAACTACGGCCCTGGTTTCCTTTAAAGGAAACTATGTCCTACGTGCGGGCCAGGTGGTTTGAGGGCAGACGTGAGCCAGGTCTGGCCAATGTGCATTTTCCGCCATTCTCTTCCACTCTGTCGGGGATGGACACGTAAACCTGGCGCTTCTGCTCCCTCCACGAACAGAGATACCCCCTTTACTAGTCAGATCGGAAGCCGGAGAATGATGCCAATGGAGATAAAAGTCCTAATGAGCCCCTGAACCCAGCCATGCCTGACACCAGCTTCCTCGGACTTTGTAGTTGTAGGAGCTGGCTGTACTTGGGTTTTCCATCGCTCACAACTGAGAGAGTCCTTAGGCTTCCTGCTGGGGGCTTTCACGTGGGCAGCCAAGGCCCCAGCTCTGTCCCAGGACTTTCCTTTCTCTCCTCTGCCACCACAGCAGATGTTCGGATCAATACCACACCGCATCAGGCCTGGCCCATCTGTTCATTTTCGTGTTCATTCAGTTGGTGAGCACCTATTCAATGCCTACTGACTACATGCTGGAATTGAGCTATACTGTCCTGAGGATGTTTTCCACAAGCTCAGGGTGAGGGAAGGAACTCTAAGGCATAACTGGATAACCATGAAACAACTTAGTTTCCCGCTTGCTTTGGATGCCAGCAGGTTCATCACTGCTTCCAGACCAAGCTGCAGGCGTGTGCAGCAGGGTGGCTCAGGGAGTCTGCTCAGGGAGCAGACTCTGCAGTCTAAGACTGGAGTTCAAGTCCAACTGTACTGGCGGGACAGCCCCGGACAAGGCACCTAACCTGAGTCTTACTTTCCTCTTACGGAAATAGCAATAAAAATAATATGTACCTTGAAGGGTAGCACAAAGATTAAGTAACAAAGGCTCTGTAAAATACTGCCCTGAGCAGAGTGCCCCCAGAGCGCATGGCCTCCTTGCCTGCCAGCTCCTCACACACCTGGCTGTGCTCTCGGCTTCGGCAGATCTTTCTTATCCCCATTCCCCCGAGATCATGCCAATTCCGTCCCAGCTGCCTCTCTGAATGCTATTTCATGGCATATTATGCATATTCTTAAGAGGCATTCTAAATAGTTTTTGGAACAAGACGGAGCTGACGTCAATCCTAACACTAATGCCAACGGTGATGATGACGTTGATGATGCTGGCGATGACAGGAACGACCAGGGCCAGGGTCGTCCTCTGCCGGGATACAACGCAGCACACAGGAAGTGCTAAAATAATGCTTCCTGAAGGAACGAATGCAGAGCCAAGAGCTAGGTGAGTGAGCTGGATATGGGGTAAAGCCTCCTGGGTGAGACCGGTCCCCGCCAGGGCCTGTGGCCACTGATGGGACACCAGGCAAGTCCCTTCCCCTCTCCGGGCCTTGATCTACCTACCCATCTGTGTCATAAAGGACTTTGACAAAGGGCTCTCGAATATTTTAGGATTTGATGACACCCTGTTAAACCCCAGCTCCTTGTTACCTTGTTCCCCAGGAAGGCTTGGGGCAGCTGCCAATAATAGAGGCTCCCAGGAAGTAGAGAGAAGCCTTCGTAGGAGAGAGAGAACTAGGACAGAAGGACAGGCGATGAGAGCTGCTGGGGGTCGGGGGTGGGGGATCCAGAGCACAGCTACAGTCCCAGTGGGGACACATTTGCACGCATGCACACGCACACACACACGCAAACCCTGGAGGGAAGGCTGGGGTGGGGGCTGTGGAGGGATAGAAGCCCCTAGCCCAAAGCTCAAGTCCTAGCCCTGCTCTTGAGACAACTTGTGCCCCATCCCTGGATCCAGAGACCCCAACTGTTCTCACTGGGCGTGGTTGGGTTGGTGTCTCCTCACGTCTGGTGTGTGCCTCTTGAGGACCCCACGATGACTTATGCAGCACACCAGAAAACATTTTGAAATTTAGTAGGTATTTTAACATGTATTGGAAAATGTATTACCAGCGCAAATGAGCTGCTGTGTGATAGACTTAAAGGGAACTTTGAGGGGCGCCTGGCTGGCTCAGTCGGCGGAGCGGGCAACTCTTGATCTCGGGCTTGTGGGTTCGAGCCCCACGTTGGGTGTAAAGATTACTTAAAAACGACTAAAAATAATAATAAAATCAAGGGAAATTTGAAGTAAATCATAGCCCAGGTAGTGTGCAGAAATGGCAGAATTTGTGAAGTTGGTTCACAAACAGCTAAAGTCTGGAAAACATGGTGGTGGTGGGGTCTCTTGGCAGGTGCCTTGGCACATACCTGAGAGCCTGCTGAGGAAGGCGCAGAAGCTGAAGAGGAGGAGGAAGAAGGGGAGGAGGAGGAGGAGGAGGAGGAGGAGGAGGAGGAGGAGGAGGAAGGGAGAGCTGCTTGCAGGGCAGCTGCAGGCTGGGGATGGAGCAAGGGCCCTGGGGCAGGGGGATGGGGGTGGGCAGCAAAGCTGGAAAGGAGCTGCCAGATCTCGGCATCCATCCGCCTCTGGGCCTCATCCACCTGGGGGACCGGGAGAGGGAGGACAGAGGAAAGGAGCAGAGAGGGACAGAAAAGACGCCGTGAGGCTCTGCCTCCCATCAGGCGGCAAGAGGCCCCACGAGCCACCTACTTCTGTGCTATCTGTTCACAAGTGCCTGACCTTCTGGCCCTCGCACCCGATGTCCTCTTGCTCCTCATGACCCTGGTGGGGCGATCCTGGGATGGGCCCAGATGACTATGGGCAGAAGCCCATACAGAAGACACCTCTCTGTTGAGCTCAGGTCCCTGGGGCACTTGTGGTAGGGGAGGCCGTTCCCTGGGCCTCACTTACCATGCATGCTCATGGTGCCAGCCCGAGCCATTGATGGCTCTGGAATGTTTCCCATGGGCAACACTGGAGTGGACTGGGTGTTAGGCTGGGGCCTAGCTTGGGGGAAAATGGCCCAGGAAGGCCAGGGCCTCAGCTCAAGGCTCTTGCTTGAACTATACTCTCTGTTCTGCATGGGGCCCCAGATACAGCCTGTCCCAGCCAAGTGCTGAGTTACCTCCGATAGCCGCTGTGCCCGGCCCCTGCCCTCTGGGGGACCCATGGTCCTCTCAGCTGTCACAGCTGCCCGCAACTGCTCCTCTGAGAGGGACGTGCGGTTCTGATGGGTGGAGGGCAGAGCCCAGCTCAGACCTCCCAGGGCCCCAGCATTGGAGCCCTGGGGAGTGTCCTCTCCCCGTGGATATGGTGGCCAGAAAGGCCCATGTTGACTGGGGAGGAAGATGCATACTCCGCCCTCCAGGCTGGCACCCGGGGGTTAGCGCCAGGCTGCTGAAGGGGCATACGCACACAGAGGGTTAGTGGAGGTTGCTCGGAAGGCAGTGAGTGCTAGGGTAACCCGGTGGGCTGGGTATAGTCACGTGGTTTAGCATCGAGTTAGTTTCCCTGCCACCTCGGCCACCATTCTGGCCACAGACAGCAGGCAGCAGGACCAGACCACAGAGCAGATGGGGCACAGGTCGTCCCAGCTCCAATTCCTGGTACTGCAGGGCGGCGCCATCGGGCACCTGCCGGGGTTCATGCGGACCCCATTTCCTCGGGCACTGGGCATTTCCCCATGCGGGACTGACGGCATCGGAAAACACCAAGGCTGTGTCACATCCATTTCACACCACTCAGATCACGGGCCTACCTGGTGAGCCCGGCGCATCCGTGCAAAATACGCCTCCCTCTGTGGGGCGCCGGGAAACGCCAAAAGAGGGAGTAGAGAGAGAAGTCTGAGAACTGTGGGCCAGGGCAGTAGGGAGGAAGACAGGGAAGCCAGGAGTGGAAGAAGCGGAACCCAGAGAAGGGGGAAGGGACCGGAAGGTCAGCCTTGGGAGGAGCCTGGGATACTTGGGTCTGTCCAAGGAAGAAGGACATGGCAGCTTGGGCACTCCCCCTTCTGTGTCCCTGACCTCCCTGAGATCCTGCGTGAGGGGACACATCTGCTCGCTCACTGACCTCAGCCAGCAGGGGACTCCTGTACCAAGACCATCTTTCCTTGGGTGTCATTAGATGGCACTGACTCCTCGAGGAACACGTCTGGGCAGGCTGCTCTGGAGTCCGCCCCTAAGACCTTGCACCCCACGCCACCACCATCAGCATGACCATCACCACCCCAGCAAACCATGGCTCATCTCTGACCAGTGTAGGATTCAAGGGAAGCCTCTGACCCGGAGCTGAATGCCAGCACTGCCACCTTCTGGGTGTCATCTCTGTTCCCTCGAAGGAAATGGGGCAGTACTGGCGATTTATGACACATACAAGTGCTTGGAACAGTGCCCAGCACGGCGCGAGCTCCGTAAACGTGACTTACAATCAGAGTTAGTCTCATGCCTGACACCGAGCACAGAGCACCGCACAGATGAGGGAACTCTGAATAAGCAAAGGGATGACACTGAAACTGTCACATCTGTCCTTGAGTTTCTAGAGCCTCGCCTAGGACCTATTTGTTGCATGAAAGCTGAAAACCACTAACAGGAGAGTGCTTATGTGCCAGGCACGACTTCTCATCCTGCCAGCCAGCCTGGGGCTGAAGTTTGCCAAAAGGCAGTCATCTGGGAAATGGCAGAACTGGGCTCAGGCCGAGGCCTATCTGACCCCAAAGGCTGCACGCTTAACCGCGGAGCGGCTGACACCTGCCCTGAGGCCACCTTGTGTCTGAGCCCCACTGGCCCCAGGGCTCCGCAGGGGCTGGCTCAGAACCAGTGACTAGGGAGGGCCTGCCAGCCGTCCCTGCACATCACACCTTGTCTCCCTGGTACGCCTCCGGAAGCTGCCAGTAGAAGGACTCATGGCCAAGCTGGGCGAAGGTGCCGAAAGAGAGCTGGGCACCCTCAGGCACGGGCTCCACGGTGAAGCCTCCTGTCAGGCGGCTGTTCCGTTGCGGGTTCACCAGGGCAAAGCCTTGGAAGTCCCCAGGGGCAAAGCGGGTGGAGATCTGGCAGCAGAAAGAAGACGGGATGTCAGCTTGGGCGGGGGCTGGGCGGGGGGGGTGGGGTGGGCAGGGGCAGGCACCTCGGTTGGGGAGGGGTGTGGGAAGGCTTTTGGGTGGGTTATGGGGGGTTTCTGAGAGCAGGACTAGGACAGAAGCAGCGGCGGGAGTGGGGGGAGCGGGAAGGACACTTGGGAAAGGAAAGGGGTACTGGGCTCAGTGCTGACACAGGCGATAATGGGGCCATGGGGAGGGTGTTAGGGTAGGGACGAGTGTTAGGGTAGGGGCGAGGGTTGCTCGCATCTGTGCTTCTATGGGCAATAACCAGGGCACGGGGGTGGGTGTCCTCACAGGCAGAGGGGACGCCGCCGGGCTGGGTTCCTGACTTGCCCCAGTGATGACTCAGAGGGGCTGTGCCCGGGCACTTACCAGGTGGCGGCTGTAGGAGGAGCTGGCACACTGCTGGGTGACACCCATGCAGAAGCAAGGCACGCAGCCGTCGGGGTTGCTGGCGCTCAGGTAGAAGTGGTGGGGCCGGCAGTGACTGCAGGTGAGGCCTTCCACCTGGGCCTGGGAGGACAGATGGAAGGGAGGGTGTGGGGAGACTGGGGTGGGGGGGGTCTCTTGTACCTCCGGCAGCCTTTGAGGCTGGCCTCCCAGCCACTTCTGGCAGTCCCGGGGAAGATCCCACAGCCCCCATGCCGAGGCCCGGCTCCCATCGGGTGTTGCCTGATTTCCCACCAGGCTCTGGGCAGCGGGGCAGGGGCGGTGCCTCAGGGGAAGGGTGGTGGGGGCTCGGGGACAGCCCCAAGGGTACAGTGAGAAGGAATGCCAGGCAACAAGTACGGCCGTGATGTCGGGCCTCACAGAGAGCAGGGGTTGGGACTGACCTTGCAATAGCACTGGCCAGCAGCGTCACACTGGCTACCGATGCTGCCCTTGGGGTCACAGCCACAGCCGATCGGCTCTGGCAGTTGGCCGTCTCCTGAGATGGAGGGAAGCCGCAGCTGGAGGCCCAAACCCGCCTCCACGCGCCCTCACTTCCCACCCTCTGGCCATCTCACTCACCACCAAGAGAGGGAGAGAGTTTTAATTTCTGAACACCCACCATATGTAGGCATCATAGGCATTTATACCAGCCCTCTGGAGTGGGTGGGCTTTTTACTATGCCCATTTTACAGATCAAGAAGCTGAGGCTCAGAAAAAGTCACTTGCCGCAAGTCGAAGGAGAACAAAGGCTCTGTCCTAGCTCCACCCCTGGGGGAGACAGGGTAGCCCGACCCCAAAGCCCTCCCCAACCCTACTCACTTTGGCACGGCTGGCCCTGGCTGGGGTTGCCATAGTAACCTGGGGCACACCTAGGGAGAAAGCATTAGAGGAAGGGAGGGCAGAACCACAGAATCCTGGAGAGCCTTCTGTGAGCCCAGGACTGTGCCGGGGAATGTGTCGGACTCAGAGTGGAGCCAGACCTCATGGTGTTGGAAGGAATGAGCCTAACTCACCCATTTTACACACAGGGAAACAGGTGGGACAAGAAGAGCAGGGACATGTCCTAGGCCACAGAGCCAGTGAGTGAGCATCACCAGGCCTTGAACCCAGGACCTTTAGCAAGAACGAGGGGCTTTCTGGGAAGTCGCTGGCCTGGCTGGGGTAGGGGGTGCTGGCGGTTGGAGGTGAACTGCAGGCCTAGATCACACAGGGAGGAGAGCTGGTGGTCTCCTGGGGGCCTGTGTAAGGGTCCGGGGCAGCCCTCCTGCACCGTCCCCCTCCTGCCCACCACCCGCCTCACCTCTCACAGTGACGCCCGCTGTGGCCTGGGGAGCACGCATCACAGGTGGGGTGGCCGTCCGTGTCCAGAAAGCAAGTATGGGTAGCCCTGACGGTGTGGGGGGCAAACAGTTAGGTCAGCAGCCCTTCCTTGAGGACCAGGGCAGCAGGGAGAGGAAGAGTGGGTGTGTGAACCATGTGCCAGGCACCGCACTAAGGGTTCTCAGCCACCTCTCACACGAGTGGTCAAGGTGAGGTGTATCGTTGTATTATCCCCATCTCACAGACAGGGAAGCTGAGGCCCAGAGAGGGAAACGTAGCTTATACAAAGTGACACACTGAGGAAGCGGCAAGGCCAGGATCTAACCGCTGCCTCTCAGGAGGGCCCGGGAGGAAGGGAGTCCGGAAGGGGGCAATGGACATTTCAGGAAAGGGCAGGTACAGGCAGGAAATGGACGCACTGGCCACCAGCGGGGGCTCCATAGCATGGGCACGGCTGGCAGTCCTGTGGCGTCCCCTGCTGGGCGTCCCCATAGTATCCTGGTTGGCACCGCTCGCACTGAGGGCCCTCCGTGTAGTGTTGGCAGCCCTGGAGAGGCAAAGCGTAGGCTGAGGCTGAGCCCCTGGAGGCTGCAGACCCCTGGGGTAGGTAGGAAGGAGGGCGGGACTCACCTGGCAGGCACCTGTTTCAGGCTCACAGATCTCCGAGTGGCCGTGGCAGCTGCAACGTTCACAGGTGCCCAGGTAGAGTCCGCTGGGCATGCGTGTGTAGCCCGTGTCACAGTCCTAGGGGCAAGACGGCAGTGGGAGGGGAGTCCTCGGCACCACCCATTCAGGGCAGTGCCCACTGAGTGGTGGTGGGGCTGGTGTGGGGGGGGGCCTGGGGAGGAAGGGAGAGCTAAAGGAGGAGGAGCCAGGAAGCACCAAGGAGGACAAGGAGGTGGAGCCTGGCGCTCACCTGGCAGGATGGGCCGCGGTACCCGGGTGGGCAGGTACACTGTTCTACTTCCAGCGCGGGGTCCTGGCCGGTGTCCTCAGGCACAGCCACGTCCATGCTGATACCAGAGACCCTGGAAATGACAAGACCCGCTATAAATGAGCACACGTTCTGTGCCAGGCATGCCCGGAGTCCCGAGTGGGATCATGTCGATTACAACCCTCCCAACAGCCCTGCTGCTGATGTTGTTGGGGCCCCGTCTGGATCCCCAGCTGGGTGTCCGCCCCCCAGCTGGTGCAAGAGCTGTGGCGGATGGCTTCTACCTGCAACCTTCTCCAGAGAATGAGCCTTCCTTTCCTGGATCGAACATACCACCCTGCTCCCCCAGGGTGACCAATGACAGGCGGACCTAGGGTACAAAAGCCCCTTTGCCTCAAAGCAGAATGGCTCTGCAGAGCTCCCGGCAGGGTGAGGCTGAGGCTAGTTTTCATCTGAAGCCACTTCCTGGCCTGGCCACTTCCTTTCCTTCATCTGTCTGCCCTCCCCTCTGCCTCCCTCCCAGGTTTTCACTGTGAATTGTGAATCTCCAATCTCCATCTCAGGTTTGGCTTCTAAGGAATCCAACCTGAGAACAAGCCCCATGAGAGAGTCGCTGTTATAATTTCCATTTTACAGATGGGGAAACTGAGGCACAAAAGGCCACCCAGCCTGTATGTGGTAGAGCTGGCCCCTCTGTCCTCCAGCCCTGGCCCCACACACCTGCTCTCAGCTGGCTGCTGGCTGAAGGACGCCTGGATCAGGAGGGTGTCGATGCCCGCCAGGGCCATGAGCAGGTGTTCCCGTGTGGCCGGCTGCCCATCAGGCCGTTGCCATGCTTGCTGCCAAGGAAAGCACACGTGTGCTGCAAGCCCTGACATCTCGGGGTATCGACGCCCCTCCCCACGCAAGGCTTCAGGGAGCGCTGCTCACCTCCCGGAAGGGCACCGTGAAGGTGCTGGGCTGGCCGGGGCTGGGCTGCTGGGAAGTGTGATGCTCTAAGATGATGCCATTGCCCTGCAATACAACCATCGGCTGCCCGTGCAGAGGTGTGGAGCCAGGCTGGGGCCGCTGGGTCACCGTGAAGCGTAGTTCTCCCCCATAGGAGGTCACCTGGGACACAAGGGGGACAGGTGCTCAGCCGAGGCCCCACAGTCCTGACATGCCACTGCTCCAGCCGCGTCTCCCACCTTTCCTCCAAGGGCACCAGGACATTCTTGCTTCCAAGCCTGGAATTCCTTTTCTCTTCCTCCCCCCGCTGCCCACCTTGTCCCCGCGAAAGCGTGAGGGGAGGCTCCAGAAGTAGGGTCCGGAGAGGAGGTTGTGGAAGGAGGAGAAGACCAGTTCTCCGGATGTGGGTGATGAGATGCCCTCGCTGGTGGTGTGGGTGCCTGCGGCGTTGGTCAGGCTGAACTGAGTGGGCTCCTCGGAAGCCCCACGCACCTGGGAGGGGGAGAAGAGGCCGGAACGGGGGCTGAGGTCTGGGACCGGCACGTGGCCCACCCTGGACTCAGCGGACCCACCGGTCTCCCTGCCCAGCCACCCTGCGTAGGTACCTGGGCGCGGCTCCAGGAGGAGCTGGTGCACTGGCGACTGACGCCCATGCAGAAGCACTTGAGGCAGCCGTCAGGGTTGCGGGCACTCAGGTGGAAAGAGCCGGCGACACACTCATTGCACAGACGCCCCACCACGTTGTTCTGCAGGCACAGAGCTGGGAGCTGCAGGACGGCCCACGGGAGGGGCTGCCTGGAGCTTCCAGCCTAATCTGTCCACATTCTAAAGGGGACCCGAGGCCGGGAGAGCCATGGAAAGAGCACAGGTAAGCAGGGTTGCCACCATGTGAACCACGGTTCTCAATTAAAGGGAGCGGATGCAACCAATCTTTTTTCCCTTTTCTTTTTGGGTGCTAGGGGGCTCACAAATACATTTAGGTTTGAAATATAGCAACTTGGCTAAAACAGTCACTGCTGCTCTTTATGGAGTGTTTCATGCACTGTGCTAGTTCCTGTGCAACCATCATCTCATTTAATCCTTCTAAGTACTTTGAGAAGTATGTGATACCTCCATGCTTCACAGGAGGAAACGGAGGCTCAGAAACGGGAAATGATCTATGCAAGGTCACTCAGCTTGCTAATCTCCTCTGGGACTTAAGATCAGGAGTGCTAAACTCCAAAGTTTGTCCAGCTCTTCTTTCCACTGACACTCAATTCTCCCAGTCTTAATGCAAATAATGTCCCTCCTCTGAGCCTCCATTTGCTCATCTGTAAATTGGGGATGCTAATACCCCTATCGTCATGTCAGTGTGAGAATGCAAAAACAAACACAGATACAACAGTCGCATGAAGAAGGACTGGCAAAGGATCCGGGACTTGAACCCAGGTTACCCGACTCTCCAGCCAAGGCTCCTTCCCGATGCCAGGCCACCTCTCACGAGGGGAAGACTTGTCAGCGAGGCCCATCAGCCTCTGGCTAGGCCACCCCCCAGCAGCCAAGGGGCTGTGGGGGCCACCCTCCCTCCCAGCTGGGTGCCCGCCGGAGTCCCCTGGGGTGGGAGAGGGGAGGGCACGCGTACCTTACAGCGGCAGGCCTCCCCAGAGCTCCCCATGCTGCCTCGCTCGTCACAGCGCACGATCTCCTGGTCTGGAAGCACAAAGTGGGTGTTGGCAAGGCAGGTGGGAATGGGATGGACCCAGTCTGGCCAGGCAGGTGGCAGAGTGGGATGCCTCCCCAGGGATCGTGGGGTTTGGGCTGGTGGGCAGCCTGGGGGAGTGCCAGGGGATGGCTGTGATACTCACTGGTGGGCCTGCACTTCCCGCCTGGCTGGATGGGGTTGCCCTCATATCCAGGGGCACAGCTGGTGGAGGGAGGGAGGGTCCTCAGTGGCACTTCTATGTTCCCACCCCGTACAGCCTGCTCCCCCCGGTCCCGGTCGGCTCTCCCTCACCTCTCACAGCGGCGGCCCGTGTAGCCTGGGGCACATGCATCACATGTGGCTTGGCCATCCGTGTCCAGGAAGCAGGTGTCTGAGAACCTGTGGGTATCCAGTGGCAGGACATGGGGCAGGGCTGCAACAATGGGCTGGGGTTGACACTCCCACCCCAAGAAATGATTGCTGCCCACATGGCACAGTATGCCATGAGACGTGACGTCGTCTCCCCGCCCACCATTTCCCTGCCTGTTTAATTTTTTTTTTTTTTTTTAGCGTTTATGTATTTTTGAGAGACAGAGAAACAGAGCACGAGCAGGGGAGGAGCAGAGAGAGGGGGAGACACAGAACCCAAAGCAGGCTCCAGGCTCCGAGGTGTCAGCACAGAACCCGATGCGGGGCTTGAACCCACGAACCTTGAGATCATGACCTGAGCGGAAGTCAGCCACTTAGCTGACGAAGCCACCCAGGCACCCCTAGATTTCTTTTTTTTTTTTAATTTTTTTTTCAACATTTATTTATTTTTTTTGGGACAGAGAGAGACAGAGCATGAACGGGGGAGGGGCAGAGAGAGAGGGAGACACAGAACCCAAAGCAGGCTCCAGGCTCCGAGCTGTCAGCACAGAACCCGATGCGGGGCTTGAACCCACGAACCTTGAGATCATGACCTGAGCGGAAGTCAGCCACTTAGCTGACGAAGCCACCCAGGCACCCCTAGATTTCTTTTTTTTTTTTTTAATTTTTTTTTTCAACGTGTATTTATTTTTTGGGGGACAGAGAGAGACAGAGCATGAACAGGGGAGGGGCAGAGAGAGAGGGAGACACAGAATCAGAAACAGGCTCCAGGCTCTGAGCCATCAGCCCAGAGCCCGACGCGGGGCTCGAACTCACGGACCGCGAGATCGTGACCTGGCTGAAGTCGGACGCTTAACCGACTGCGCCACCCAGGCGCCCCACACCCCTAGATTTCTAAAAATTTTTTATTTTCACGTCATCTCTACACCTAACACGGGGCTTGAACGTACAACCCTCGGATCAAGACTCACATGCTCTACCGACTGAGCCACCTAGGCGCCCTGTCCACCTATGCTCGATCTGCAGCCTCATAGCGATACTAGAAAGACAGATGGGCCCGTAATGCAGGGACGGAAGCTGAGGCCCAGAGAGGTCAAGGGGCATGGAAGAAGTCAGTGACGAGGTGAGGATTTGAACCCGGGTATCCCACCTCCCCGCCCAGAATGTGCCCCTGGCCTGCTGTACTGCCCACTGCCCCCACCATATCTGCCCCACCCCGAGCTGGGTCCGACCTGCGGGAGGCGTCAATGTATGGGCAAGGGCAGGGTCGGCAGGCAGTGGCTGTGGCCTTTGTGGCGTCCCCGAAGAAACCAGCCTTGCACGTGTTGCACTGTGGCCCCTCTGTGTTGTGCTGGCAATTCTGGGAGGAAGGGGAAGAAGTGGTTCAGGTTCTACAGAGCAGTCCCTCTGCCCCACACTGGATTCTGAGGGTCGCCCTTTGAGGCTGGCCTCGCCTCCTCCATCGCGCTGGAGCATCCAGCATGCCTCCTCATGGGGAATTCAGCACTTCACATGGGCAGCCTGTTCCATAGAAGGTTCTAAACGCCTGCCTTATACTGACCTAAATCCGCCTCCCTCTTCTAATCTGCACCCACTGGCTATTTCAACCCTCTGGAATCGGTTTCTTCTATCTTACGGACCTCCTGAGGAATTTGAAGATGGTAGCTAGAGCCTTGTCTTCGGTCAGCTCCAAAATCCCAGCCCCCTCCACTATTCCTTAGAAATGCATATGATTTCCAGGCTTCTTCCCCTTAGGGCTGCCCTGCTAAGGATGATCTTTAACACAGTACTCTCCAGGAATGCTCTGAGCAGGGTGGAAGAGAGTAGGACTTTCACCTCCCTTATCTGGACATTTTATCTCTGTTAATGCAACCAGAGGTCACGATAGTTTAGCTAGCAGCCAGGACAGCCATTCTAGAGGCTCATGCTAAGCTTATGGGCACAAAAAGGCCTCAGCTTGGGCCTCCCACCTATCTATGCTCCCGGGCCCTGGCCAGCGTCCGAGGGTCAACTGGCCCCACTCACCAGGCAGTGGCCATACACAGGGTCACAAGAGCTGGCATGCCCATTGCAGTTGCAGCCAGAGCAGGTGCCCAGGTAGGGCCCACCAGGCACCCGGGTGAAATGGGCATCACAGCTCTCGCAGGATAAGCCAGAGTAGCCAATGGGGCATCTGTGGGGACAGGACCAAGAGAGTGGTTACAGGAACCGTGAGGGCCCTGCCGTTTCCCCCCTATCCTGGCTGGGGACTCTGCCAGCTCAGGCACCTGCACTCCTCCACGCTGTGGGCCCGGCCGTGGCTGGTGGCGTGGCTGACGGTGGTATCCATGGCAATGTCACTCAGTCCCACGCTGGCCATCTTGGCGTTGTACACTGTTTGGATGAGCACAGCCTCCAGGCTCTGCAGCACCTGCAACATCTCGGCCCGCTGCACTGGCCGGCCAGACTCATGGACCCAGTGCTCCTAGATATGAACAGAGGTGCGTGGGGGGCATCACGCGTTAGCACCTGCCCAGCCTGCGGCCCCTTCACGCCCAGCCCCGAGAGCTCGGGCACCACCTACCTCCGAGAACTGAACCTGGCGCTGGTTCAGCGTGCCAGGCTGGGTGGGCACGTGCCCTCGGGAGAGGAGGCGATATCCGGCTCCCACGAGGACCACGTCTGGCCGCTGCACTGGCTCCAGCATGCCTCGGGCCAGCTCATAGCGTACCTTGTAGCGCAGGGAGCCACCGTAGGAGTCCACCTGGCCGATACAGGGCCGGTCAGGGCAGGGAAGGGGGCACACCTGATGCCTGCTGCGTGTCCAGTCACCCCTTCCTCCGCCCCTCCGTGACTAGTGCTCGCCGTATGCCTGGCACAGAGCTGGGCACAGGGAGGCAGAGCTGGGTGGGGCTTGGCTCTGCCTTTGGGACGCTCGGTCTCCAGGGCTGAGTCTGTCCTGCTGCCCACCGGCTTCAGAGGGGAGCGGAGCCCAGGCAGGTTGAGGGCCTGTGAGGGGGGCTTGGCCCTTTCCCCACCCGGAGCAGCAGGCCGGTCCCTCACCTTGTTGCCCAGGAACTGCTCAGGCAGAGCCCAGAAAGAGTCATGCACCAGGAAGCGTCGGGACAGGTCGACCAGCTGGAACTCCTGCACAGCGGGGTCGATCTGCAGCTGGGTGGAGGAGAGGGGCGGCATGCCGGGCTGTGCGGGCATTGTTACGTTCACGCCTGCGGGCGGCAAGAGGGAGGGCTGAGGGCTGCAGCACATGCCTGCCAGAGATACCCACCCTGAAAGGCAGTTAGCCAGAAAGACGGGAAGGTTCTGGGAGAAAGCTGATTTAAAGAGAACTTCAGTCGCTTTCGCCAAGTTAAAAATGTTTTTCTCTTCCCTACAGTTTTGGAGCAGTGCTTCCTAAAGCATGCCCTGGGGAAAGTCAATGCTGAAGAATGACAGCTGGGAACCACAGGGTCAGAAAAAGGTCAAGGGAATGGATTCTTTGTAGCAGGACTTCTCAGAGCCTTTGGTTTTGAGGACAGATCCGTGGACTGTCAGCGTTGGAACGGCCCTCAGGGGGCAGTAGAGAGTTACCCGGGGCTGAAGAACAGATGCCAAGTCCTGGTTCAACCACCCTCCCCAGATGTAGGAGTTTGAAAAAAGGCCTCAGTTTCCTTATGTGTAAAATGGACATAATACTAGTTTGCTTCATAAGGTTATTAGGAAGAGAAACTGAGCAAATTGATATGAAATGCTTATAAAACAGTGTGGCACAAAAGAAGCACTCAAAAACAATTAGCTGTTGTTATTGTTACTATTATGACGGGTCATCTAGTCCAATTGCCCCCCTGCCACCCACACACACACACACACACACGTGCGATTTCTCTCTACAGCATCCTTCCAGATCTCTAGTGCAGCACTAACTATCCAAGAGAAATTTATGTGAGGACAGAAATGTTCTACATTGTATTCTCCAATATGGTACATTGTGGGCACTTGAAATGTGGCGAGTGTGGCCGAGAAAGTTAATTAATTAATTTTAATTTAAAGAGCCACATGTTGTTAGCGACTACCACATTGAGCAGCTCTAATGGATGGGGGGGTCATTACCTCCAAAGGCAGTCCCTCCCAACCCTGGACAGTTCTGACTCTTAGAAATTCCCTCCTTGTGGGGCGCCTGGGTGGCGCAGTTGGTCAGGCGTCCAACTTCGGCTCAGGTCATGGTCTCACGGTCCGTGAGTTCGAGCCCCGCGTCGGGCTCTGTGCTGACAGCTCGGAGCCTGGAGCCTGCTTCGGATTCTGGGTCTCCCTCTCTCCCTGCCCCTCCCCCACCCATGCTCTGTCTCTCTCTCTCTCTATCAAACAATGAATAAACGTTAAAAAGAAAAGAAAAGACAAGAAATTCCTTCCTTGTGCTAAGTCTACATCTGTCTGGAAGTAGCTTCTCCCCTCGATCGTAAATGAAATCCCTGTACCCACGGATGAATCCAGACCCTCACCTGCAGAATGACCATACATAGCCCTCAAGACCAGGCCACATTTCCCCCGGCCTGCTTTCCTCTCTCCCTTCCAGGGATGTTTTCAGAGCTCCTGCCCCCTAGTCACCATCCACGCACAGGCCAACCTGCTCACGCTGGAATCCCTGCCCAACCTGACCATTCTGATTCCAGTCAGACAGGCCTGGGTTCCGGTTCTCCTCTAAACAGCCGTGTGTAACCCTAGGGAGGCCCCACCGTCTCTCAGAGGACCTCAGGGTCCTCACCTTAGGAGAGTAAGGACAGCTCCGACCACGCAAGGGCTAGTGGCTGTCCAATGACTGTCAAGCCACAGCACTGACCGAGTGCTTACTAGGTGGGCATCTAAGCCCCTCCTTGCATTTAATCCTTTGTGATGCTGAAAATGATATGGGAGGCAGCCTGATGTCAGGCGGTAAATGAGGGCTGGGACTTGAACCCAGGTCCTTGTGATTTCTGGGCCTGGGCCATTCTGCCAGAGAGAACACAGGCCAACTGCGTTCCTGCCTTTATGTTTGGGAAAACAGGCCTAGAGAAGCCAACAGTCACACAGACAGTAATTGGGGCAGCTGGAGGTCAGCCCCAGGCTAAGAAGATGCCAAAGCCTGGTTCTTCGGCTCTGGGGACACTGGCACCTCTCAGTCTCTCAGGATGAGGATGACGAGGATGGTGACGATGACACCAGGGCACATGGACAGGGCACTGACCATGGATGAGCATGGCTTATCTGTATTAACCCGTTAAGTCCTTACAGCAACGCGGGGTAGATAGTTCTTATTTTATCCCCATTTCGTAGATGAGAACGTTGAGACACGAGACAGCAACTTGACCATGGGCACCCAGCTCGTAAGGGAGTATCAGAATTTAAACAAGGAATCTGGCCCCAGAGCCCATCCTCTTCATAACCCAAAGCGGGCAGACGTCAAGTGTGGATGTGGCTTTTCCTAAAACGTTTGTTTGCCCTCAAGTGCTGTTCTTACAGGGCTCAGCCTTTCTTCAGAGACCCTGCGTCCCTCCGTGAACCCGGCCCCATCTGCCCGCACATGCTGTGCTCCCATATCTGCCCTCTTGCCTCCCCCCCAAGCCCACCACAGCGCCTGCCCACCTGCCCGCCCACCAACGCACCCTTGAAGTCATTGGGCTGGTCAAAGCGGAGCCGGATCTGGTCTCGGAAGCGGCGGCTGCTCTGGCAAATGCTGGTGACCCCAAAGCAGAAGCAGGGCAGGCAGGAGGCGCTGGGCTCCAGGTAGAAGTGCCCGTCGGGGCAGGGCCCTGCTGGGTGGCATGGGAATGGGCTGCGGCTGGTCACCAGCAAGCAGCCCTGGCCCCACCAGCCCCCCCAGGGCCCGTGTGCCCGCTGGCCGTACCTCGCTTTGGAATGAGCTCCAGGACCCCGTCGGGAATGCCGAACACCATGCCCCGGGCATTCATGGCCTCACAGGTATAGGCGCCCTGGTCTGCCTCCTTCACATCACGGATGGTCAGTGTGCCACGGCCTCCTTCGCTGGTCACTGTCACCCTGGAGGGCCCCGAGACAGAGGTGGGGTCAGGCCAGGGCCACTGGCCCAGCGCCCCCCACATCTCCAGCGCCTGCCCGGGCTCAGAGCCATACCTGGGATGAGAGGGGATGTGGCCCCAGTTAAGCCTCCAGTTGATGATGGGGGTGGGGACGCCAATGGCCACACAGGTGAAGGTCACTGTCTGGCCCCGGGAAGCCTGGATGGACTCCTGGGGAGGGGTCACCACCTGTGGGGGCACTGGAGAGACCAGAGCAGGAGTGAGGGGTATGAAGGACACAGGGAGGAGGAGTGGGGGAGGAGAGAAGGGCTGAGACTGTGGACGGCGGGCACTGGGGCCGGTGGTTTGCCAACACCCCCCCGCCCCCCACCACGGCCCCCCCCCCCCCCGCCCCTGCTCACTGCAGCCAAATTCATCACTGCGGTCGGGACAGTCACTCTCTTCATCACAGTGGAAGCTGGCTGGGATGCACGTGTTTGTGGAGACACAGCGGAACTGCGTGGGCCCGCACACATCCTCGGGGCGCTTGGCAGCTAGGGGACAGAGCCAGGGGGTGTGGGCAGCAGGCCCTGCCCTCAGGGGGGGGACCACTCCCACTCCCTACCTGCCCACCTTCCCTGGTGTCCCCAGGGTCACTCCCTCATCTCATCCTTGTGACACACAGCTGCCCTGACACTGCCCACCGTCACTAGTCGGCCATCAAATGGCTCATCACGGTTCCCTGTCCTCACCACTCACTCCACCTGCGTTCCCCAAAACAGACACATACCTGGCACGTTAGAGTCATTCAGCAACTCCCACATCCAGCCACCCTCACAAGCACAAGACCTCTGTCAAAGGCACAGGCAAAGTGGCCGGATCCCCAGACACCAGGTGAGACCTGGTGCAGTTCTATCAGAAAGGCCTGGCAAGGGACCCTGCCACAGCCCGAACCTCGCTGCTCTGTCCCCTCTGGCCTGGGGTGGCCCCTGACCTGAGGCGGCCACCTGTGGACTGGCCAGAGGCCTAAAGTCGGCCTGGCACCAGGGCTGGGCCCGAGGCATCTGTAGTAGGGGGGGACTGACACTCTTCCTCAGGGAGACTGACCTTAAGATAGACACACGGACGGGGACAGAGAAGGCAGAGTGGCGTAGGAGAGGAGGCCACACATCTGCAGAGAAGGAAGTGAGAGAAGGCCAGGAGGCAGCTATCTACCGACCACCTTGGGGTTTCTGTCCCAACGCTCTCTGAGCCCCCAAAGCCACTTAGCTTTCACGTTCTCTGTTCAGGGCTCTGACAACCAGGACTTGGTCTCCTGGGTCTTTTCCCCAGATGAGAAGTGCTTTTCAACTAAAGCCCTCAATTACTTCTCTTTCCCAAGGGGCTGTCTCGTCAGACAAGCTTCGAGCCACAGGAAGGACATCCTAACAAGTGGCCCGCTGCCGCTTCTTTCCAGTGTGGACTGTGGGGCAGGGAAGGTAGAGAGGAAGGCGAGGAGCTACCAGTGGACAGGACCGTAGGAATGTCAACATGTGATCCGGGATCACAGAGAAATGGTTTGAAGATTATCGTCAATCTCAGACTAACAATCTCCAGCAGGACAGGACGCTCAGATGCTACCCGATAGGGTGTTTGTCTCTCCAGCCTCACCCATCAGCTGTTATAATGTCCTTAACATTGACTAGGTGGATGGACGTCAGCCGGGTGGATAGTTGGGTGTCCGACAGTTGGTTGGAAGGATGGATAAGAGAAAGGAAGGATGTTGGGTCGACGGGCGGACAGGTGGATGAAGAGCTATGAGAACAGACAGCCGATGGGACAGACAGTTGGGGGAATGGATGGATGGACCAATGAACGATGGATGGATGGCTGAATGGGGAGATGACAGAGAGCTGGGCAGATGGATGTCTAAAAAACTCAGAACTAGCTCTATGTGAAGAACCTCTACACTTGTCCGGGAAAGGCTTTGACTCCCTCACCTGCCAAGAGTCCGATCATCAGGGGACATTGGGGTATGAAGCCCTCTCAGCCACTTGTCTGACCTATACCCAAGCATAAATAACCAAGAGAAGATTAATGGTACTGAACTAAAGAAAAGAAACAAGGAGCCATCAGCCACAGGCAGTCTGGCCACAGTGATTCCCTACCAAGTTCAGCTCAGAGCCGAGACCCCTCGCTGCTGGGGTCAGAGAGAGAAAGACCCTCCAGTCTGTCCCCAGGGCCTTCACACTCAGCCAGAGAGAGCAGGGGAAATAGGGCCCGGATGGACCCCAGGACACTCACGGCAGTTGGCCTCATCGGTGCGGTCCTCACAGTCAAAGTCGCCGTCACAGTGCCACAGCTTCAGGGCGCAGTGCCCGTTCCCACAGGCGAACTCATTGGGCTCGCATGGCGGGGGGGGACCTGGGGGACCAGGCCGGGTTCAGCCAGCGGCCCTGCCCCCTGCCAGCCCCGCGACTCCCGCACCCTGGGTCCTCACCGCAGTTCAGCTCATCACTGCCGTTCTTGCAGTCCTCCTGCCCGTCGCAGATGTAGTCCTTGGGGATGCACTGCCCGTCGTGGCACATGGCCTCGTGGGGCCCGCAGAGCACAGGCCTGGCTATCCCGGGGAGCAGAGGCTGCGGAGCAGGGGTGCCCGGCAGCTGCTGAATGGTGGTTGCCTCCAGCCAGGGCACCGGCGGTGGGGTCTCCACCAGAGTGGGGGACACGGAGCTGACCGCTGGGACCTCCTCCTCTGTGGACAGAGCCCTCCTGGTGTTGGCACGGTCCTCGGCCCCGGCCCCCACACCGCCCAGGCCCTCCCTGTACCTCCCTGCCACACACGGTGCCCCCACCCTGTCCTCCTGCCCACCTCCCTCAGAGCCCCCCGCCCGCACCAAACCCTCACGGTTGACACGGAGGCCCAGGGGTACCCCGGCCCTGCCCGGTGTCTCGGGCCACTTGTGGCCCCGGCCGGCCCCTCACCGCAATTGAGCTCATCAGACATGTCCCTGCAGTCGGGCCTCCGGTCACAGCGATACTCCAGAGCCACACACTCGTTGTGGCTGTGGCAGGCGAACTCGGCCTCGGTGCAGACTCTTGAGAACTGGGGCACTGTGGGGGTTGGAGGGCGTCAGAGGGGCACGGTGGGAAGGGGGGCGGGAGGTGTCATGGGCAGCACAGGCACCGCGTGGCTGGCAGGGGGCTTCAGCGCCCTGTGTCCGGCAGACTCAAGTGAGGCAGAGGGCACACGGTGGACACGTCACGGCACACGTGGGATAGGGGACGGGTGGCGGTGGCCGCAGCCATCCCTTCCATAAACCCCACACACGGTTAGCAAGCCACACGCATGCAACCACCACATCACACACGTGCAGGCCACAGCCTGGCCCAGTGAGGACGGAGGGGAAGGGGAGAGAGGGCGGCTTGTGGGCCACGCCCAGCCATCTCGCCCTCATCCTTCCTTTCCCTCCGTCCATGAACTTCTCCAGGTACCTGGCCGGGCCTAGGTCTGGCTTACACTCTCACCTGGTGTCACCGCGGCCGCCACGGCGGCCGGAGGGGGCGGGGGTGTCTGTGCTGGAAAGGAAGGTGTGATCAGCACCGTCCCGTCTGGGACCTGGGAGCCGTGGGCTGCAGGGCCGAGCCAGGCCCATCCCACCATCCCTAACCAGGAAGGCCCACTGAAAAGTGGGGAGGAGAGGGCTGGGCCCCAGCCATCTTCCGGTCTGGGCCCGGGGAAGAGCAAACTTGATCTCTGGGTGCATTCTTTGGGGATTTATGTGCCGAATGACAGAGGCGATGGCTACACTGTCTTCTTCCGATCTCTTGTTCAGCTCTGGGTCTCCCGACTCAGGGATGGTGACGGCTCCGAGAAACGGAGCCTGTGGGGGAATGAATGGGGCCTGCCTGGCTTGGAGAAGCCAAGACTCAGGGAGTCAAAGTAGGAGCCTGGGGGTGGGGGGTGCCGTGCAAAGAAACCTGAGCTGACCGAGAGCTCAAAGGCCAGGCCTTTGCATCCGATAGCTGTGTGACCGGGGGCCGTTCTCTTGTTCTCGCTGAGCCTCAGGTGCTGTGCTCGACTGGCACAGACATGGGGCTTTGTGGAAGTTCTGGCTTTTCCACCAATGCCTATGTGAATTGGGACAAGCCACTTGTCCTTCCTGGGCCTCAGCCCCCTCACGTCTAAAATAAGAGAAATATCTACTTCACAGGAATTATGAAGCCTGGACGGAGGCTGGATACAAGGGCTTTACTGAGCGCCCAGCACATAGTCAGCTCTCGGTAAACATTTGTTGGTTATTATTAAAGGCAAACGCGTTTGTATCTGAAAGTTCTATATGCAGAAAGGAATCATTACCTATTGTCAGTCTACAGAGGTCTAGAGAGAGAGACAGAGTGAGCGAGCGGAGATGAAATCTAACCGGGTACATGTTAGGGGCGCCTGGGTGGCGCAGTTGGTTAAGCATCCGACTCTTGATTGCGGCTCAGGTCATGACCTCACGGTTTGTGAGATCGAGCCCTGTGCCATCAGGCTCTGCGCTGACAGCACGGAGCCTGCTTGGGATTCTCTCTCTCTCCCTCTCTCTCTCTGCCCCTCACCTGCCTGTGCTCTCGCTCTCTCTCTCAAAACAAATAAATAAACTTAAAACATTTTTTTTTTTAATTAAAAAACATAATCTGGTACATGCTAGAGGAAACAGGTTATACTCAACCCAAGCCAGGACTGCACAGAGACTGATGGGGCAGACTCAGGTAGTGAGCTCCCTGTCCCTAGTGGTATACAGGCCCCAAGCCAGAGGAGCCCACAGAGGGGACACTGGGAGGAACAAAGAAGCACTCCGGGTCCCAGGATGGGCTTACCTGTGCCCAGGCGCCGGAACTGGAATCCCTGGGGAGAGGTGATGTAGGAGGCAACAGAGCCGCTGGAAATGACGGTATGAAGCACTTCCTGAATCTGAGCCCCGTCTGCATTCCCTTCGGAGCCCACATCCAGCTCCACGAAGACCCAGCCGTCCAGCTCCCTAGGGATGGGGATGGGGCAGGGGAGCAGGATGAGAAAAGCACCTGCAGCCTCAGCTCCTCCCTCCGCCCCCTGCCTGAGGCTCAGGCCCGATCTCCTGACTCTGCCTGTTCCCAGACAGCCTGGAACCCAAGCCGGGCAATTTAAGGTCTCAACGGTCTCCCCAAATTCCTGACCTTCCACTGACCGAGATCCACCTCATTAGGCGTCTCTTACTTCCCCTCCTTGTCACCTCCCTCCAGGTCACCCTTCCCTTCCCTGACCGGCCCCCCAGGGGACCCTTCTCACTTGATGAACACCACACTGACAACCTGGTCTCCGGGAATCTTCAAGTACTCCGACTCAAGCTGCAGAGTGACACGGCACCGTCAGCCTCCAGATACCTTCACCCCATCCTGTCCCGCCCCTCACCCTTGGGGAGCGCCCAAGCCCCTTCACCTCACCGTGTCGACCACAGCCTCGGACACTTCCCGGAACTCCTCGGAGCCCGCATCCTCCAGCTGAGGGCTGTAGCGGATGGAGCGAGTGAAGTTTACCAGGGCCCGGAAATAAACTGCAGAGAGGAGCGGGCTGTCACCAGGAGGGATCTGGCCTGGCATATGGCGGCCCCGGGCCGCTGGGCCAGGGGGTGGAGATTTGGGGATGGTCTCCAGCGGCCTCTGGCCCAGCCCGCGCCCGTGGGCCCACAGACATGCCCTGCACTGCCCGTACGAGCACTGGTCACAGTGGCTGTGGCAGGCCTGCCCAGGGTCAAAGCCGAGGCCCCACCCATAAGTGAGGGGCCTCAGCCAACGGGAAAGTAGCCTGACGCAGAAACTAAGTGATGGTGCAGAAGAGACCCCCGGCGGCACAGAGGAAGGCTGGACAAGAAGAACTGGCTTCCAGAGGAGGCTGGCCTGGCATAGGGGTCACCCACAAGGGACCGAGACATGCCTCCCACTCCTCCCTGGCTGGTTCTAGTCATCCCTCAGGGCTCTCAGCTCAGCCATCACCTCCTCCAAGAAGAGCACTTGAACTGGCCTCCACCCTCCAACCCCGGCTGGGTTAGAGACCCCTGCTCAGGACCACCCCCCCTCCCTTGTGCTTCCTCCATCAGAACACCTTCCCTCCTGCATTGTGTCGATCCTGCCTGGTCACGCACGGACTGTAGAGTATCATGTGAAAACCAGGGGTTCTGAGGTCAGCCACACCACAGGCACTGACCTCACCTCTCTGAGCTTCTGTTTCCTCCTCGGTCGAATGAGGATGCTAATTACACTTACCACCCTGGGTGGTTGTAGGGAATAAATGACCTCGTGCTTACACGCACATCTCCCCATGCACAGTGTTGTGACACCTGGCACAGGGCAAGTGCTGGAGAATCAGAACCTGTGGTCGCTTTCACTACCCCTAGAATAAACCTGATGAGAGGGCAACCTGCATCTCATTCACCTCTGTATCCCCAGAGTTAGTGCTTGGCCCACAGTGGGCGCCTAATACACGAGGGATGAATATCAGATTGATGTGAGCATACACACACAACTGTTCCTAAGAACCCACTATATACAAGACATTTTATTCACATTAAACCTCATAATGTTCATGAGTTCATATGAACATGAGTTCAATTCATATCATATGCCTATGGCACACATAGACTAGTGTGTTACACATACACAAACTGTTTCTTGAGCACCTATTATGTACAAGATTTTAAAAAAAATATTTATTTTGAGAAAGAGAGAGAGAGAGTGTGAGCAGGGGAGGGGCAGGGAGAGAGGGAGACAGAGAATCCCAAGCAGGCTCCATGCTCTCAGCGCAGAGCCTGACATGGGGCTCGATCCTACAAACCGTGAGATCACGACCTGAGCCAAAATCAAGAGTCAGATGCTTAAAAAAAAAAAAAAAAAAGAGTCAGATGCTTAACCGACTGAGCCACCCAGGCACCCTGTACAAGATTTTTCACGTATTAAATTTTAGAACATTCATGAACTTAGGTA
This sequence comes from Leopardus geoffroyi, assembly GCF_018350155.1. Taxonomy (NCBI): domain Eukaryota; kingdom Metazoa; phylum Chordata; class Mammalia; order Carnivora; family Felidae; genus Leopardus; species Leopardus geoffroyi. The sequence goes on from NC_059328.1 coordinate 16,093,842, forward strand.
TTAATTATAAATGCCAAGTTAATGAGTTACAAATAAGTTTAAATATGTATAAGTGTTTAGAACAGAGTCTGGCACATAGCAGGTGCCTATTAAATGACAGACAATAAACACATATCAGATTGGTGTGAGCATACACATACAACTGTTTCTTAAGCACCTACCGTATAAAGATGTTTTATATGTATTAAATCTCACGTTCGTGAGTTCATACGGAAGTTGTACAAGTTAATACAAGCTGCAAATGAGTCACACACACATACATGCACACACGTACACACGTGCACACACAGTTTCCTGAGCATTATATACAAGATTTAAAAAAAAAAAATTTTTAATGTTTATTTTTGAGAGAGACAGAGTGTGAGCAGGGGAGAGATAGAGCGGGAGACAGAATCTGAAGTTGGGCTCCAGGCTCCGGGCTGTCAGCACAGAGCCCGACACGGGGCTCAAACTCACAAGCCGCGAGATCATGACCTGAGCTGAAGTTAGACACTTAACAGACTGAGCCACCCAGGCACCCCTGTTATCATTATTTTTTTAGTGTTTAATTTTGAGAGAGAGAGAGAGAGAGAGAGAGAGAGACAGAGTGTGAGCCAGGGAGGGGCAGAGAGAGAGCGAGACACAGAGCAGGCTCCAGGCTCCAGGCTCTGAGCTGTCAGCACAGAGCCCAACATGGGGCTTGAACCCATGAACCGTGAGATCATGACCTGAACTGAAGTCGGACGCTTAACCGACTGAGCCAAGATTTGAACCCTGTACGAGGTTTTTAATGCATTAAATCTTAATAACGTTCATGAACTTAGGTGTTAATTATAAGTGCCAAGATAATGAGTTACAAATGAGTTAAATATGTAAGTGCTTTAGAACAGAGCTTGGCACATAGTAGGTGTGTAATAAAACATGAGCCATTACTATATGAGAGGCAGTGTGGCTTAGTGGTTAAAAGCTTAGCTTCTGGAGTAAAATTGCCATTCACAGCCCTGTGACCTCCTCCCACTTCACTCTCTTGGGTGCACATGGGCACACGACCCCCACCCCCCAGCAAGAATGTTCTCCCTCTGTGGCTTGGGCTAAGCAAGCCCTGCGGGGTCGGGGTGGGGTGCTGAGCAAGGGGCAGGAGTGGGCTCCTACACCGAGAGAGGGTGCTTGTGAAGGCAGCGCTGCCCTGTGCTGGGCTGGGCTCCTGGGTGCCGGGTGGGTGGGGCTCTGTGGGCCCGAGCGTGGAGGCCGAGGGCTCAGCCACAGAGGCCCCTTGTGAGCAGGCACAGAGGCCCATTGAGAGTCCCCCAGCCCAGCCCCTGGCCTCAGCCCCATGGCCCAGCGCGGGCGAGGAGGCCGGGCCTCTGCCCAGGAATGTGCCCGTTCCTGGGGGAGGGGGCCGGGATGCCACAAAGCCCCTTTCTCCTAGGCCCTGGGAAGGGCTCGGACCCTCCTGCCTGACCCCACCCCCGCCTTCTCCAAGACCAGGGGTGGGTCAGGGCGAGCATCCTCCCTCTTCCACCCTGAACTGCCTCCCTGTGGCCAGAGCCTGAGGGTTGGGGCAGAAGGTAAAGCCCGCTCTGTTCTAGGAACAGCCCCCAGAACCGAAGGTACCGTAAGTGAGTGAAGCTGCCTGGGGATGGGTGTGCTCTGGGTGCCTGCCCCGGCCAGCGCTCTCCCTCCTGGCCCTCATTCTGATCTCATCCAGACAGCCCGCTTGGAGCCACAGGCTGGAGGGGCAGGGGGCCAGGAAGTGCCTGCACCCAGGTGGGGGTGAGGAACACACACCTGACCACGCCAGCCCCGCGGCAGACTATCTCACCAACTCCCTGCTCAATGGAACTCGTCCACCATATACCCAGGCCCCTGAACCCCACACCCGGAAGCCCTGGGTCTCTTGGGTGGGCCCAGCATCAGCCAGTCCTGAGGCGGGTACCCGTCACCTCCAGCCTCTAGGGCCTTGCTCCCTGAGGGGTTGCTGTACCCGTCCCAGCCCAAGCAGTGCCTGGTGGGGCGGGGGTGGAGAATGCCAGGGTCCCCGCCCATCGTGTTTAGGCCTGGAAGCCCAGATGGGGCCTGGCTGTGTCCTGGGCAGGGGCCGACCAGGTCCCCACTCCCAAAAAGAAAGTTGCCTCTGAGCCTCATGTATGACAAAGTGCAAGCTAAGGAGGAAGAGGAGAGGGAGAAAGGACAGCGCAGTGAGAGCCGGGAGAGGGAATGGGGGGGGGGGGGGGACAGAGGGAGCCTCCCCCCAGGCTGTCTGGCCTCACTTACTGGGAGAAGATTCCTCACCAGCCACAGGAGGGTGGCCTGGCCGGGGCCTGCAGAGCAGAGCCACAGTGAGAGGGGCCAGGAGGGACAGAGACTGCAAGGGAGGTGGAGGGAACCAAAGGGAAAGACGGAGACATGAAGAGACAGAAAGAGACAGAGGAAGAAAATGACAGAGAAGCAGAGAGGAAGCAGAGGAAGAACGAGAGCAAGGGTGAAACAGAGGCAGAAGGGAGAGAGGGAAAGAGAGAGAGAGAGATACAGAATGAGACAGGATGATGCACAGATGAGACAGATACAAAGAGGAGAGAGATAGCCCAAGGCAGGGGAGGAGGGGAGCAGGAGACGAGGAGACAGGCCAGACAAGAGTGGAAACAGAGAGACAGGTCAGAAGATGGAAAAAACTGGGTGAGGGGAGGTGGGCAGGGGTCGCAGGGAGGAGTCAGAGCCAGGGGCTTGTCTTTCGGGTGGGGGTACCGGCACACAAAAGGGGGGGGGTGATGGGGCAGGGCTGGGGCGAGCTGCAGCAGCCACAGCCTTACGTGAGGGAAGTGGCGGGGGGGGGGGGGGCTACTATCTCAGAGGCTAGGATCCAGGGTGTGGGGCTGGGCCAGAGCCCAGGCAAGGGGCATAGCCAGGTGTGGCCCCATCTTGGTCAGGATGGCCCTTGCTTCCCAGCGCAGGGAAGGCACTACCCTTGGGCAAGGCCGAAGCGGGCACACGGAGAGGCTGGGAAACTCACTTGCTGTCTCCAGGGCTTAGACTCAGCCCAGCTGCCTGGACCTGCCCCAAGGGCAGCAGGCCAGCGCCAGGGCTGGGCCTGGAGGGTCTAAGGCCCTGTGTCTTCCCACGGAGAGGCCCCACTCGCAAGCACGGGCCCTTCCCAGCTGCTGCTCCCCCATCCCTACCCCTTCCCCTACCTCTGACCCCCCCTGTCCTCACAGCTGCATCTCACAGGGGAGGCGGGCTGGCAAGAACCCCTCAGAGAGGGCAGAGCTGCCGCGGTGGACAGGGGAGGGGCCGTGGATGTTTCCAAATGGACAGTACGGACCGGACCAGGGCCTCAGCAGACAGGCCTGGCTTAGCAAGAGGCAGCTCCCAGCGATGCATCAGCACAGTCCATTCTAGGGTGTGGGATGTGTGCACAGGCCCCGCCCAGCTCCCAGGCATCCTGCAGCGCTGGAAAGACCTACATGTGGAAAAGCTTCAGGCAGGCTCTGAGTCCCGGGTGCTGGGAGGTCACAGCCAGGACCAGGACACCTAGGGGCCAACCCTCCTGTCTGCACGTTGGCAGGTAGGACACGACCCCCTCGCATTTGGATGCCCCTGATGCACCAGTCACACAGGGAGGCGACCCCCACCCCTGCAGAAGTACAGGCGTGTCACTGTAGGCGGCCCTGGATGCAGTGAGGCCACCCAGTGGTCCGCCTGAGCCGAGCTCCATGCTTGGCCCTGACGGCAGAGTGCTCAGCGCTGGCTTCCAGAGAAGGCAGCAGGAACCATATGGAGCTTCGGGGACTTGTCACTGGGTAGTTCCTTCTCTACCCAGAATCCTGGGCTGGGAGGAGGCAGGGACTGAGTCCCAGTGCTGGCCTGGCCCTGGCTCCACTGTGCACCAAGTGCCAATGGAAGGAGCAGCTGTTGGAGGCCTGGTTCTTTCTCTCCACGAAGCCCAGCCCTCTTCTCCAACCCAGGAACCCTTGGCTTCCCAGAGGACCCAACCCGAAGGCAGGGTCCCTCCCCACCCTCTGCCAGCTCCGTCGGCCTGCCCACATGTCCTATGCCACAGAGCGCCTCTATCTGCCCACCCCTGCCTGGGGTCCCCAGCTCAACACCCCCAAGAAGGGATCGAGGAAGGGACCCCCCAGCTGAGCTGTGCTGGGAGACGGGAATTTTGCTATTCTGGGTACCTGTTACACGTGGGCGCTTCCTGCCTGCTGCGCTCAGCCCTGTCCCTGTGGCGCAGATGACCACAGAGCTTGGCTGTCCCCAACCTTGCAGGGACCTGCCAGCCAGTCCACATGACTGTTGCTCAGCAAGTATAAAACCACCTGCACGGCAGGCCCACGAAGCCCTCGAGGCCCTCAGCCCCAGAGACGGGACCCCTGCGGCGGGGAAGACCTTGCCCAGGGGGCAGGATGGGGGCCCTCAGCAACTTACCCATCTGAAAGTCCCCGCTGCCTGGTTCCCCACTACCCAGGCCATCTGCAAGCAGAAGAGAGACTTATGCAGCAACGAGTTCTTGTTGAGTACCGACTGGGTGCCAAGCACCGTTTGGGGCACCCGGCACGCCGTGCGGAAGGGCATGGAAGCACAGAGCTGTTGCGTCCTCCCCACTGCCCAGGGATGCCGGCTTGTGAAAGTCAGCGTGGAAGCCTCCACCAGAGAGGGTGTGGGTCAAGGCTGCACGGTGAGGGGCCTTGATGGTCTGTCCGTGCTGGGGTGGAAGGGGCCCCGTCACACTGGCCTTCGCCACCGGGCCAGGAGGAGGTGTGGTAAGGGGAGGCGGGAACTGTCCTCTACTATGCCTCGTCTCCCGCCTCCCTGCGAGTCCCGATCTTCCTGTGCTATGAGGACACAGCAGTGGCAGAGGAGCAGCCACCGGCCCTGTGAGCCAGCAGGGTCACACAGGTTCTAAGTGGAGGATCTTGGGGTCACTGGGACCAGGGCTTAGGATGCACACGGCTCTCAGCCCATCTCTTGAGGCACCCCCTTGGGCAAGCTTCCTGGGGCCTCTTTAAGGACCGGGGATGGTGGGGTGGGGGGAGAACCCTGGCTCCACCCCTGACCTCCTCCACTCCGCACCACCAGAACCCTCTGCTCACCTCCAGAGGCATCGTCAGCCAGCAAGTCTTCGTCATCAGAGATGTCTGAGTAGCTCCTGCCGGCCCGGCCCACCGTGACTGTCTCTGCGTCCTCGGGCAGAGATAAGCCATCATACGCCCGCAGCCCATGAGTCACCTGTGGGAGATCACACAGCCGACCGTCACATTCTCCAGCCTCCACCATGCAAAGGATCCCTCCCCTCACTTCAAGGGGGACCCAGAGTCCTACCCCAAAGCCCTGTAGTGGTTAAGTCAGACGTGGTTTGGCTGTGAGAGTCAAGCTGGGGCTGAACCACTATTTTTGACTCAGTTTTGCCAAAGAAAGCTCCATTCGCCCCCGGAGGCCTCAGCGCCCAACCCTGCGCATTCACTGAGTCTGAATGAATCCTCAAACAAACAGATGATAAAGTTAAAATCACTTTGGTAACTGACGACTGACTCCTCTCTTCCTTTGGAGAAGGCAAGGGTCATCCGGAATACGCAGTAGTAGACAGGGGGACACGGACAGGTAAAGGGTGACCTGGAACAGCAAAGATGGGGGACAGAGGCAGGAGGAAGCATGGGTGGGGGACAGAGGCAGTAATCACAGGTGAGTCCACCGAAGCTGCCGTCTGTGATAGCCGCTCCCTCGCACGCCATCTCAACCACTTCTTTCTGCCTCAGCCTGGCTTCCAAAGCTCCAAGCCATGGGGAACACATTCCAGCCATGTTGGAGAGCTGGCTCTGGCATCTGTGGCCACACGGACAAGCTCATCTGTGCACACAGCCGAGGGGGTGGACCCAACAGCTGGGCTGAATGGGGGCAGGACAGGCGTGGTGTCAACTCTATATGACCTCAGGCTGATGCTGAGCCCAGCACAAGTTCCACCTCGAGCTCCCATTCCACAGAGGGCCTACTGAGACCCTGCACCTTGCAGGCCAGAATAGCAGGGCCCCAGTGGCCACAACACCTGCCTTTCTCAGGGCGGGCTATGGGCAGTGAATGCCTCTTTCCTCTTAGACAAGATGGAAATGTTGCCAAAGGAGTTTTATCAGCTAACGCAGAGAAAAAACCAACCCGGAGGAGACCAAGGAAACCCCAGAGCCCCTAAGCACAAGTGTGCATGGATTTGCTGTGGCCCCGTAATGCACATCCAGCCCCAGATGGCCTGGCCTGAGAGTCTCAGGCCCTGCCTGGCCTCAGCCCTCTCTGGAGAGCCCAGCCCAGCCAGAAGGAAATGGTCTCGCTTTTGAAAACAAAACCTAGTCTTCACTGGCTAGACAAGGTGATGGCAGCAGGAGAGAGGCCCAAGGAGGAGAAGAAAAACAAAGAGACGGTCAGTCTCTCTCCCTCCCCACACCCCCCAACTTTACCCAGCCCGTGTCCTGGAGCTCTTGGCCTTTTCTCACGCTAGTCCCTCTGCTGGAATGCCCTTCCTTGCTTTGTTTATCTGGCTAAGTCATCCTCCAAAATTCGGGTAAACATCACCTCCTCCAACTGATCAATGAGAAAAAGGAACAAATAACTGATATTCACAGCAACACGGATGAAACTCAGTCACAGTACAGTGAGCGAAAGAGGCCAGACACAAAAGACTACATACCGTGTGACCTCATTTATAGGAAACTCTGGGGGGGGAGGGGGGGAATTCTAATCTACAGTTACAGAAATGTCACTAGTTGCCCGGGACCGGGGATAGGGTAGGCTGACTGGGAAGGGACACAAGGGAAACTTTTGGAGTGACTGTTCCCTGGGTATATACATCTTATCATTATTGAATGGTACACTTAAAATGGGTACATTTTACTGTATATAACTTATACCTCAATAAAGATGCCTAAAAAGAAAATCTCAATAAAATTAAATTAAAATTAAAAAAACAAAGAAAATCTCCTCTGGGAGACTTTTTCCTCACTCTTGCCCTTTATGGTCACCTCTGTCCCCACCCAGGCTGGGTTCTGGGTGCTTCTGGGCTCACACTGTAATCATCTGTATCTCCATTGGAATGGAGGCAGGGACTGTGATGAATTCATCTCTACCTTCTCAGCACCCCATGTTCAATAACTACCTGAAGTAATAAATGAATGAATGAATGAGCGAATGGTCAAAAATGTCATCACCTATTAATTCTAGCTGCTTCCTGAACTTGACTTGCTTTGGAGGTACCACCTGCCCCCACAGAGTCTATATGCAATCTCCCTTCCTAGGCTGGGAGCTTCCTCCTCGACTGGTTGCCATTTGGTCACCTTCACGTCTGCAGTGCTACGAAGCGTAGTATAAGGTCTACGTTGCCCACACCTTACTCTCTGCCATGGCCCAGTGCCCCTTCCCCTCCAACCCGTGGGCAAACACCTCCTCCTGTTCCTCTTCCTTCCCTACCTTCTCTCTAGACAAATGCCCATCCCAGTCCTAGGTGGCCAGTAGACCTCTAGACCATGCCCACAGGGTCTGTTTCCAGGAATGAGCTTCACAATCTCCAGGAGCTGGTGAGAAATTCAGATTCCTGGGGCCCTTCTCAGCCAGGTGGGAGGGATGAACTGGCATGTGCTGAGAGAACTCTAGCACTCACTGGCTAAGAACCACAAGATCAGTCCGTGAAAAGGCTTCCCCCTCCTTCCCTGGCTATGGGTAGAAGGTAATGTTCCCACCAGGTGGGAGATGGGTCCAGAGCAGGCCCTGACTGACTTCAGGGGAGTGTGAGGCTAAGGCTGGTATAGGGGCACAGACACCGGGCAGAAGAGGTTAGAGGGGGCAGGCTTGGATCCTCCCCACCTGGGGAGGGCTATCTCTCTCTCTGTGTCATTCCCACACCCTCCCCATCCCCATGCAAGCCAGGCCATGGGAGGGGGGGCATGCACAGGGCACAGAGATTCCCAGCATCCCCTAGACACTGCCGTCTGGAAAGGAAAACTCTGGTGGTGAGCAAGGTCCAAAGCTTCTCCCAGGCCAGGGCGGGGGTGGTGGGGGGGAGGTGACTTGAGACCGGACAGGAAATAGCAAAGTGAGACTCAACTTGGAAAAAATGCCAGGAACACACATCTGCAGTGAGAGGGGTGAGAGAATCCAGAGCATGTCGGGGCCTGGAGAGAAGCCCTCCCACCCCAGGGACTCCAGGGAATGGGCCCTGCCACATGCCAGCCTGCCCTTGCTTTCAGCCCCCTCCCCAGGGCCCGAGGCTCTGGGGTCAGATCAGGGCCTGTAGCAAGGGCTGAGCCAACAAGAGCAGAGACTTCATTTGTGCAAAGCTGAAGATCAAAAGGTTCTAGCAGCTGTATTTCACATCTGGGAGGGGAGATGGAACCAGACCGGAATGAGACTCCCGGAAAGAGCCCAAAGGAGCCTGAGACTTGACCGTAGAAGAGAACTTGGATTCAGATCTGGGAAGTCTGGGCTCTACTTGAGAATAGAAAGACCTAACATTTATTGAGCACCTACTACATACCAGGCACTTCTTTGAGGATTTTTATAAATGTTAACCCAGGTTACAGGTGTTCAATAGGCCACTGCAGGGATGGGAAAATGGGGCAGTCAGATCATCTGCTTGAAGATCTAGCAGGTGGCAGAGCTGGGACTTGACCTCTGGTGGTTTGGTTCCAATGTCTAAGCTTTTGCCACTGAGCCAGAACTGACCGAGGTCACTGAGAGTCATTCCCACAAAACCTTTCAACCACAGTGCTATTTTACAGTTTACAGAGCATTTCCTCAAACTTAGGGTCATTAGACCCTGACGATGACTGCCTGAGGTGGCTGAGCAGGTATGAATGGCCCCCTTTCACAGAGGAGGTAATAGCACCCCCCTCTCCCCCCCCCAAGTAACTTGCCCAAGATCACAGGGGACCTCTGGGTTCTGCACCTGCTGACCAGGAAAAGAGGCAGGGCTGAGGCTGGGCCTCCAGGCTGGCCTTGAGGCCTAAGCAGGGGGCAGGGCCAGGACACCCAGGGCTGGCCGGTTCCCATCCCCAACCCAACCAGCTCCCAGGATGGCCCACAGGACACCTGAGCTGCCAGCAGCCTGAGCCCACGCAGTATATGCCTAACACCTCAAGGAGAGCCATCGGTGGCTCCCAGGTCAAAAGCAGAAATAGAACTCAGGTTTCCTGCCCTCCAGCCCATCTCCGGCTATAAGAAAGCTTGGCTTCCTCCCAGAGGAACCCAGTATTCAGGCAGGCATTGGAGCCGGATGGCGGGACTGGAAAGGAGGGGTCCAGAAGGCAGACCTGGGCCAGAGAGGAAGGAGTCAAGCAGACAGGAGGATTTTCCAGACACAACAGGTTCCTGGTGGGGGAAGTGGAGGCAGCTGACTCATACAGGCCAAGGCCAGAAGACTGTTCTAGTGTGCTGGGAACAATTGCTAGGGCAGGGGTGTGGGCATAATGGCCCCCCAACGGGTGGCAGGAGGTGGGGGAACCCAGACAGGCGGGGAACTTTTGCGAGACAGCTCCCTGAGGCTGGGTTGCGTCCAGGCCTTCCTGGTGGGCACGAGCATGCACATGAGGCTCCAGGTTCCAGTCCCGCAGAGATCCTCTGGGACAAGGGACAGAGGCCAGAACCCTCCTTTCCCGGCCTGGGTGTGGATGCCGAGGGATCCAAGGCTAGCTGAGAAGAACCCAGGCTGGAGGTGAAAGGTCGAGCCATTAGAGAGGGGTAGAGAAGGCAGAGAAAGTCTGGGGTGCAGGGGAAGGTGCAGAAACAGATACAGGATATAGGGTTTGGGGGTTTCAAAGGATTGGAGTTTTCAGTGAGGATTGTGTAGATAAGAGTTTCTGGTGCTGCTAAAATGAAAGCTGGAGGAGGACGACGGCACGGCGAAGGGATGACAGTAGGAGCTGGAAGACTCCACCGGCGGCTGTCTCCGCGCCAGACTTCACCTAGGGTGAGCGGGAGTGTTTTGCTGCAGCAAATGTTAGTGTGTTTCATTACGGGGTGTTGCTCCAGACTCCTCTGAGTTGTGCTCTCACACGTTCGATGGCACCTTTCTCGAATCTGAAAACTTCTGAATTCCAATGCACATTTCACTCCCGGGTTTTATTTCCATTTTGCAGATGAGAAAACTGAGGCTTACCGAGGGTCACCAGTGTAAATGAGATTAAAAGCGCATGACGCGCTCAGGTATACAGTAAGTGCTCAGTAAGCGTAAGTTAGAGTTAGTCCCATGCTTGGGGCACAGAGTAGAGGTGAGGGGTGGGTATGGGCACGAGGTGATGCATGGGGGGGGGGGGGGGCATGGGCTCAGGCCCAGGGTCAGCCTCCAAGTCTGGGAAGAAGGACAGGGCCCGGCCCTGCTGCCTCAGCTCTGGGCTTGCTGGAGGGGTGGCGCCCAGGCTCGAGGTGACGGCAGAGCTTGGTGCCGAGGCTCGAGTTATCGGCCTCCTCCGAGGTTGACTCGGGGCCGACAGGGGGACTCTGGGCTGCTCCAGAGCCATTATTCCCGCGACGTGGGCAGCCAGCCCATCACCCCTTCCCCGTGACCCGGGCTGGGCCGAGCCCACCACAACCCACGCAGCTAGGCAGGAAGGTCTGAGCACCGCAGTCCCCAGGGGGCCTGCAGCTGCCCAGGGCAAGGCTCCAGGCATCTGGGCCGGAGTGAGCTCACTCCATCAAAATCCAGAGCCTGCGTGGGGGCAGGGGACGAACGAGCCCCTGCCTGCCCACCTGCCTCCTGCCGGCACAGACTGCCTCAGGGCCCCCTCCCCCACCCATGGCCCCCGAATCTCCAGGGAAGGACACGCTCCTACTCTGTTATGATACAGGCTCCCACGTTACCCCATAACACGTGCTCCCAGCTCTGCTACACCCTAGGCCCCAGACACAGGGTCAAGGTGCCCTGCCCCACCCCCAGGCTGCCCAGTGCCCTGTCCATGGGCAGCAGACGGCAACAGGGAAGGAATCTGTCGGGGCAGCACTTTGTTGTGCAAACTGCCAGGGGCGGGTGAGCCCGACACAAAGGCCAAAAGGCCTTTAATCCCCTGGCAGGCTAAGAGGGGCGCCGGGCCGGAAAGGAGGTGGCCACAGCCTCCTCTGGCATGCCTACACTGCCCGTGCCACTCGGGAGGACTGCCAGCTTCCCACACTCAGGCTCCCAAGGTGCAGGACCTTCTCCAGCCTGAGTTGGCCAGATGCCCCAGATAAGGAGAATGGTGGAGACACATCAAGAGCTCACTGCACGCAGGTGCCAAGATAAGGTTTTTACAAGGCTTATCTCATGCAAGACCACAGCTCCAGAAGGCAGATACTGGTGCTTCCCCACACCCCGACCCCCGCCAGTTTACAGATAAGGGAGGTTCAGAGACGTGAAGTCACCTACCCGAGGTCACACAGCTAGGGCAGTGGAGATCCAGTTTGACGGCAGGACTCCCTCAGGCCCCTGCTTCTGACCCCAAGGCTTGTGACCTGGAAAGTCTGCATTCCAGCCAGGGCCGTGTTCAACAGAGAACAGCGGAGCGAGAACCTGACGTCTGGGGTCCCTCGTCCCAGCTCTGCCCCAAAACTCACCATGTGGCCGTGGACAAGCCCCCTTGACACCCTTCCCTTCTAGCAAACTGCAGCGAATCCCCACTACACGCGCTCACCTTCCACACACCAGCCATCTCTGCTGTGAACAAAAGTACCAGGAGGGCAGTGATTTTCCTGTTTTTATCGTTGCTGCATCTTCAAAACAGAAAACACAGACTAGGTGCTCAATTAATATCTGCTGACACAGACCGACTGAATGACCGAATGAATGAATGAATGAATGAACAAGTGAACTTGCCCAACAACCCTGAGGTGGGAATTAGGCCATCTGAGACAAGAAGAAAGTGAAGTTCAGAAAGAGAAAGTAGAGATTTGCTCAAGATCACACAGCAAGAAAGTGCCAGAATGATCTCTGAACCTCGGTTCCCCATGAATAAAATTGAGGCCACTAATACCTCATCCCAGGGGAAAATGGGACCGAATCACATGATCACTGACATGGTTAATGATCCCTCCAGGCCTCAGTTTCCTCAATGATAATGTAGGCACAGAAACATCCTGCTTTGTTTGACTCTTTCCCAGGGCTGTTGGGAGAGGCAAGGGGAGTGGGGGCTGACTTGTTCTGGGAGGCGTGGCCCTTTCGCCGGTGGGCCTGATATGGTCTCTGCCTATACAGGTAGCTGGGTTGCGCCTGAACGGGTCTTTTACCAGCATAGCCACCTAAGAGCACCTTATGGGTCTCAGAGATGTGGCCAGTGGGGCAGAAGGTGGACTCTGCTCAGAGATTCCTGATTTCAGGCCACCTTGGCCACCTTCTAGCTGGGTAGCCTCAGCTTCCTCACCTGTAAAAAGGGGATAATCAATCTGACCTGCCATAAAAGGTTCAATTCAAGCCGCTTTGACCTTTACTTACTGAGCACCTACTATGCGCTGGGTCCTGAGGATAAAACTGGGAAGTAGACACAGAGCTCTGTCTTCCTAGGGGAGACAGACTATTAAACCGAGTGATGAGAGCACAGTGCATGGAGAACTCTGCAGAGGAAGGGCAGGGGGCTGGGAGGGCCCAGGGGAGGGTCCCCTCACTAACCGAGCTTGGCGAAGGCTTCCGGGCGGAAAGGACAATTCAGCTGGGTCTGAAAGACGGTCTTGGGTGGAGAAGGGGCAAAGTGCCTGCACCGGGCAGAAGGGCGGGCACGTGGTTAGGCCCAGAGGTGGGATTGTGCACAGCCCCGAATGGGCTTCTCCACCAAAAGAGCAGTCTCTCTTGGCTGTGCTGGTCACAGAGCCCCAGTTTGCCCAGCTCCCCCAGAGTCCCTGCCCCACAGACACCCCAAGAATGGGCCTCCCCTGGCGTTCAATGAGCTGTCCGCCAGCTCAGAGGGAAGAAGCAGGAAGTCACTGGGAAATGCCTCTGCCCCACCCACGTGCCAGGTGACGCCAAGGCGGCGGGGGTGGCCAAGTGGGCATGGCTTCCGGGCTGGGCCGCCCGGCAAGAAGGTCCCCAGGGCTTGAATATTATCTGCCAAACACTGTTCATGCCAACAGCACCGGCGGTGTTCACGTGCCTGCCTCCTGCCCGCAGCCCGGCGTGGTTCTCGGATTCTCTGGCGCCCAGGTGGCCCTGCTACCATGGAGCGCTGGAGCATCTGCAGGCTTTCGTGGCCCCCACCAACCCGGCTGGGCCTGCCCATGCCCTCTGGGGTCGCTGCCCCTAGATTTCAGAAATGAAGCCCCTAGCACAGTGCCAGGCTTACGGGGGTGTGGGGGAACGTTCTACAAATTTTTGTTGAGGTGAGACATCACTTACAACAATGACCACCGCCTGAACCTACTGGGTTAGGCCTTTCCACTACTCTTGACTCACCAAAGGATGCAAAGAAAAGCCCTTATTATGGGTAACCAGTCCTATGTGACCTACATACCTACACACACACACACACACACACACACACACGCAATTCTCTATCCTCCTCTCCTACCGTGCTCTCCCCACTCCCTGCCACATTTATCTTGATAGTTCTCAAATACACCTAGCTCTCGCCTACCTCAGGACCTTTGTACTTGCTGCGTCCTCTGCTTGGGACACCGGCCCCCGACGTGCCCACCCCTCCTCTTCCTCTCATTTCTGCTCAAGTGTCACCTTTACAGAGACCCACCCTGACCACATCCCAGGTCCAGAATCTCTTAGTTGGCTCTCTGTCACCTCCCTTACCCTGCTTCATAGCATCTCACCATCTACACTCTACTTATGTTTACGTGCTCATCTGTTTATCATCTGTCGCCCCCACTGGAGCATCAGCTCCGCAAAGATAGGGACTTTGTCCATTGCACTCACTGCTGTACCCCCAGTACCTACAAATTATGTGGCAGCAGCTCGATAACACTTTTTAAGTTAATGAATGGAAGGAGTTTACAAATGAAGAGATCGAGTCTCAGAAAGACGGCTTGCCCAGAGTCACAGAGCTGGAAGAGCTGAGACTGGGAGCCAGACCCTTGGTTTCCAACCAGGAACTCCATACTACCTGAGCCCTCCTCCTGCCATTTCTGATGCCTGGGGCTTTCCGGCCAGGGAGCCCCGTCTCTGAGGGGACAAGAAGCTGCCCTTGGTCACCTGCTCCCTGCGCGGACCAGCATCTCAGGGAGTGGGTGGGGGTCTCAGCAGCGAGCAGGGCCGCAGCTCCGGCTCCAGGGCCTTGCTTAAGGTGGCCAGGCCACCAGGCCGCGGTCACTCTGCTCCTGCTTGCTCCCGTGGGCATCGGCAACAGGAAAAAACAGGCTGGGATGACAGTCCAACAGCTGCAGCCAAGGAGGCCAGCTCCCCCCCTGCCCCCAGGGCTTTCCTCATCTGCTTCCTGGAGAGGGAGGAAGGGGCAGGCAGGGCCGAACCCAGGACAAAAGGGGAGGTAACAGAGCTGGAAATAAAAGGAAGGGCCCCTTCCTCTTGAAGTGCCCCTCTCCCCTTTCCTCATGAGTAATATCCTGGGCACAGCAGCTCTGGACAGGGTGGGTGTCCTGCAAACAAACACATCTGGGAAAGGCTGGTGGCACAAAGCTGAGCTGGTTCCCTAAGTCCTAGACGTCTTGAACAGCATGATCGGGGAAGGGAGCAACTATTTAGTATTTCCCAAACTTGCTTAACTGGGAACCCTTTCTTCATGCAGACCTCATAAGATTAGAGCTTCACAGAGCACGTACCGGGAACACCCACAACAAACCTACCCCTTTCCCTCGGATGGCCGCCAGCTAGCTCTCCCTTGGCGGGGCTTTGGAGGTAAGATATGGCCCAGCAGCACCGCTGGGGTTCTGAAGAGGGAGCTCTTGAAGACAGAAAGCCCCAAGGCCCCATGCAATGAAGGCATTGTGGAGGAAAGGCAGGCGGGGTGACACGAGGGGCACGTTCTCTCCTCCGGGGGGAAACGTCGCCAGAGTCTGAGAAAACCCAGAAGGAAGCTGCCCCTTTCTTTCCTCCCTGGTCACCAGCCTGTCCTCTCAGGAGAGGAGTCCCGTCAGAGGGGACAGAGAGGGTGGCCCAGCGCCTGGTCGCTCCTGGTCCCCTAGGACCATGCAGAAGGTCAGAGGGTCCCAGCGCCCACGAGATGGAGGGAGCTGAGTGTTCCAAGGGGGAGGCCGAGCTGTTGGTGCTGTTCCAGGAGGCGGGCGGGCCAAGGGACTGAGAAAGGTTTCTAGCTCCCCCACTGTCTTGGGGAAGCCCCTTCCCCTCTCTAGCCTCAGGCTCCCTCAAATGATGAAACAGGCCTAGATCACTGGTTTCCAGTCTATCCTCAGCAGCCTCGGGGGCCACTTGAGAGAGTAGGTGAGAGAGTGGGGGGGGGGATGAATAGAAGTTGGGGCCCCTCCCCCAAATACTTGCTTCAGTGAAAACAAATCCACCTTTTCCCGTTGTATGACCTACATCATACATCTGGTGCAGCCCCAGGTTAGCTGAGAGGCCATGAGCAGCTCGCTTTACCCCCCTGTGCCTTTCTGTTCCATATCTGTAAAATGGAAATGGTAGTTCACATTAATAGTATCTACCTCACAGGATTGTCGTAAGGATTAAATAAAAGTGTAAAATGCTACAAACAGCACTAGCCCGTGGTGAATGGTCTGTGTTTGCTGTCCCTTATCAAAATAGTGCAGGATTTAACCAAACTACTATTTTTTTTGATTGACATAAGGGTTTCACTGCTGAACAGTGAGTTTGAAAGCTCTCAACTTAGAAGATCCCAGAGGTTCCTTCTGGCTTTGACATTTTAGGACACTGAGATCCTGCAACCTGAAGATTCTAGAATTCTAGGCCATGACTTCCACCGGCAAAGAGGGAGGGGCTGGCAGAGGTCATCACAAAGTGAGGACCAAGCCTCAAGACTGCAGGGGACTGCCCAGCACAGGGTCACCACCACTGCCACCACCATCATCATCATCATCTATTTATACTTCCCCTGCCACCTTCTCCCAGAAAAACTCAAAGCAGTTTACAACGGTGCACACGTAGGGGCGCCTGGGTGGCTCAGTGGGTTGAGCATCTAACTTTGGCTCAGGTGATGATCTCATGGTTTGTGAGTTCGAGCCCCACATCCGGCTCTCTGCTGTCAATGCAGAGCCCACTCTGGATCCTCTGATCCTCTCTCTCTCGGCCCCTCCCCTACTCGTTCTCTGCCTGTTTCTCAAAAATAAACATTAAAAAAGAAAGATGCACACATAACAGCGAGAGAAAACTAACTGAACGTACATAAGAAAAGCTCACAAAAGCAGATGGACAGCCTGGAGTGAGGTGAGTAGAGAAATACATGCTGAATTCTGGAGGTCCGGGAAAGTAACAATCCGTTTGGCTCTGAGCTTTCCAGTGGCCAATGGGAGGAAGGAAACCTGACCAGTCCCTGGATTCTATGACCCAATGAGGTCAAAACAAACTCGTTGCTTAGAGGAAGCACAACTATTCCTGATACTGAGAGCAGGGAATGTCCCAAGGGCAAGGCTTGTCTGGCGCCCTTCTTTGCCCTTGCTAGTGGGACTGGCCTCCCCTAGGAGTCCACTGACCATGACCCCTTGAGGCTGAAGTCATGGGCAGAGGCTAAAGCCATCAAAGATCCAGGGGGCTGGAATGGCCATCCAGAGGGTGACCCCAGCATCCCTGGCACAGACAGGATTACCCATCCCTCCACAAACCTGAACACAGCCAGCGCCCAAAATAGCCAGAGCACCAGAGGGTGCCAGGAGGCCTCGGGGAGGGGACATGGCTAGGCCTGCCCACGGTGCAGGGCCCAGCAGGCCAATGCACACACATCCCTGGCACACAAAGGAGCACCTTCAACTCAGGCACACAGCCCTCCCTGGGAGTCCCCCACCCACAGAGCTCCCCGCTTCAGCCAGCACGTCGCTCACGCTCACGAAGAACCAGGCAGGGCTCCGCCCTTCTGCCACGGGCAGGTTTTCTTGCAGGAGCCAAATGGAAAAGTCTTCGCAGAAAACCACCCATTCCATATAGGGAAGACCTCCTCCCGCTCCAGCATCGACCTCCCTCAGCATCCTCCCAGGTCCCCCAGCTGCAGGCCAAGACAATGGGGGCTATTCTGGGCTGCATGGGGTATTTAAAGCTCTGGCTGGGCCTCCTCCCTGGGGAACAAGAGGCCTTGACCTGGGCAAGACCTTCCTGAAATTGTTGCTGCCCAGACTGTGGTAGCTGCTTCCCAACCTCTCCTGCCAGGTCTTGAGGCCTGGAGTGTCACCTCCTCTAGGAAGCCCTCAGGGCCTAAAACCCTCAGAAGAGCTGGGTCCTGGGCTCTGCTCCCGTCACTGGAGTTTTCTCATCTGAAACCGTGGATAGTACAGCAGTGTGTGTAAAAGTGCTTGGCGGCTTCTGTGGTTAAGATGAAGTTGTATCTTGGGGCGCCTGGGTGGCTCAGTCGATTAAGTGTCCGACTTCAGCTCAGGTCATGATCTCATGGTTTGTGGGTTCGAGCCCCGCATTGGGCTCTGCGCTGTCAGCTCAGAGCCTGGAGCCTGTTTGGGATTCTGTGACTCCCTCTCTCTCTGCCCCTCCCCTACTCGTGCTCTGTCTCTGAAAAATGAACAAATGTTTAAAAAAAAAAAAAAAAAAAAAGGATGAAGTTGTGTCTCTCCAGTCACCGTGTGGGGTGGAATGTAAGCAGGGACGGGAATTTTGTCTGCTTTGTCACTGCTCTTTTTCTAGCACCTGGCACACAGTAGGTACCAAATAAATATTCACTGATTGATACATATATTTGTGGAACGTGGCTATAACCCCCATAGAGCCATCCACTGTTCTGGGTGCACAGGTGGCTAATACGAATACTCTTTGACGGTAACATCGCCAGATCTCATTTTGGGTACTTAGAACACTCCAGGCCTTATGTTAAGTACTTAACACTGATTCTTTCATTTAATTTGCTCAACAATCCCAAGAGGTGGGCGCTATTCTCCTTTTATAGGCAAGAAAATGAGAGTTCTCCTCCAAGTGGTTGAGGAGCTTGTCTGGGGGGCGGGGGGAGGGGGGCACTTGGCTGGCTCAGTTTGTAGAGTGTGTGACTTGTGATCTCGGGGTTGTGAGTTTGAGCCCCATGCTGGGTGTAAAGATTACTTAAATTAAAAAAAAATTTAAAAAAAAGGTTTGCCTGGGGTCCTAAAACTACTAAGTGGCTACGGTGGCAGTCGGACTCAGGAACCTCAAAGTCTTTGTCGTCCTGCACAGCACACTCTGAAGAAAGGCAGCGGGATGGACACTGAACCAGGAGCCAGGAATCTGGATGCAGCCACTCAGTAGCTGTGCGATTTCAAGCAAGTCACTTGACCTCTCTGGATCTGTTTTCTCGTCCATACAGATGGGGGCATTAGTTCCTATTGCTTCGTGGTGTTGTGGGATCAAAGGAACTTGGGAATGTGACTGCGCTGTCCATATTAGCCCCAACCTCTCCCCAGGGGCAGCGGCCATGAAGGACGGTGGGAAGATGTCCTTGGGGAGGAGGGGGGTGCCTGCTGCTGGCTCTGGAACAGAGCTCAGCAGCTGCTGACAACAGCTGGTAAGAATTCTGGGTCTGGTCCAAGCACGGCGAGAAGGGGTGAGCTGAGAAGTCACCTCTGGCCCTCCTCTGTCACCCTTTCCTGCTGACAGCTGCTGGGGCCTCAGGGCCAAGGGCCCCACAGCAGGAGGTGGGTGGGAGCAGGCTGGCTGGGGTCATCTCAGTCCTTGTGCTGCCAACTGCTCAAATCCCAGGGTTCCCTGGCCTCACTGCTGCAGCCCTTTACCCAGTTTCTGGGGAACTCTAGGGGGAGGGGGTGGGGCTGGAGCAAAGGTCTGTGGGCCCAAGACGTCTTGCCTGGAGCCTGGGCGCCCTGGAGACCCCGGGAGGGTGGTGGATGGGCAGAGTCGAGAGGGCAGGGGTCTTGGGAGAGGCCTTGCGCTGTCCCTGGCAGATGGCCGGGGTTGCAAGCCCTTCACGGAGCCTCCTTGGAGCCTGTGAACCTGGCCTTGCCCGGACCCACCCCAGGCCCCTCTCGGCCCCACAGTCCTGCTCCAAGTTCAGTGCCAAACCAGTCCATTCCAGCCCACGCAGCTCTTGCTTCTCTGAACTCTTGCACGCCTATAATTACGACTAGCCATATTTTCCGAGGCGAATGTGGAGAAACGGTTTAACAAAGGATCCCTGGGCCGCTTCCAGGTGTCAGAGGCAGCCTGGGAGATGTAGTCTGGACGAAGAGGTATTAAGTCTGGGGCACGTTCACAGTTTTTCAGGAAGACAACTATTCTATTTTATTAATAAATCAAAGCCATCCTAGGAAATATGTGTTGGTCACATGCCAGTCCACATCACTTGGGAGTTGACTGGACACCCTAGCCTGGCAACTTCCTAGCTGTGTAGCCCTGGATAAATCACTTGACCCCTCTGAGCCTCTTTTTCCCTTTTTCTTTCCTTTTTTAAAAAATGTTTATTTATTTTTGAGAGACAGAGCGTGAGTGGGGGAGGGGCAGAGAGCGAGGGAGACACAGAATCCGAAGCAGGCTCCTGGCCCCGAGCTGTCAGCACAGAGCCCGACGTGGGGCTCGAACCCACGAACCGCGAGATCGTGACCTGAGATGAAGTCAGACGCTTAACCAACTGAGCTACGCAGGCGCTGCCCGGTCCCTTCCCTCCTCCCCACCCCCAATGTTTATTTTTGAGAGAGAGAGAGACACAGAGCGTGATCGGGGGAAGGGCAATGAGCCCCTGTGTCCTAATCTGTAAAACAGGAATAAAAATGGCCACCTCCCAAGGCTGCTATGGAGATTCAACAAGACAACCTGTCACTTCTTCACTTTCTTCCCCTCCCACCTCCACCCACCCAAGAGTTCATGTGCCAAGAGAGCGAGCTCTCCAGAAGGCCCCCCCTTCCCCGGGGAGGATAATTCCTGCTATGCGCCCCCCACCCCCCACAGCTGAGATAAGACAAAGCTGCCTGAGGGGTCTCCAACAGATCCCTGGGTCCTGGACTATCAGGGAAGCCCTCACTTATCAGAAAGGGAAGCCAACAATAACAAAAAAAGCCCAGAGAGGGGAAGGAAGACATCAAGGAAGATCCATCAGTGTTGAAGAGCCAGAGTTCAAATCCCATTCTGTGACACTGCCCACTGGGTGACTTTCCCACTTGCAGCTTCATTTTAGTGACCCTCCCCTGCCCCCGAGTGTTGTTGTAAGGACCAGCTGGATCATGTACATAAAGGATGTAAAGGACGAGATGGATCGTGTGTGCAGAGTAGCACCAGGGACTCAGAGAGGTCACGGCCGCTCCACGAAGAGAAGTCCTAGCAAGCAGATGGTGGAGGCAGACGCAGGACCCAGGTCTCTGGCTCCTAACACAGGCTCCTTCTCCTGCCATCACGTCACCTCCTTCCCCTCCTTCCCCATGGCTGGGGTATGGGGTGTGGGACTACACAGATGAGGACTCTGGGAGGGTGGCATTAGGCTGGGTCTTTGTCAGGGACTGATCGGGGCCTGAGACCCCAGTCTCCACCTCTGGACTTAAGGCTAGTCCCTCCAGCAGGTCCTAAGCTCCAGGCAGACCAAGGCTGAGGATGGGGCAGGAAGGGCTGGCAAGCCAGGGGTGCGTGTCCTTGGCAGGGAGAACTCAATCTCCCAGGGGCTCGGGTTACCGGAAATGGTAAATCTCCCACTGCCTGCCACCTCCGACCAGGAATGTCTGCTGCCTGAGGGAACATCCTGTCCACTTGCCCCCAGAGAGCCAAGGGACAGCCCAGGACCTGGGCCCACGCCGTGATCCCCACCCTACTCCTGGGGTCTCCGGTTGACCTGTGGGGCTCCCCAGCCAAAGCGTACCTGTCATTCTGAGGCAGTGGGGATGGTTGTAATTGACCGATCATAGAAGAGACGGTTGGAAGGGACACCCCCAGAAGATTGAAAGCCACCCATTCACGCTTGTCAAATGTAGATTCTGAACCCCAAATTTGAGTGAACGTTCTGCTCTCATTGGCCCAAACACAGGAGGTAGCACGTGGGAGCCTTGGGACAGGACTAACCTGGTTGGGAGCCTGGCTCTGCCACATTCCAGCAGGGTGGCTTTGGGGAACTCATTGCACCTCTGGCCGCTCATCTCTGACCAGTGACAAAGCTGTGATGGGGACCCTGTGAAATTCACGGAGCTGACAGTGAGTTGCTTAGCACACGGCTGGGCACAGAGCCAGGACCCAATAAACGGTGGTCATCAGAAGTACTGGGAAGAAAAGGGGAAATAACCAGTAATTGTTAACGTGCGCAGGTATGCAGGTAACATGTAGGTTTTCTGCACTC
The DNA here is from genome assembly GCF_018350155.1 of Leopardus geoffroyi. Classification (NCBI taxonomy): domain Eukaryota; kingdom Metazoa; phylum Chordata; class Mammalia; order Carnivora; family Felidae; genus Leopardus; species Leopardus geoffroyi. Next base: position 16,115,150 of record NC_059328.1, read on the forward strand.
ACGGAGCCGACATGAGCCTTGGAGTCAGCTGGACCATAAACTAATACTTGCCAAACGGTGAGAGCATTATAGAGAAAACAGGGCAGGGTGAGGGGGACAGGGACTGTTTTGGGGAGGGGAGCTGCCATTTTACACAGGTCGATTAGGGAAGGGGGCAGAGATGGGAAGGAAGCTGGGGCATGCAGGGAGGAACAGCACCCTGGGCACAGGGAATAGCAGCTGTAAAGGCCCCAAGGCAGGAATATCCTTAGAATGTTCCAAAAACAGCTAGGAGGCCAGTTACCTAACCTCACAACTAACTGCCCTGAGAGTGAGGTATAATTATCCCCATTCACCAGCAAAGGCTCACGAGGCTCAGAGAGGCTTGCCCAAGGTCACGGAAAAAGTGGCAGGGCCAGTATTCCAACCCTCCTTCTCAGCAAGATGTCCAGGGGCGACTGTCCCCAGAGCTCCCTCCTTCTCAGCAAGATGTCCAGGGGCGACTGTCCCCAGAGCTCCCACGGGGAGGGGCAGGATGGGGAAAAGTACCCAAGTGTCCGAGGTGGAGTTCTGACTCCTTCCGACTGGCTGCGTGATCTCAGGTGTCACATCTCCTTGCTGGGCCTCAGTGGCCTCAGCACTCATGGACCTGAAATGCCTGTTTGTCCACCTCCCAGTTAATAAGGGAGGGGGCCAAAGGGAGGAGGAGGGGAGAACATGATGCTCAGAGGTGACCCTGAGCTTCTCTGGCATCTCAGACCCAATGCTCCTCCCCAGACAGGTATGAATGTTGCATGCAGCCCCTACCAACTTGGACCGCTCAGGGTGACCGCCTGCCTGGCCCCCAAGAGCGTGCACCCTGCCTATGCCTGCCCGGGGCCTGGTCCCCACTCAGCACCTGGGGCCCAACCACAGCCGGGAACCCGTCCTGCGCTCCAGCCCCAGGTGTCAGACATGCCCCTCACCCTCAGCTCCTGGTGTCCTGACCAGGCAGAGGCCCGTGATCAGCCTTTGTAACCAGGGGTGCCAAAGTAGGCCAGCCGGCGAGGGCACCGGGCCAGACCCTGAGGCCCGGCCAAGTGCAAACAACATGCTTGGCGCCCAGATACGGGAGCGTTAGAGCGGGCAGGCTGCCCACTGCCCCCGTCACAACAAGCCATCACCTCCGTCCTGCCGCGAGGGGCCCAGGCACCTCCACTGGGAGCAGGGGACTGCCAGGGAGGCCTCCTCCCCCACCCCCACGCCCCAGGAGTGGGCAGTGGGAATCTCAGAGGCTGGACATGGAGATTCCAGATGCCAGCAGCTGAGCAGGCAAAGCTGCAGAGACAGCTGAGGGGAGTGGGTGGGAAATTAAGGGGGGAAGGGAGGCCTTTTTAACATTATGGGTGGAGTCGGGGAGGGAGAGTCGGAGCTCCCCAGGGGCTGAGGGGAAAGTGGGGAAGGCACAGCACCACACGGGTTCCAAACTGGGACAGGGGAACCGGTAACAATGACAGCAGCCACTCCTTACTGAGTGTGCAAGGCCACCCAGCAGAACTTTGTGCAGTGATGGAAATGTTCTGTTTACAGCCGTCCAATAAGGTAGCCACTGGCCACTTGTGGCTACTGAGCGCTTGCAGTGTGGCTGAGGCAACTGAGAAGCTAAATTGTTACTCAAAACTTTAACTTTTATTATGTTTAATTAAATCTTAAATTTACTACATAGTCACTGGTGGCCAGAGCTATCATACTGGATAGTGCAGGTTACACCATCATCAACCCATAAATTTTCTTGAAAAATGTTTATTTATTTATTTATTTTGAGGGAGAGAAAGGGCGCAGAAGCAGGGGAGGGGCAGAGAGAGAGAGACAGAAAGAGAATCCCAAGCAGGTTCCGTGATGTCAGTGCAGAGACTGACGTGGGGCTCGATCTCACGAAGTGAGATCATGACTTGAGCCAAAATCAAGAGTCAGATGCTTAACCGACTGAGCCACCCAGGCACCCCAACCAATCCTTAAAGCAAGGCTGGAGGTACAGCTGTCTCCACTCTACAAAGGAGGAAACTGAGGCCTGCTCAAGGCCACACGGCTGGCAAGCGGCAGAGGGGAAATCAGAACCCACGCCTGGCCCTTTCATGACGCTCCCCACCCAGGGTTATTATTGTCAACGCTGGAAGGGACTCACGGAAATTGTACATGTGTGGGCGATAAGGCTGCCCAATTAATCAGGACACCAAGTCTCTTGCTTTTGGCCCGAATTCTGTCAGCTATCCCCGTTATCACACGTTGACCAGAAGCTCAGACAGGCCATTTATAAAAGTCCTTGATTTCTTGACATGAAGGAAAGGCAAAACAATGACAGAATAATCCCAGCCGGTTGAGGAGCCAGTCTTTGAGAAAACTGGGAACCTTCAATGACAAGAAAGCTGGGCTTGGCCTCCCTGACCTTATCACCACAGACCCCAGCAGCCCCAGGCTCCTGAATGCCACTCCCTCTCCCAGGGCACATTTCCTGTCTCTAGGCCTTCATAAATGCTGTTCCCTCCTCCTAGGATGCTGTTCCTATGCCTCCCAGTCTAATCTACGCATCCATCCTTCAAGGCCAGGCTAAATTACCACCTCCGCTTTGAAGTCTTCCGGGACCCCCCACGAAGACATCTTTCTCTCCCACACATTCATACGACTTAATTTCTACCTTGTAAAGGACTAGAGATTTGGTCTTAATTATAGCCAAGAGAGTAAATGTCTCTACTCTCCTGCTTGAACCAAAGCTCCTTCAGGACAAAAACCAGCCTGAGTTTTCCCACCTTATGTATATTTTAACCTTTAGACACGTCCCAATGCTGAGCAGCAGCTAGGATATTAATTAGACATTTACTAAAATATATTGAATTATAATAGTGGCTTAGAAGTCTGGGGACTCAATTTCTTATGGCTCGGCCCTCATCTCCCGTGATCCCCACAGGCAAGTCCCTTTCTTACTCTGGACCTCGATTTTCACATCTGTAAAATGGAAGGCAGTGATAGTATCTGTTTCACTGGGGGATTATTTGAACTTCTTATATTTATTTAACAAACACTATGTGCCAGGCACTGGACAAATATCATCTTCGTAACAACCCCATGAGACAGGTATTATAATTACTATCTCTGTTTTATAGAAGAGGAAGAAACGGGCAGGAGAATTTAATAGATAAAAGAGATAATGGAAGTATGTGGCCCAGGGTACGTGCTAAATATATGGCAGTAACGTGTTCATTTCTGTATAACAAAGGGTCTACAGAAAGGGGGGAAATGTAGGGTATTTCTTCAGGGCCAGGCACATAGTAAGTGTTCCTCTAAATATTTGCTGCTTGGGGCGCCTGGGTGGCTCAGTCGGTTGAGCGTCCGACTTCGGCTCAGGTCACAATCTCGCGGTCCGTGAGTTCGAGCCCCGCGTCAGGCTCTGGGCTGATGGCTCAGAGCCTGGAGCCTGCTTCCGATTCTGTGTCTCCCTTTCTCTCTGCCCCTCCCCCACTCATGCTCTGTCTCTCTCTGTCTCAAAAATAAATAAAACGTTAAAAAAAATTTTTTTTAATAAAAAGAAAATAAATAAATGTTAAAAAAAATTTTTTTTTAATTAAAAAAAATAAATATTTGCTGCTAGATGAACTCAGTCTCAAATGTACCAATAATGGTCAGGATGACCCTAACTAAAGCCCTTGACCTGTCAGGCAGTGGCCACTGTCTTTACTATCAGAGCACATCCGTAGAGAACCCCTTTCCTGCCCCTTTCTTTCTCCAAGGATGGGAAGTATGTAACGACTTTGGAGTGACCTCTGTCTAGCTGTGCTAATCCCATGGGTGAATGGAGATAAGAGAGTCTGATTAAGTCTCAAGGGCACAGAATACTCTTGACTTTCTCCAGTCCTGCCAGGGGCTTTGACACTCCTCTCCCCAGCTCCAGCCCAGCCCAAAAAAGGGGAAGAAGGAACAGAATTTGGGAATGGAATGAACACGGATGGAGTTTCCATGCTGGCTCTCTCTCCGTGCCTCAATTTTCACAACTGTCAAATGACAGTAATTCTCACATCGCAGGAGTGGTTTTCAAGATCAGGTGAGACCACGTGTGTAAAGCAGAGGTTCTCCAGCTTCACTGTCCCCAAGGATCTCCTCAAGGATCTCTTGGGGATCCTGTTTGCGCACACGCTCCGATTCAGAAGGTTTGGGCGAGGCCCCGACTGCTGGAGCATGCACCATTCTTTGAGTTAGAACAGCACCTTGCATAGGTTATGATAAAAGTTAGCTCTGCTCTTATTCTAGAGATTTAATCCTTAGGAAACATCTCTAGGGGGCTGGGACCGTTATTTTGCCACTGATGACACTGAGGTCCATTGAGACTGAGTGACTCACCTCATGAGGCAAGAAAGAGGCAGAAATCAAGTCCGGGATCCATCTTTCCCAGGCATCATGCCATCCCAAGCCCCACCCATAAGCAGTGGCCAGACACACAGAGCTGAGGACACAGCAGCCCTGCCCCTCAGCCGCATCACCAGCCCCTGCTGGGCCAGCCAGGCTTCCAGGCAGGGCCCCAGTCTCCCCCAAAAGAGGCCCTGGGCCATCACTTTCCCTCCCCCCACCCCAGACAACTTCCAGCAGCCACCCCCTCCATCGCCTTATAAAGTGGCCAGAGCTGCTCCTCTCCAAGTTGCAGTTAATTTTATATGGACTGAATCCACTGTCATCTCGCTGCACCCTTAGCCTCATTGCTTCACACATTCCTTCTGGAGTAACATTACCTAATTTAACCATAGCCCCTGCTCTCCGGGACTCTCAAAATAGCAGCTGCCAGCGGGGAATACGCCCTAATGTTATCAAAATAAACAATTCTCCCTCCTCCCCCACTTAGTCTGCACCAACCTCAGGACCCAGCCCCTGGGAGTGGGGAACCAGCGGCTCGGAGACTGAGGGGGCCGGGGGAGACCCAGAGAGCCTGCCAAAGCCCTGTTCTCTCCATCCACCCAGCTCTGTCGTATGCCCTCTTCAAACACGTTCCTGGGATCTCCCCATGCCCAGCCTCCCCTCATATCCCCCAGTCATGGGCCCCAAATCCATGGGTCGTTGCTGCCCTGGTTTTGCCCAAGACTGGGATTCAACTTTCACTTTCTCCTAATAACAAAAACTACAATAGTAACCATTTCTTCCATTCCCCGGGTATTCATTACGAGCCACCTACTTTTCGCACCTTGGCCTGCTGACACCTGGGAAGCTGGGATTAGCGTTCTTTTGTTTCAGGTGACGAAAGGGGTGCTCAGAAAGGTGAAGCGACTCGCCCAGGGTCACACAGCCCAAAAGTGCCAGAGTTGGGGTGAGAAGCCAAGCCCGGCTGCCCCGAAGGCCCAGCCGTCATACTACCTTCTAGCTGGGACACCCCTGCAGGGTCCGAGCCTCGGAGAGAAGGAGCACACGTGTTCTTACGTGCCAGAAGGAGCTTGCTCACCCGGTATATTACTGTAGGGTCTGCTTACACGGCTGACACCAAACCACGGGGGCCTATTATGCCTAGCTCACATTTCACCCAGATCCTATGGGCCCTAAGTCTGTCCCCAGGGCCCCAGGGGCACAGGCTTGCCTGTCAATCTGTCTCCAAGACCCTGCCCCCTGCTCCCCACCCATCCCGCCATGTGCCGCCATGTGCCTTTGAGCTGGGCTACCACATTAAAGCAGGGAACACCCAAGCTGACATACCTTGGGCGCAACCGGTGGTTAACGAGCTGCAAGGGCGGGCCTCCCCGTCCCGTGCTGCCCAGAATAATCATTAACCGTGACAGAGCTGAGGCAGGAGCCCAGGCGGCGGCTGGGGTGCTGAGGTCCCTGGTGCTCGAGGGGGTGGCTTGGACCACCTGACTTCCTCAGCTGGCCACGAAAGCTCAACCTGGTATCACCAGGGCAGGCAGTCCAGCCAGTGCCATGGGGGCACTTACAGAAGCCCGAGGTCTCTCTTCACTCACAGCCTGTCCTGCCCTGCTCCCCTCCCAACACTATGAAGACCCCTAAGTGAAGAGCTGTAGACGGGAGGATGGACCCTGGGGCTTGGGGCCTTCTGAAAGGGTGGGGGCAGAACAAAATGGAGCCCCCAGGTTTACCTAGTACCGAGGACCAGAGGCAATTTTCAAACTAATGGTTCCTGTTATTTGTCAACTGTCTCTTCTGGCTGCAGGAGAGTTATATGATCTCTCATCTTCACCAAAACCCTGTGGAAGACAGTATTACCAATCCCAGCTGACAGATGAGGCTCAGAGAGGTTAAGCCACCAGCCCAGCATCACAGAGCAGTCAGCGACGGAACTAGGGCAGGAGGCATAGCGTAGCCGTGAGTCCTGCCAGGGCAAGAGCTGAGCCTTCTGGAAGATGGGATTGGGAGAAGGTACCTGAGGCCAGCAGGAGGCGGGATGGTGGGGGGGGGTGGGGAGGCTCTGGAGCAGTGAAGGGGGAGGGGTGGGACCTGCACCCCCCTCCCCCAGTTGTTCTCCATCCTCCTCTGTTTAGAGAATTCCCTTCAGTTGCTCAGGTGAAACGAAGGTGAGGCCCAGGCAGGCTGAAAGCTTTGATCTTATCACACATTCCTGCCCCAGCCACCCCTTCCCTTCTCCCCACCTCCCCCTTCCCCCACCCCCCATCCAGGAGGTGGAAAACCAGGCTGACTTAACTCTTTCATCCCACTTCCTGAAACCAAATTCAGGCCAGAGCTGGTCTCCGCCTCCCTTCCTCTCTCCCGGGAGGGACAAAAGAGGACCAAGGAGGAAAGCAGGAGCTTCAGACCCACCCTCCTCATTCCATGTCGCGGAGCCCCAAACCTGAACTCTGTGTGCAGCTCTCATTTCTCCTAAATTAAAATCACCAGGGGCACCTGGGTGGCTCAGTCGGTTAAGCATCTCTGACTTCAGCTCAGGTCACGATCTCACGCTCCGTGAGTTTGAGCCCCGTGTCGGGCTCTGTGCTGACGGCTCGGAGCCTGGAGCCTGCTTCAGATTCTGTGTCTCCCTCTCTCTCTGCCCCTCCCCTGCTCACGCTCTGTCTCTCTCTGTCTCAAAAATAAATAAAAACATTAAAAAAAATTTTTTTTTAAGTTAAAAAAAAAAATCACCAGACACAGCATAAATAGCCCCTGTGCTTTTCCACATCCATGAGCTCATCTGAGGCTCACGACAAAACTGGCCTACTCTCCTCTCCAGCCCTGTGGGTCTTCTCACCTGCCCCAGTCCAGGGGGAGCTGTGTCCCCCAGTCCCCTCTTCCCACAAGCTAATTTCAAGGGGAACAGACCGAAGTAACTAGAATAACAGATGGGGGCTAAGACAGAGTCACAAAGAGTCCAGCTATCTCCCAGAGATTGAGTGGCCCTGAAAACCTACTCTTGTAGCCTCCTCCCCCGCAACCCATGCCTTTTATCGACTGGTCCACCACCCAGCTGGCCTCCCTGTCAGACTATAAGCTCCATGAATCCATGGCTGGTTATACCTAACCCAGGGCCTGGCGCAGAGCTGACACTCCATAAATGTTTGCTGAATGAATGTATCAGTGAATGGTCCCCTTTTGCATCTGGGGAAAATTAAGCTCAGGGAAGTTACAGGACTTGTCCCGGATCACACAGGCAGGGCCAGGAGGGGGTACAGGAATCTGTGGCCCTGAACCTAATGCCCATTCACTAAACATGGACAGCACCCCAGATGTTAGCTCAGCAGCAGGTACCCAAGAGGCACAGGGGTGAACCGAAGTGGACAAACCACTGCAGGTGTGACCCCGGGCCCACAGGAGAGGACAGGTTAGGAGGTCTAAGGGAGCAGGCAGCCATGCCCTCCATCTGGCTCCCCGCTTCAGGGCCTGGCACCTGTGGGCTGGTAGCAACCATGAAGGAAGGCATGGGATTGGCAACATGGTAGGCTCTGCAAGGTGGCTACCTCCCCAGGCTCCAAAGAATGGAATACCACCATCTCTTGAGGGGAAGCTACCAGCTTTCTCCAAGAACTCAACGTTCTGTTCCTCTGAGTTGGCAGGAGGCCAAAGAGAAAGAGCAGAGTCCATATTGTGGGTAGAAAAATCAGAGCCCAGGAAAGATGGTCAGTAGTTGGCTGGCAGCTAAGTGGAGGCCCAGGCCCTGACCTCCTGCCTCCTGGTCTGGCCAGGTAAAGGGTGGGGGACTGGGATGGATATCAGCTATCTTGGTGGCTTCCTCTCATTCTTTTCCTCCGTGTTAACGACTCCAGCAGCAGGCCAGGGCCTTCCTGCCCACACACTTGACAACAATGTGAATCTAGAGATGACGGGGACGCACGACTTCTGGACCCTTGCCCCAGATGCCTTCTTGCTCCACCAGCCAAATCCTCTGCTTGCTCTACAAGCCCCACTTCCTCCAGAAAGCCTTCCAGATACCTCAGGCCGAACTGATCTTCCCCTTCCCTGGCAGTCTGCTCCTGTCTGCACTTCGAGTTGCACTGGGTGCTTATGGTTCATGGGTCCTGCCTCCCCAAGACCTAGAGATCCTGGAGAGAAGGGACCCTGCCTCTAATTTCTTCCAGGAGGACGGACAGAGGTGGATTCCGCTCCTACCTTCCTCTGCACATGGCTGTGTGATCTTGGGCAAGTCACTGCTCTCCACTGAGCTGTTTCCCATGAGAAATGGAGGTATATTCCCAACTACATGGGAGAGTAGACAATGCAGATAAAACACCTATAGCACAATGTCTAGCACACAGTAGGTCCTCAGGCAATGAATGAATGAATGAATGAATGAATGAATTCCTGACTCTTCCACTGCACAAGGATGCTCAAATGACACAGTTTGGGACTTACGCATAGATTACGCTCCCAGCCGGGTCACGAGGTTCTGTGCCCTGTGTTTCACCAGGACTGAGGCGGGCACACAGATGGCTCAGAGCAGGCCCCACTTGGCAAAAATTCACTTAACTCCAAATGGCAAAACCTGCAGGTCCCATAAGGAGCTTGGGATGTGACTGAGAAGGATCAAGGTTCTCAAGGGTCTCAATCCCAGGGAAAGCCAAATCCATTTCCCGACGGAATGTTATCACTAAGTTGGGATGGAGGCCAAGGGGCAAAAGGCACCCAAATCTGTGAAGTAGGAGCTGGATAAGCCCACATGGCAGATACGTGGTTTTCTGTACCCTCTGCCAAGACCAGCCCGGTTCACCTCCTCCATGTAGCCTGTCGTGACTACACTAGCCCTCCCAGACTGCCCCTTCTCTCCAACAGGCTGGATCCACTGGGAGAGGGATGACAACTTTGGAGGCAGACAACCTGGGCTCCCCTCCCAGCTGTGACACGTACTAGATGGATGAATTGAGCCAGCCATTCCTCTGCTGTGCCTCAGTTTCTCCCTCTGCAAAATGGAGATAAGAAGGCCAACCTCAAGATTGCTGGGAGCATCATACGCAACAATGCCTGGAGGGAGAGAGCTCCGTGTGGGGCTTGTTTCAAGAGAGGATGGCTTTTTTTTTTTAGTGTTTATTTATTTTTGAGAGACAGAGAAAGAGTGCAAGTGGGGGAAGGGCAGAGAGAGACACACACACAGAACTTGAAGCAGGCTCCAAGCTCTGAGCTGTCAGCACAGAGCCCAAAACAGGGCTCGAACTCATGAGCCGCGAGATCGTGACCTGAGCCAAAGTCGGACGCTTAACCGACTGAGCCACCCAAACGCCCAGAGAGGGTGGCAGTTTTTAATCAAGAGACGGCATGTGTGCTCACTGAGCACTAGCTGACAATCTAGGTGCCTGAGGTCACTGGGGAGGAGAACTTGGAGGACCCAGGGCAGAGTAGACACTGGTCTGTCCTCAGGAAACTCCTAGGTCTCTGTTCTTCTGGCCCAAGGGTCACAGGAAAGCAAACAGCAGAAGAGGGAGAAAAGCCTGTTAAGTGACAGAGGCCACTGGGGCTAGGATTTATGAAGCCAGAATTTCAATCCATCCAGCCCAGTGAGGCATCCAAGAAGAGGCATGATCCCAGTTCCCAACTATTTGAAAACTGGAACCGCCAAACAAGGAGAGGGGATGAGTCAGCTGGGGTGAGGAGGGGAAGCCAGCGGCAGCAGGATGTGGGGCCAGAGCTGGCTCCTTGGGGGTGAGCATGGGGAAGGCAGGGAAGGGAGAGGCGGGGGCAGGGACCCAGAGGTGGGCTGGGAAGGGGCCAGAGGCAGCTGGGAATTCCCAGCCCCGTGCCAGGAGACCATCTGTGGGGTCACCCGAGGCCACCTCTGAAGTCCTCCCCCTGCCCAGCCCCAGGCTGCTTCCCCCTCCCCAAACTGGGACTGGGGAAAAGATGGGGAAAGACGCCAGACGTGACAAAATGAGACACCTGGACGTGACGCACCCTAGTGGGGAAGGGGCAGGTCTGTCCTCAGCAGCCCAAGGCACAGGGTGGAGGGAGAGGTCACCGTGCACTTGTGAGTCTCTTTCCCTCAGCCCCGCCGTTTCTCTGAGAGCCCAAAGGGGTCAGAACTAGGGCTGTGCAGCCCCACAACCCTGGCAAGTGACCTGCTGCAGGCTCCCTCGGGGCTCCCCGGGCAAGGTCTTATCTCCTCCAGTGCGGGCCCAAAGGAGAGTGGGGCTGGGACAGGGTCCCGGGAAGCCCCCTGGCCACTCCCTTTAAGATGCATGGACATCCTCTCTGCACCCATGGGAGCCCCACGGCCTCGCCTCTGGTTGCTCAGAGCCCAACTGCACACATCTGGGAAGGGGACAATGCGTCCGCAGGCCCCAGCCTTTCCCAGGCCACACCCCGGGGTGTGCCCCCCTCCTGCTCCCCCACCAGGAAGGAGCAATCAGGGTGGAAGGGTGGACTCTGTCCTGCAGCTGCGGCCCCAGTGGGGGAAGGGGGGCAGTGACAGATCAGATGCAGTTACATCCAGGCCTCCTGGACTGAGAAAGAGAGGAGCAATGGCTTCCATCTGCTTGGTCAGTGCGGGGTCTGGGTCAACAGCTGGCAGCAGTTCTGATCAGGGAAAGTGTGCCCTGCTGGGCACTGGGAACCCGCAGTCAAATGTCGCTCCGGCTTAGCCCTCAGCAGGAACAATACTAACACAACAGCTCCATTTGTCAAACACCAACTCCACTGCGCACAGCAAGCCAGGGGCGTCTGCGGGGTCTCATGTCCACCAGGGAAACAAGCATCATGATCCCTGCTTCTGACCTGAGGCTCAGAGAGATGAAGGAACTTGCCCAAGGTCACACAGCCAGTTGGGTCGCACTAAGACTTGAAGGCAGGGCCCTTTGAGCCCACACTTTCCCTCGATCACAGGGCCCAAGAGAAAGGGGTTCCAAGTCCAGTGAGGACACAGACAGGCGGAAGATGGCAGTGTGGGCACCCCAGCTTGTCCCACATGCTCCGGGTCTCAGCACAGCGCAGTGGCAGGGAAGGACAGCTGCCCTGTGCCCATGGGCCAAAGCAGCCCCTGCAATCCTCTGCAAGGAGCCTGGGCCTTATTGGCTGGCCGGCTTCTCCCAAGGCCATTAATTTATTCACTGGATAAATGTTCACCTACTATTGCTGGACACTGGGCAAATTGCACTGAATAAAATCTGAATCTATGTCCTCATGGAGCGTCCGTGCTAAACTGGGGGGAAGGCGGTAAATTCTAAATAAACGGACAAATACCTAAGCATGAGCTCAGGCCGTGGGGTTCTAAGGAACCAGCCGGCAGCTCCTTAGATGCATCCTCAGCAAGACGTCCCCCCCACCACACACACACCTGCTCCACAGGCCAGTGCAGAGGCCCCAGCTTGGGCTGGGTGTGCGTGGGGTGCTGCTGGCTGCCCCCCGCTCTGAGTCTGCCCACTGCTGCCCCCATCCCTATGCCTGCCTCCTCCAACACATCCTGGAGTTTTCCCATCTCAATTAGTGGCTGCTCCTTCTGGAGATGCTCACGCCAAAGACCGTGGAGACTTCCCAGACTCCTCTCTTTCTGTCCCGCCCCTTCCCCAATCCATCAGCAATTTCCTGTCAGCCCTACCTTCTAGATACACTCAGGATTCAACCGCCTCGTCCCAACTCCATCGCTCTGGTAGGAGTTCCCATGGTCTCTGGCCTGGATCTCGGCTTGCTTGCTTTTGCCCTTGACCCTCCGCATTCTCTTCTCTGCACGGCAACTAGAGTGACCCCTCATCTCACTCAGAAGCAAAGGCCTTCTCGTGGCCCAGGCTCGGCACATCAGCCACGCTCCCCCCGACTCATGCCACATCGGCCTCCTTGTTTTCCGCAGGTATGCCGGACGCATCCAGGCCTTTCCATTAGCTATTCCCTCCGCCCTTTCCCTAGGTACCTGCAGGGATTGCACCCTTACTTCCTGCAGATGCTTCTGTTCAAGCGTCATCTTATCAGAGGCTTTTCCTGATCCCTCATCACTCTGTACCCTCCTCCCGGTTTTATTTTTTTCATCTGAGCTCTTACTGCCCTCCGACATATTATATTTATTATCTGTCTTCCCACACGAGCTATAATGCAAGTAACACGAGGGGAGGGAATTTGACTTTTTGTTCTCTGCTGTAACCTCGGCGCCCAGAACCCCATCAGGGACTTAGAAGATACTCGATAATCCTTGTTGAATACATTCTGCATCTACCACGCACCTGTAGGGGACTTTAGTTCATGGGATATTTAATCACATACATCAGCGGTCCGTTCATTCATTCAACACACACTGCAAGCCTTTGTGCACCAGAGAGACGCCCCCCTAAAATCCAGAGAACAGAGAAGCAGGGTGCCCTCCTCCATGCCTCAGGGAAAGGGCTCCGGGAGGTAGCCGGGAGCTGGTCCTAAGGACACGTCAGGGAGGCCACAGGGATGTTCCTAGGTCCCTGCAACTCTGGCACAGGTGGGCGTGGGGAAAGGTGGGGAGGGTGGGTTCTGGGGGCCGCCGACACTTGAAAGCCTCACATTCCCAGGCCTCAAAGAGCCGCCTTGTTCCCAGGGCTTACGTGATGGTGCCCCTAGCCCAGCCACCCCCAGCAGCCATGAGCCGCTCCCCTCTCAAGGCCACTATTGACACGGACCCAACACCAGCAGTGAGGCTGGCGTCTCCCCGCAAAGCGAGTTCCACACATTCTTCTAGGTTTCAGTCAGCCAGCTCTGGGCGCTGGGGCGGCCAGCAGGCCAGGGCCAGGCCCTGGGAGCAGGAGGGGGCAGCAGGGCCAAAGGGGCCAAGGCCTGGATTGGGGCAACATTCCAGCTGGGTAGGATCCTCAGCCCAGCCTCCCTCTTCCTGGCAGGAGGGAGATGGGGGCAAGGCCAGGGTCGGCCCTCGGGGGGGAGGGGGCATTGTGCTCACCACATCCTTGGGAAGCTGCTGGGGGATGGGGTCAAGTTCGCCCATTCTTCTTCTAGCCTGACCTCTCACATCTGGGATGGACTGGAGTGGGGGGCAAAAGGCCAGAGCTGAGAGCCCTTCCTGCATATCCCAAGTGGCTTGAGGGTCCAGAATCTATGTCTGGCTTCCAAGTGGCCTCTGAATCATGGCTCTGTATCTTTCCACATCTTGGGCAGCCTTTCTGACTCTCTCTCCTGAGATTCTCGCCCCAAGGCCAAGCAGCCTTGGAACCTCTGCAAACTCGCCCTAAACCTTGAGCCCCCAGGCGCCAACCAGGGAACCCAGTGAGGGCACCTAGCCTTCTTCCCCCTCACTCCCCACACAGGGTAGGGCCCAGCCTGGCCCACTTGGGCCTTCAAGCTTTGGGAGTAATTCAATAGTTTATAGGATCTCAGGGAAAATTTGATGAGGAAACTAATTAATAAACCTACAAACGAACGGGTAGTCCCATAAATGACTGCCCTGGAGTTAAGTCTCTCTAGCCTCCTGCCAGGATAGGCATCCCCAGGAGGCCCCAGGATACTGAGGCATGCTCATCCTGAGTACCTCTGTCCCCGAAGCCAGACCTGAATACTCCTTGTCTGAGGTAGCCTCTGCACTACGTCAGACCCGAGTTCTTACTTTTATCAACATCGGTGACAACAGTTTTATTCACATCTACTGCTTGCTGCAAACAAGTGAGATAGGACTCAGAGTGGCGAGGAGAGCTTTGTCTGGCGTCAAAGCCTGGCTCATGGTACCATTGAGTATGTGTGTACTGTGAGCCACTGGGCAAGTTATGCAACCTCTCTGTGCCTCGATGTCCTCTGCTTAGAGAATGGGGACCACACTACTAGCTATGGTTTAATGCATTCAACAGATACATTGACTGAGCACTTACTACCTGCCAGGTGCTAAAGACAGAGCAGCAGAACAAAAACGCACAAGGTCCTGCTGTCATGGAGCTTAAACTGGTGATGGGGGGCAGGGAGGAGAGAGGGAAATAAGTAAACAAATACATGTCAGATGGTGACAGTAAAGAAAAAGCAGTGTAAGGGGACAGAGTATGTTGGGCAGAGTAGTCAGAGACTTGAAGGAAGACGGGCAGAGGGTCATGTAAATATTTGAGGGACAAATGTTCTAGGTAGAAGGAACAGCAGATGCAAAGGCCCTGAGGTGGCAGTGTGTTTGGCATATTCGAGAAACAAAGACCAGTGTCACTAGAGTGAGTAAGCAAGGGGAAAGTTGGCAAGAGGAGAGATTGTAGAGGGAGTGGGGGAGGCCAGATCCCAAAGGGCCTTGTGGACTATATCAGGTCGGGGGCGTGGGTCTGATGGTGAGCCACGCGGGGAATGCTGGGAGATTCTGAGCAGGGGAATGACATGGGAGAATTTGTTGAGAAACTTTGTGCCTGGCAAACTGTAGGCACTCAATAAGTGTTAACTATCCATATTATTTTGTTATCATATGACCTGGCACCCCAGCACCTCCCTTCCTACCACCTCAAGCCCTCAACCCAGTCACCTTCTGCCACCTTCCTTTCACCCTGTCTTCCAGGCTGCGCCTCAGACCCACGGATCCCAACTTGCCTGTGTTCAGCCTGAGAACAGGCCTGGGCCAAGCCAGGCGGGGGCCACTACTCCCCACACACAGGGAGCTGGGCCTAGTGCACTTGGCAGGGGCGGGGTATCCATCTCTGTCCCTTCCAGCCTCCGCCTCCCTCTGTGACCTATAGCCCTCCCTCTGGAAATCCCCAAGGCACACTCGTTACAACCCCTTCCCACCAGCAAGTCTGGGGCAAGGGGAGGGGGCATGCAGAGCATGCCAATTATGTCCAGGGGAGTCTGAGATGGTGCTACCCCTGAGGGAAGGGGAGGCTCCTCCGTTTCCTGCCCGCCCACAGTCTCCCTGGTGAGGAAACCCAGGCGAGGCAGGAAACAGGTATCTCAGTGACTTCCCTCCGCAGCCCTGGAAAACACCGTAATCACGGCAGCCCCCTCAAGATTCCGGTCTCCTGGCAGGACCGGCCCCAAGAAAGGAAAGGCTAAGGTCCCAGCAGGAAGAAAAGGGGTCAGCAGGCCAAGGCAGGCGCTGAGTCACCCAGGCCTGGCCCCCACCCCCAGCAAGCCTCTCCACCTCCTCTGAACTGAAATTACTCCCACACTTAATCACAGACCACCGCTTCCTGTCTCCTGCCCCCAAGGAGGTCTTGAGCTCCCTAAGGACCACCTTACCTTCGCTTCTGTCCTATCCTCACCCATGCACTGTTGGCTCGTGGATGTGAACCAAAGGGCGGAAAAGATAAAGGGCAGTGGGCGAAGAAGAGCCCAAGGCTTGCTGGGGCACTGGGTTAGGAGCCTGATGTCATTTAAAAAATGCACCATGAACTCCTTACCCCATTTGACAGATGCGGAAACGGAATGCTCAGGAAGAAGAAACTGCCTCAGATCACAGGCTAGAAAGTGACAGAGCTGGGATTCAGCTTTCGTGGGTCCATGAGACTCCAGAAGCCAAGATCTTTCCAGCTTTCCACCATCAGCCGGGGGGTGGGACGCTGAAGACCTCGGTGTGGTTGCTGACAAGACCATAATCCCACAGGATTGGAACTGCCTATTTACCCATCTCAGTTCTGGGAAAGCAAAGACAGGACCTTCCTGTAAACCCCAGCCAGATGCGCTGGTATGCAGTAGGTGCCTAGCAATATCTGCCGAATGAATGAACCCCTGAACCCCCACTGACTGTCATGGAACGCTGCTCAATGAAGATATGTTGAATGAACAAGTGAATGAGATGATTGGCTGCAATCTGGAATTTCTGTTGAAATTCCTCCCGCACACAGCAAATAGCTCCACCCTCCTCCTCACTCTGACCACTGTAGAACCCAGCATTCAGGAGCCTCTCCGCAGAGGCAGAGCTGGGGGAGTTTCAGAAAAGGAAGACATCTCATGTGCTAGGTTGGTGCCTACTTTTTTGGAAAAGTAAAGATCAAGTTCAGATCGGGACTGGGAAGCAACTGGTTGGGCCCTGCTGGATGTGCAGGGGTGAGAGGCTGAGAGAGGGGATTAAGGAAGCCCTGCAGATAGGGAGTGGGGGAGGAGAGTTGCTAGGTGGGCGGGGCAAGAGAGCTGAGGGGTCAGGTCTGGGGTGGGGGCTGAGCACAGATGTGAGATAGAGGTGGCCAGGACAGGGATTCAGTCACTGGGTGAACACCGGCTTAGAAAAGCCCCTCTCTTGGCTCTGAGAAGGGGAGGGAAGAGGGCAGGGGCAGGGACAGGGACCACCTAAGATCATCTCAAAGAGGGTGGGGGTGGCTCTGTGGTTCACCAGGGCAGGCCCAGTTCCCTAAAAGTGCCCCCACCCACATCTGCCACCAGCGGCCTGCCCACTGCCCCTGCCCCACCCTTCTCGAGTTCACTCAGGTCCTCAGAGCGTCTTCTGGCCAAGCATTCTTTCCCTCTGCATGGGCCCATCCAAGCTCAGAGCCGGGAACCGGGCTGTAATGGCAGGCCTCCCCTGCACCTGAGGACCCGGGAAGAGGACAGTGGGACACAGGCCCACTGAATATCCGCCACTTAACAGGCCAAGCACCAGGCACTTTCATGCGCCTTCCATCCAGTCCCGCCAACCACCTTCAAGTTATATGTACTTGGAGGTCATGCATTTTGAGTTCCCTTTGGCCTTGTGGGCTGGTCTCAGAAAGGTTAACTAGCTTGCCGGAGGTCACACAGCTACTGCAGAAAAGGACAGGGATGGATTCAAGCCCTGGGCTGCAGGACTCCAGGGCCTGTGGGTGTTCCACACAAACCTCAGCTGTGTCCGAAGTGGTTCTTTACTTGTGCCTGCCTGGTTACTAGCGGGCCAGACGGCCTGGTAAAGTTCCAGTGAGGATTGATAGGCTCCCCATCACCAGCGAATGCCCCCTTTCCAAGTTGGCACAGAGAGGGGTGCCCTTGCCCCGCCAAGTTCCCGCCCTGCTCGAAGTTTCTCCGCCTGGTCCTCAGGAATGGCAGGCCGGGCCATGCCTAGAGCGACTGGGAGACTCGACAACGTGGCCGGGCGACCCATGGGCTCTCCCGCGGGCCGGCCCCGCCCCCGACCCCACGCAAGGTTCCCTGGGCGCCCCTCGGGACTGCCCCACCGCGGAGGGTGGCGCCGGCCTGTGCCTGCCCGGGGTCCCTGGCGGGCGCCGCAATCCCGAGCCAGAGTCCCAGCCAAGTTGGCGGGCGCGGCGGGCGGGGCCCCGGGCGCCCCCCGCCCCGCACACTCACCGCGAGCAGCCGCCCGTGCAGCAGCAGCGCCAGCAACAGCGCGCCCGCTGCCCGCTGTCCCATGGCCCGGCCGGCTCCGCTCGCTCTCTCGCTCGGCGCCCGCCCGAAGCCGCCCGCTCTCCAGCCTGCGGAGTCCTCGGGACGGCGCGGCCCGCTCCCGCCGCCCCCACCCCTCCCGCCGCTCGCCCGCCCCGCCCCGCCCCGCGGCCGGCCGCCCCGCCCCCGGGCGCCAGGCCCCACCCCGGACCGCCCCGCCCCGCCGCTCCAGGCCCCGCCCCCGGACCGCCCCCGGACCGCCCCCGGACTGCGGGCGCCGCTCGCTGGAGCCCGAGCCCCCGGCGCAGCCAACTGGGCCTTTGTCTGGGCCCCCAGCCCCCTCGGCGCGAGCCGCGGCCCAGCCCGGCTCCCCGCCAAACCCGGCCTGGAGTGCGGGATGGGACGGGGCCCTGCGCGCCGACACCGGCCGCGGCTCCTCGCGCACGCGACCCCAGCACGGACCCCACACCCCCTTTCGCACCCGGCGCCGGGACTCCTCATTCGCGCGCCCAGAAGTCCGCGCGCTCTCACACACGCCGCCTGCACACGCGCACCCGGGCACATTCACACACACGCCAAGCTGGCCTCCCCCCCACCTTTCACACTCGCGCACGTTCACGCCCTGGCCCCCCGGCCGACTGTCTTCACGCGCTCAGATGCACACATGCTCTCTTCAGAACTGTCACCTCTGCAGGTGACATAGCGGACACGACTTTCACACACTCAGCCGCTCACGTCCCTATTCACACGTTTACACGGACTCACAAGGGAATCCCCAGACCCGAAGTGTAAGGACGTGTTTTCCTACACAAATGCCACACAGGCGCCCACAGTTCACACACAGGCCTTTTGCTCGCACACATGCTGGCCCGTCTTTTTTACATTTTCTCCTACGCTAACTGCAGCGATTTATTAATTTTTTTTTAACGTTTATTTATTTTTGGGAGACAGGGAGAGACCGAGAAACCACAAACCGCAAGATCACGTCCCAAGCCGAAGTCAGTTGCTTAGACTGAGCCACCCAGGCGCCCCTAACCGCAGCGCTTTACAGTGGGCCCTAGAGAGCGAACTGAATTGCCCCTCACACGCACCATTTTCCCCACCAACCACTCACAGACCCACTTGGATGGACGTAAATCTCAGCCCCGGCGCCACAGACCCCCGAGTCCCACACGCAGGCCCAGACACAGACCCTGTCAAAGCCCTAGTCACAGATGCTTGGGTGGTAAGTCCCAGTCCCCGATGATCCACCTCTGACACAGACCCACAGACAGCACACTCGGCCATGCCACTGGGTCTCTCTGCCTGGCTCGGGTCTCCTTTCTGCCTGAAAATTTCCAGGGCAACCCAGGCTCATGGGTGGAGAGAAAACCGGCCTGTGTGTGCGTGTAAGCATGTAGCGTAGAGGAAAACCTTTTGAGTAATGATAGAGGGAGGAGAATAAAAACTGAAGTTTCCATTGTTTCCTGTGAGAGTTGCTAGGTTCCAGAGACTCATGGCTGGGTTTGCAGCCAGGAGTGAGGTGAGCTGTGGACAGAAGGAAATGCCCAGCTAACCGGGCGGCACCAGGCCTGGCTCCGGAAGGCATGTTCCCTGTGATAGGGGCCTGCAGGCTCCCGGTCACTCTGTGGCCTCCCATCTAGGCGCCTGGGGGATTGAGAAAATGCTGGCGTCCCGACCCCCATCCCAGACAGATGCTCCATCCCCAAAAGATTGGGTTCTTCACCCCGTGGGGCCTATTTCTGGGGGACCAGCTCAGAGCTGTAAAGGACAAACACTACATCTGCAGTGCTTTGGTCAACTCCTTGGCCCCAACCCAGATGCCAGGCACAACACCGAGGAAGGACTGTTACTGCTCCAAACAGGGAGATACAGGTAGACCGAGGAGGGATGTCTGATCTTGACCCTTGGTGAATCCCTAATCTGGTGGCAGGAAGCAAGAGGATATAGTCCCCTGTCCTCATGCTGTTCTCAGTCTGATAGAGAATCCCACCCCTCCCGCCTCACTGTGCAATCCTGAGCAAATTAGTCAACCTTTTGAGGCCTCAGTTTCATCATCTAGAAAATAGGAAAAGGGGGCACCTGGGTGGCTCTGTTGGCATCTGACTCTCGGTTTCATCTCAGGTCATGATCTCACCGTTGATGAGTTCGAGCCCTGTACTGGGCTCCACACTGACAGTGCAGAGCCTGCTTGGAATTCTCTCTCTCTCCCTCTCTCTCTCTCTCTCTCTCTCGCTCTCTGCCCCCCCCCACTCACTCTCTCTATCAAAATAAATACACTTTAAAAATATTTTTTAAAAATTAAGAAAAAGAAATTAGGAAAAGGAGACTATTACTAAGACCTCTCTAACAGTGCTGTTGAGGATCAAAATGAATGAATGAATCTATTTCTTAAAAAAGGACAGCTTCAGGCACATAGTAAGCACTAAATAAATGGTAACTCTTTCTCTGATTGCTGTCTCTGGATGAGCTCCCAATCCGAAGAGGGAGACACAATTCCGCCCTCGGGGGCTCTAGTCTGATGGAGGAGCAGTGTTGCACCCGGTGTGTTGCTCCTAATCTGAAAACTAGGTACAGCCTTCACCCCCAGGACTTCCAGCATGATGGATGAGCACAGCCTTGCATCGGAGCTCTCCCTCTCTGATGAAGAAAGTTACAAAACTCCACTGACTTCAGAGTTGGCAGGTGGCCAGCCTTGGTGGCGGGATTTTTCCAAGGCCTTTGCTGTCTGTGGAGGGTCAGCGTCCGTGACAAATCACATTTTGTGAACTGCCCCGGTGTCTTTTCCCCACCTCGGGCCCCTTAAGTCCCGGAGCTTTGGCTTCTTGGATGATTTGCTCATGGGCAAAGGGAAAAGCGGAACAAGCAACCCTTTGTAGATGTGTGGTTAAGACTAAACCCGAGCTATAAGTCTTGCTGGCTCAAAGAGGTCGTGCTAGAGATGGTAAAGACGACTGGAGGCTGGAAGCAGCAGGGCTGACGCAGAGGGCAGGAAAATATGGCCTGTCCGGAAAGTCTTCCAGAATAACTCCACCCACCCTGAGGATTGGTCATCCACCGATTTATTCTGTATCCTTTCCTTCCCACTAAAGGATCTGGCCAGCTCTGTTTTCCTTTGCAGTCCTTGATATCTTTAGTAAATGTTCTCAAGTTGCTTTGTCTAGGGCCTGGCTATCTCCTCATATGGCTTAAAAGGGAAGCAGAGGCAGAACTTTGGGGCTTTGCTGAGTCCGGGAGGCGCCTGTAATCGCACCGTATGCACTCATAGCTCAGGGTGCTCGTCATACTCTTGGAGAGAAACAATTCAAGTCTTGCACAAGGTGCCTTAGATAAGGAGAGACTCTGAGGGTTTGGATAGGTAATAGTAGCCAAACAATCTGGCCTCTGAGAAACGGGAGTTGGGTGCCTTCTGGAACCAGCAGCCAGAGTTTGTGGGTGACCTGTCTGCCACTCCAAAATTGACAGGACTCAGCTTTTCTTGGCTTCCACTTCCACTCCAAATCTTTTCTCTGCCTCAGAGCTTCTCACTTGTTTCACAAGCCTTTGTTCGTTCATTCATTCAGAGCTACAGTGAATGGTTGGGCAGGTTGTTCACCGAACAAGAGTATGCAGCCAAGTGGGCCCTGCTTTGGGGCTAGATCTGCCCAGAGAGGGTACCTTTTGTTCATATGAGCAAAAGCACCGTATGGGCTAACTGTGGACCTGCATTCATTCAATAATGAAAATGAATACCTGTTTTGCACAAAGGTTCCAATACCTGTGTGGGAAAACAGATGCTGGCAGGGTAAGGATATGTCCTTGGGTGATAACATAGAACAGGAAAATTGGTATTAAAAGGGAGTGGAGATGGAGGAGAGGAAACCTGGGGGTGATGTGAAGAGGAGGAGGAGGACAGAGGACACAGTTCTAAGCAGACAGTAAAAGTTCCCATGAGAAGGAGAGGACCCTACAAGGCCTGGCAAGATACAGTCCTGCCCATTTCTCTAGCCACCTCCTTCCCCCAACCTGGTCTCTACGCATGCTTTTCCTTCTCCCCGAGTGCGTTTCCCACCCAATACCCCCTCCTCTTCATCCTACTCTCTTTTAGTGTTTAGCTCGAAGATCGTGCCACCATCGAAGCCTTGCCTGACCTCCCAGGCTAGGTCATGTCCCCTGCTGTATTTTCCCACAACCTGCCTCCCCCAAGCTTCTCTCTCAACATTTTTACAGTTGCAATAATTTGGAAGATCGTTTAATATTATGAGGCATAATAAAGGCAGGGAGCGTGATGGTCTGATTTCTGTCTTATTCCCAACTGTATCCCCTGTGAAGGGCACAGTGCCTGGCAGGGAGCTGGCACTTGGATGATTTCACTTGAATGAAAGAACAAATTGGTAAATGTCCCCGTTCTAGTCTGTACTTGGAGCAGATACATTCCCCTCACTGTTTGATTAACACTGAATCTCAGGTGCCTGGGTGGCTCCATTGATTGATCCCAGTGTCATGGGATCAAGCCCCACATTGGGGCTCAGCATGGAGCCTGCTTGGGATTCTCTCTCTCTCTCCCTCCCTCTCAAAAAACAAAAACAAAATGAAAAACCCCACTGGATCTCATTTAATTATTACCACAGTTCTGGGTAGTTGGCATGACAGTGTATTTTATTTTATTTTATTTTATTTTAGAAGTTTTTTTTAATGTTTATTTATTTTTGTAGGAGAGAGAGAGACAGAGCGCAAGCAAGGGAGGGGCAGAGAGAGAGGGAGACACAAAATCCGAATTAGGCTCCAGGCTCTGAGCTGTCAGCACAGAGCCGGACGTGGGGCTCAAACTCACAAACCGCGAGATCACGACCTGAGCCGAAGTCGGACGCTCACCCGGGTGCCCCATGACAGTGTATTTTATTACTGCCCTTTTCCAGACAAGGAAACTGAGGCTCCAAAGCACGGAGTGGCTTGCCCAGATCGCACACGGTCAGTATGAGGTAGGGCCAGGATTCACAGCCACATCTGTCTGACTCTAGAACCCACATTCTCTACCACGTCCAATTCTGCCTCTCTCTGGGTTGTTCCCAACGCTGCCTAGGTAGAAGTGTGGCTTTTCTGAAAATAGCCTGGATTTGACCCTTCTGCCTCCTCCAGAAATCTCCCCACCCCCGTCCTTACCAATCACTTTCTTGCTGAGCTCCCATTCTGGGTCCCAGGCCTGGGGCCAGGTTCCCAGCCTGTGCCTCACGGAGCACCTGCCCTCTGAGATGCTCCTTCACGAAGGGGTTCCCTGCTCACAAAGTTTGGGAACTCTGCGTTCTTTCCTACACTTTGGCCATCTCGAGGGACACCGACACAGGAACGTTTCTGAGCAGGCCTCCAGTAAAGTCGCCTGCCCAACTCTATCGAATCCAGCATTCAAGATACTTGAGAAAGGAGCCCATTTGTTTTTGTGAGAAAACCTTTTAACATTTCACAAGACTGGTGTTTCTCAGAACACGCTTTGCAAATACTGCCGCCTGAGCCTGGCTCCTGAGCTGACCATAAATGGTCTCTATAATTTGAATTTGTCACTCATGCCCGCCCCCGCCCCCCCCTCCCCTCCAGCCGGTTGGAATTCTTATGGCCTCCATACACTCCCTCACATTCCTGCCCACGCACTCCTGCTTCAGCAGGAGAAGACTTCTGTGCAGGGCCCGTAGCTGGAGCCCCATAAATGCTCATGTCCCTTCCTCTGTTACTGTGCACGCACGCATTTTACTTTATGTCATCAGTGTATGTGTGCAGTTTCCTGTTCGCTTTTCTTGCCTACCAGTCTCCTCCTAAACACAGTTCTGCGTGTCCAGCAAAGGCCAGCGCTACTTAAAAATGGCTCTGTGGATCGGTGCCAGTTCCCAGACTGTGTATGACCGGTCTGAGATAAGAAACTCGCACAGAGTGTAAATCAACCGTATTGGTGAGCCCTCTGTTTAACTCAGCCGACGATCTTTTCCTGCCATACTAGCTCCGTATCACAAGCAGCACACAGATGTGCATACCATCACCTGCTCCTTGCTGCAAATGTTACCCGTTAGGAATCTGTGGGCCAGCTTCTTTGCACGGCACTTGTATTGGCTTTGCACGCGACACTGGTGATAACGATTTGGTAGTGTGTCTCATCAACACGCCACAGTTCATCAACCCTGTCCTGTCGGTGGATATTCGGGCTGTTTGCTTCTCTAGTTCCCTCAGTTTTTAAGGGCCACGAATCTGAGGCCAGAAAGGTGGAGTGGCCTTTGAGGGGTCATGAATGGCAGAGGCAGGCCTCCCACCCTGGCCTCCTGACCCGAGGCCCCTTGTTCCTTCCTCCAGCCCGCGCTTCCCTTCCCACTGGGCTGATTTTCCGTCCCTTTCATGCTTTTCTTTGCGAGGTTATGAGGTTTCTGCAGTGTTCCCACATGTTGTCTTTTGGAGCTTGAGAGAAATCCTTTTGGAATGTCCTGTGCCTTCTCCCTGAGTTCCCGGCTTTGTTCAATTGTTCACGATAAATTCCTGCCCTGTTGGGAGGGGCCCAGGAGGCTGTTAAGTTTGCCAAAAATGGTGGTACCAACTCAGGCATGGCTCATGTCTGAGGCTCTTTGCTTCTGCTGAGATTGCAACTTAAAAGAGGGCAACGTGCATGCAGCTGGGGTGAGGACAGGGTACCCCCACTCCTAGTTTTCTGCTTTGTGTGTAGGGTAGGCAGAACCAGCCGTGTGCAGACAGAAAAGACAGTGAGGGGTAAGGTGGGCCTCGGGAATGGGGTTGGGGGCGTGGTGGGCTAAGGTTTAGAGACTTAGGTTCAGAAACGAGGAAAGGCTGGTGGGATAGTGAGGGTTGGGAATAGGATGATGTGTCGCTCCAACATGCGCCTCGTCAATACAAAAAGTGGCATTTACTTTCTAGAATCATAGAACGGTGATATCACATTATTTGTTTGAAAAGGGCTATGTCCGATTTTGTTAATATACAAAAATAATTCTGATGTCATGCACCTATCCCCAGTGTTACCCAATGATGCAGGGACCGGTGAATTGGGCAACTGAGACCACAGGTGACCTCCGAGGAAATTTCTCTCTTTGTTTCCTACTTCCCAGAAAGAGCATATTTCAGGTTAACACGGCCCTGTTCAGAACACTGGTGTTGAGGCGCGTCCCAGACCCCTAGAGGTAAACACCATCCTTGCTTTGTCTAGTTTACTGCATATTTTGGATACCAAGATTTACCCCTCTTTCTCTTGGGATCTATTCAATAAATACGAAGGAAAAACCCCTGCAATTTGGATGGAAAGGGCATTGGCCGAGGGTCAGAGCGCTGGGTTGGAATCCCAGCTCTGCTCCATTCCAGCTGCAGGAGCTTAGGGATGGCACTTTTTCTCTCTGAGCCTCAGTTTCCCCCTCTGCAAAATGAGGTACTAAAACTTAGCCTCGTTGAGAGCACAGAGGGCTGAGACCCTATGTTTCAGGCATCGGACACATGCCTGGAAGAGCGTGGGTGCTCAATAAATGTTGAGGTTACTTCTACAGGCGTGAAGGGCTTTCCCTGACGCCCCCCAACCCCCCCGCCCAGCTGTGGTGACACCTAGCTTCTTCCGTATACAAGCTGGGCAGCACACCAGGCTGTGACATTGTTCTATAGTCAGCATGCTGCTTCCTGTTTACATAGACCTTGCAGATCCATGGCTTGAACAGTGGACACAGAGGACTTCCTGTGGTCTCTGCTTGGCCACATGGAACAGCCAGCCTTCTCTAGCTAAGAGCCTTATTTTCTCTGCACTTGGGCTAAGTGCCTGGTGAAAAGGGATTCGTGAGCAGTGAGTATCCGAGCAGCGGTCAAGCCAAGCACAGAGATCCTGTCCCTTTAACATATAATCCAACCCGCCACCAGTGGTCAAACTTCATTTGAGCACCTACTATGTATTGGGCTCTGTAATGATATTTGCCATTCATTGGGCATCCACTGTGTACGTTTGCAGGGCACCTACTATTTGCAAGATGTCATAATCGTGAAGATAATTGTTATTACGATTGAACACCTACTGTGCACATAATACTCTATAATGACAATGCCAACCAGTTTTTGAAGAGCCACTGTGTTGTATGCACTGTAATCATCTTTATCATAATCATTTATGCCTGACCTCTCTGTGCCTCAGTTTCCTCATCCATACAATAGGGACAATAGTAACTTCCTTGAAGGACTGATGTGGGGATTAAATGAGTTATTATGTATAAAGCACTTAAACCAATGCCTAGTATATAGCTAAGAGCTTAATAAATGTTGGCCATAATTAATAGTTATTGAACATCCATTGCATATAAGACACTCTATTCTCCAGACAATAGTAATTACCATTGCTGAGCGCCTATTGGGCACACTGATCTGTAATCGATATTAATAACTGAGCCCCTATTGGGGTGCCTGGGCGGCTCAGTCGGTTGAGCACCCGACTTCAGCTCAGGTCATGATCTCGCAGCTTGTGAGTTCGAGCCCCGCGCTGGGCTCTGTGCTGACAGCTCAGAGCCTGGAGCCTGCTTCGGATTCTGTGTCTCCCTCTCTCTCTGCCCCTAACCCACTCGCATTCTGTCTCTGTCTCTGTCAAAAATAAACATTAAAAAAAAATAAAAAATAAAAAATAACTGAGCCCCTATTGTGAGCCAGAACTGGGCTAGACACTGGAGGCCTCAAGGGCAGTGTCGTAGGCAAGGGTCTTACACTCTGCTTAGGGGAAATTAAACCGATTTGGAGTCAGGCATCTCCAGAAGAGTCAGGGACAAATCTTATGCAAATATGGACCTAGGGCAGGAAGGGGATGGCTTTGAGTGGCCAGACAGAGGATTTGGGAATCAGGACATCTTGAACTATCTCTTGAGTTGTGCCAAAATGGATTCTAATAAGCTGTATTCCTACAAATGTCCACCTGGGGAATGGGTCACTGGACAATTGAGTCTTCTCCCTCAGGAGGGAAGGGATCCCAGAGACAAGGAAAGGAGTGTGCTGGACTGCTGAGCTTTAGGCCCAGGGAGGATATCCCTTGTTCCTCAGAGATGAAATAGAAGTGGGGGTGAATTCAGTAAACTGGGGTCTGGTACGCCCTTCTCTCCTCCTATCCTTCCTCCTAGCTTTCCTCCTATCCCGACACCATCATGGTGACCTCATGATAGGGATATTCACGCTTGGCCATTCTCTGTTTGGCCATGCAGCTAGGTAGGCCAGAGCAGGCCACTCCCTCTAAGAGTCATGGAATCTTGTAGAACTGCAGGTTCTGCATTATTTTAAGGTCAGCCCCATTCCACACGCTGACCTGCTACTGGCTCTTGTATTTCCAAGGAGACAGGAAAGCTCCAGCAAGTAGGGCCTGGGCCTGAAGTTCAGAGTCACACAGAAATGGTCCCAAGACCAAAAATGGGAAGTTGGCTCAGAACTCAGGAGGCCTGAGTTGAGGGGCAAGTGGGGGGAGGGGGGGCACTCTCAATTCTCAGCCCAGGCCTGGCTTGGGACTAGGAAGACAGATTTAGAAATATCAGAATCGGGGGCCTTTAGGGGCCATCGAAGCTACCCTAATCATTTACAGAAGGGGAAACAGGTCTGGGGAGAGAAAGTGATGTACCCAAAGTCCCAGGGCAGGCTAGTGGCCAAACGAGGCTGGAATCCCAGTCTCTATGATCCCTCAGTCCCTGGATGCCTTGTGGGGTCTCACTTCTCAGCACTCAAATCTGTTGAGTCTCTGAAGGTTTGGAGGGAGCCCTTGGTGGCTCAGGGAACATTTGCTCGGACATTTCCAGCAAGAAACTTGGGACCTCCTCATTCTGACCCTCCAGCCCTCATCTGGCCTGGACAGAACCACTCTTCAGAGATTTCCTAGGAAGGGCATTCCCTCCAGTGGCAACGATCTCTGATTGCCTCTCCCACTAGCCATCAGAAAGTTTTCCTCTGCATCCACCCTAAGCCCCGGTCATTAAAAACACATCCTGAAGAGAATATAGACGAGGCACTTAGAATAGGGCCTGCTCCACGATAAGGGCTCTGTGAAGTCTTGCTACTGCTGTCACCACCACCACCACCATCCTGTCATCGTCGTCATTATTATTTCTGTTCACATTGGGCAGTGGTAAAATCAACATCCACAACAATCCTGAAACCAGAAGAGTATGAATAGGGATCGGGAATGAATAGCTAGTCTATTTCTCTTCCCATGGGGAAACCCCCCAGTGATCCATTCAAGATATAAACCAGAGATTCCAAACTGTGGCCTGTGGGCTTCACATTCCACCCGCAAGTATTTTTCTTGGGCCCACCGAGCACTAGGACATTTCTGAATTTGTTGTTAGCATGTAAACATGAGATTCCTGGCTTTTTTTTTTTTTGGAAAAAGCAACAACCCGTCTGAGAGCTCGGTTTAGACCGGGTATTTCCTCTCCCCTCGGCCAGTTCACCCATTAACTTGTACCTTCCCGGCCCTGGAGGTCCTTGAGTTTATAACCCCCAATCCAAATGGCTGTTCTGCCCCCTCCCCTCCAACAGAGCCTCGGAAGAAGCATTTTGCCACAGACCATTTATTTTCTACTGCTGCAGCCCGATGTGCCTGTACCCATTTCGCGGTCGATGTTACCACCAGCTACAGGGTTTGGAGATGGGCTCGGGGGCTCTCCGGCCCGAGCGGATTGCCTCCCAGAACTTGGGCAGGTGACCCAGGGAAAAGATCCCGTTGCCGAACAAGGGGAGCTCAGGCAGCTTCGTCCCCGGCCTCTGCGGCAGCACGGGTGTAAGGCTCCGTCTCTGAAGCCGGGGTGGGCATCTGGCGTGGGCAGGCCCATCCACACACTGCAAAGCGTTGACGGCCCCGGGGGACGGCACCATGCAGGTGTTGGTGTAGTCGTCGGAGGCGGCCACGCCGGTGACGGGGTTGGAGTAACTACGGGGGAAGGCGTGGTCTGGGTGGTCCAGGTGGATGGAGGTGGCCGCACGCTCCAGGCAGTTGGCTGCAAGCCTGGGCAGGCTCCGTGACGATTTGGAGCAGGAGGCACTGGTGAATCTGTCAAGGTAGTTGATGCCTTTGATGAGTTGGTCCAGGAAGGTGGGGCTACAGGGGCCTGAGGGACGTTCTGTACAGAGCAGGTAGCGGGGGCCGCCATGGTAAGCGGGTTTTCTGGCCACCTTGGGGTGGTTCGCCAGGTGGCTTGTCTCTACGAACTTGGAGTTGTAGGGGCGGCCCATGCAGATTTTCCTCACTGGGAGTCTGAAGAAGCTGGGGCTGTCGGGCTGCTCCGAGGAGGGGCTGCAGCTGCTGGTCTCAGAGCCGCTCGGGGTGGGGGGGCGTTTGACACCACCAGCCCTGCTCACACCAGGGCCGTGGGGCCAGCCTGGAGCCTGGGCCGAAAAGGACACGTTGTTGGGATGGTTCAAGCGGCTGCGGATGTTGGAACGGCTCACCGGACGTCCGGACATCGTCCCGGCTGGGCAGATACAGCTTCGTGGCGCCGACCTGCCGTGAGCTCACCTGGAGGCTGGCTACCGGGCCTGGTGAAGACAGTTGGGTCAGCTCCTCTCGGCTGCCTGCCCCCTCCCTGCACGCTTTCTCCCCGTGGGTTCCCTCTGGCTCCGGAGAGCCAACAGCACCCTTCTCCTACTCCTCAACGTCCTCCTAGGCCCTGGGGATTTTCAAACTGGAAAACAGACACCTTATTCTTCAGAAAGCAAGAGATGAGGTGGAAGGGGAGCCTGGGTGGCTCAGTCGGTTAAGCGTCCGACTTCAGCTCAGGTCACGATCTCACCGACCGTGAGTTCGATCCCCGCGTCGGGCTCTGGGCTGATGGCTCAGAGTCTGGAGCCTGCTTCCGGTTCTGTGTCTCCCTCTTTCTCTGCCCCTCCCCCGTTCATGGTCTGTCTCTGTCTCAAAAATAAAGTTAAAAAAAAAAAAGAGAGACAAGGCGGAAGGCAAGACCCTGAGAACAACTCAAGGCCAGAGGACCCTTAGGAAAAGTGGGGCAGTCTCCTTGATCCTTTGGCTCTGGCCTATATTTTGAAATTCCCATTTGCCTTTGGAGCAAGGACTCCAGAAGACCACAAAAGCCAAGGACTGAATCTCTAATGGGGAAATCCCAAGCACGGAGAGATACCTCCTTTCCAGAGTGTAATCATCCACTATGCAATGCACCTGTTAGTAAAAAAAAAATGCATCTTAGAAGTGATGCGATGCTATAGGTACTCTCTCCATGCCTGGCCCCTTGCTTGTGTCTCACATGTAATTCTTGCTACAAATCAAGGAGGTGGTCACTATTCTACTCCTGGTTGATGGATGGAGAAACTCAGTCTCAGATAGATGACATGACTCATCTCAGATTACACGGGTTGGAAGTGGTGGGGGCCGAGGTACTGTCTTGGTCGTGTCTGATGACCCCTGAAAGACAATGCTATGTTGTTGGGGTGACTTTGGCCCTCCCTCGCAGTCTCTTAAGAAAGAGTTCTCACCACATCTGCTCTGCCTGCTGGATGGGGGCACAACTGGGGAGAACCAGAGAGACAGGGGTGCTTGCTAACCCCATACCTAAGTTGATCCTGACTTTAGGAATCCCAAATGAGAGGGGGGAAGGTCATATGACAAGACTACTGATAGGGCTGGACTTGTAAGGTCACGGCCTTCCAGGATATTCGGTCTTGACCCTCTTGGGTAGTAGAAGGTCTCCTCATCCACTCCACAGGAGGAGGAGAATTGGGATTCCTACTCCTTGTGGTCCAAATGTGGGCACTTCGCCGAGACCTAGACCTGACCAGGCCAAGGAAATGCCCAGTCCATTTAACCCCGCCTCCTGTCCTGGCCAAAGGCAGTGTAGTCCTCCCTTCCTCATCTCCATTGTCCATCGGTTCCCCAATACTCTCCTTCCCCAGCTAGAAGGCAGGTTCTGATTTCTCTCCCTCAGTACTGCCAGTTTGATGCTAATTTTCCACTTCCGTCTAGTGAGAACAGAGCAATATTTGAGCCTGTCCCACCCAGAAAACAGCTGCCTGCCCCTCTTCCAGCCCATGGCCCTCAGCTGCCCTTGTCCTTTGGGTCTGAATCGCGTGGAATGCACAGACTCTTGCCTCTTCCCTTCCGGGTCCAACCCCACCCTGTCTCCTCCTCCAGAAATACAGGAGGCGACTGAGGACTGACCCCCACAGAGCCCCAGCCTTCCCTTCCTGGCTGGCTAAGTCCTATCTGCCATAAGGGCCCTCTGCCACGCTCACTCTGTCTTTAGGAGGTAGATGACTTAGCCCTCCTGTTGCTCTCCACTGGGGATACCCTCATGTCGCCACTCCAGACTGCTGGCCGTGTCATAGAATCATGGAATCTTACAGCTGGGAGGGGCCTCCAGAGGCCATCCTGGCCAGGCCCCTGCCTTAGGGCCTGCGCCGCTTTAAGCCCTCCGGGACAGATGGGCCCTATTTTTAAATACTTCTTTTTTTTTTTTTTTTCAACGTTTATTTATTTTTGGGACAGAGAGAGACAGAACATGAACGGGGAGGGTCAGAGAGAGAGAGGGAGACACAGAATCGGAAACAGGCTCCAGGCTCTGAGCCATCAGCCCAGAGCCCGACGCGGGGCTCGAACTCCCGGACCGCGAGATCGTGACCTGGCTGAAGTCGGACGCTTAACCGACTGCGCCACCCAGGCGCCCCTGGGCCCTATTTTTAAAATGAGACTGGGGTGGATGTTTTCCAGTGTTCCTGGTTGTTTTTCTAGTGTTTAATTATGCTGAGAGTCAGGGAGTTCTCAGCTGCCCCTGATATAACTCCCATCGGCCGTGATCAGCATCAATCACTTCTCTTTCTTCACTGGCTCAGCAAACATTTATTGAGTCTCCCCAGAGTGTTGTTCCCTTCCAGTGACCCATTCTTGAGCCTGTCTTTCCTTCCCTGCGGCAGTCAGCGATCCAGTGTCGAGTACCTACTACCTGATGAGAGCTGGCCAGAACCTGAGATTCTTCAGCCAGCAAATCTCAGAACCTGTGTGCCCCCGACCCAGCCCTGGTCCTTAGGGGGCACCCAGTACATATTCGCTAAGGAAAGGCTCCATCCATCATTGCTTTCTCTCAAACATTGAAAATACGGTTTTACTTTATATTTTGAAAATTTTTCAAACTTACTGAAAACTCACAAGACAACGAATTCCCAAGTAGTCTTCATCCAAATCCACAATTTATTAATGCTTTTGCCACGTTTATCACCACACACACACACACACACACACACACACACACTCTGATTACTATTATTTGGAGAGGAAGTCGCAGACAGCACTATCTTTTCCCCTTGAACACTTGGGCGTGTATCGCCCACATGCCAGGTGAACGGGGACATTTTCTTTTCTTTTTTTTTTTTAATTCAAATTTCAGATATTTATTAATCAGTGTAAACCCTAACACAAAACACCGATGCGAGTTCAGAGGAGAAATATTTCCGGGATAAGTGGAAAATTTTGTACGGAGGGCTTCTGGGAGACCTTCATTCTAAGCAGCTTGAGAGCGAGACATGTCATTTACAAGTCTGGAACTTTCTTCCTTCATTTTGCTGTAATCTACAATCGGTGAGTAGAGCTCGTGTTGATCATTGGGACCCAGTCAGTTCTGGGTTATTCTTCCTACCCTAACTGACATCTGGATTGGACCATGTCAGGGGCTGCTGTCGTACCTCCTGCTTTAATAAATACGAAGAGGGGGATCGAGCTTGGATGCTTCTTGGCCTGACCGAGGATCCGTTGTAACATGGCTGTGGCAGAGGCCTCCGGTCCAGGAGAAGGAAAGATCAAATCTACAAGGCCTGGCACTAAGTGGTCCCTACCCCAAGGATGAACATTTATCCCAGACATTTTCTTACGCATCCACGCTACGATGACCCAAGTACAGGACATTCGGCAACGGTGGAGTCTGATCATGGAATGTGCATTTCACCGACTGCCCCTCCGATGTTCCTCTTGGCAACTCTTCGGGCGCTGGAACCAACCCAGGAGTAAGCATGGCTTTTCGTTCTCAGGGGTCTTCGGTTTCCTTCACCTGGGAACAATTCTTCAGCCTTTGTCTTTTGTGAGATGGACATTTTTTTTTTTAAGTGAATTAATTTATTCTGAGAGAAAGAGAGCCTGCAATCAGGGGAGGAGCAGAGAGAGAGGGAGAGAGAGAGAATCCCAAGCAGACTCCAAACTGTCAGTGCAGAGCCCGATGCAGGGCTCGATCCCACGAAACGTGAGATCATGACCCGAGCCAAAGTCAAGAGATGGACGTTCACCAACCGAGCCACCCAGGCGCCCCTATGAGATGGTCGTTTTCGAAGAGCTCAGCCACGTTGTTCCGGAGAAGGTTCTTAGTCTGATGTTTCTGAAGGATCAGACCCAGGATTATAAAGCGCTATAACACGGAAGCGTCTGTGGGCCCTCCTTAGCCGGCAGCCACTGAGGGTGAAAGGCCTTTTTGCCCTGGGGTGGGGTAGTTATAGATGCTGAAACAGGGAGCCCAGAGGAAGGATCAGAGGGCCCCCCAAAAAAGGAGGAAGAGGGGTGTGGGGGAACTCAGTGGACCAGGGAAGCAGCAGTATCAGCAGTTTCCTTGTGGGGCCTCAGCCTGGCCTGGTTCTGCTCTGGGCTGGGGGCCGGGCAGGCGGGCAGCCAGCCAGCGAGAGGGCTGGGACTCTGCGCCGCTTGTCCTGAAGGTACCCAGGCATCGAGATCACTGGCCATTTCTGGCCTGGGCACCAAGAGCCTCTGGAAATAGCTCGAGGACAATTATTTTAGGAGGAATGTGCTATCCATCCATCCTACCAGAAAGCCAGGCTGTGTCCCAGAAGATCAAGAATGCCCCTCTCTGGCCTCCCCAACTCCAGGGGATCTCTAGGTACTCTGGGGACCACAGAGGCCTTCAGAGCCAGAAGGGGCAGGGAGCCAGAAGTGGGGTCGAGAGACTATAAGCCCTTTCCCCGGGTCGGGGGAGAGGAGGTTCTGTCCTCAGATCCTGGGCTCTCAGGGCCCCGTCTTGAGTCAGTCCAGCTGGTTAGGGTCCAGCTGACTCCAAGCATGAGGACACACAAGGAGAAAGGTATGCGGAAGCTGCCTGCCCAGCTCCATCCCCAAGAAACTGACATGGGTGGAGTACCTACCATGCGCCAGGACCTTCTACCCTCTCATTGAATCCTCACAGCGCCCCGAAGAGGTAGGTAGGTATTTTGTCTGCCAGATGGGGTAATTGAGACTCAGAGAGGGCAACAGACTTACCCAAGCTCACCCAGCAGTCAGAATTAGAAGCCAGTGTTCCGGCTCCATCCAGAGGGGGCCACTCTTCTCACCCAGTGAGGACTCGGTAAGTGACCCTGTGAACTGAGCAGCGTTGGGAGGCGTCTAGCCTGGAGACATGGATGGGTGGGCAGCTGTAGCCCTGTCTTCCACCAAACCCCATCCTCCACCGCCCAGCCAAGCCCAGCTGCCTCTCCCTCCCTAGCACTGCAAGGATGGATGCCAGAGTCTCAGAATGTCCTGGGTGGGTGCCCTGCAGAGTCTCCAGCCACAGCAGCCCCCTCCCTTGCCCAACCGGGGCCAGCTCCAACCGTTGGCTCCTCAGCTCCGCTGCCACACCAGCTGGGCTTTCGATCATTCCTTGCCCCTCCCTCTCCTTCTCATCCCCCCCAACTCCCCCACGCCCCAGCAGTTCTACCTGTAACCTGTCCCCTCTTGTGCCCCCACCGGGTCCAGCAGGGGCCCTTTCTCTACCCCAGGCGTGAGGAGTTTGAGGGCATCCCGTTCCTCTGGGCTCCCCCAGAATGGAGGGAATAGCCTCCTTCTCCGGAGACCTTAGGACCCTGCCTCATTAGCACATATGCTGCTAGTTAACCACCCCCTATTCCTGTCCCCCCCCAACCACGTGCTATGTTACTCCCTTCCCCTGGGGCCAGAGATGGTAGGAGGGGTGTTCCCTTGTCCTTTCAGCACCTGGTTCCAGAAGTATCAAAGATAAGGAGCAAGCTGACTTCGGCAGCCGCAACTGTGAGACAGCCCCCCCCCCCCCCCCCCCGCCCCATCAGTTCAGGAGACAGCTAGAGCCAAGCCACTTGGAACTTTCTCGGCTGTCCCACCCTGGCTGGAGGACATCTGTGCCCAGCCTCGGGCAACTATTACTGGTGTGACTCACCTGAGCCCTTACCTGTCACGGGGCCAGCCTGTCTGCAGGGCTGAAAATCCCTCCTGGGCTGCGTTCTGGCCCTCCCCTGGCTGCAGCCTCTTACCCACCCAAGCACCCTGAGTCACACACCCTCATGCCCCAACACCCTCGAGGATAAGGGCCCTCTGCTCGCAGGCTGCCAAAACAGCCTTCCCCAAGCCCACACGAGGCAGGTACAAGCCGGGACAGATTTGAGCTCAGGAGCACTGGGGCAGGCGTGGCTTGGCAAGAGCCCCAGCCAGCAAGAACTTCCCGCCTGCCAAGCCACCTCGGGGATTGTGGGGTAGAACAGCCAATGGTGGCAGGGCACAGGGCTCCTATCTTCATGGGGCCTGGGAAATTCCCTCGCCCCATGGGGGGGGGGGGGCAATGGTTTATCTACAACCTTTCTGAGCGAAGACATAGGAAGTAGGACAGCAGGTAACTGGTTCTTGCTGTGACCTTGGGTAAGTAAGTGGTTGAACTTCTGCAAACCTCAATCTCCTGTTCTGTAAAAGGGGCAAGGAGGGTACCCAGTGATCATTACAGACTGACTGGCTCCTAGCGATGGCTAATGTTTACGAAATCCTCCCTATGTTATAGGCCCGGGGGACCGGCAGCAGCGAGCCGGAGTCAGCCGATTGTTAAATATTCTGGAATTTGGTGACCAGGTTGTTAAACCACTGGTGGCTTGAAATCAGCCATGGTGGGGATATTTACACCACAGGAATTGGCAAAGCAGCAAATCAGGTGTTTTCGTTTGTTTGGTTTTCTTTTCTGAGACCCAGCTCACCAGCATTCCACTGCAACCCTGCGACGACGGCCACATGACTTAGCCTTTTTGAACTTCTGTTTCCTTTTCCAAAAAACCATAATAATAGTGGCCAATAGGTGTCCAATGCCTCCTGTGTCCCGGCTGCTCTGTGCAACTTTATGTGTGAACTTGACTGGGTCCCGGTGTGCCTAGATGTCTGCTTATTTCTGGGTACATCTATGAAGGTGTTTCTGGAACAGATTAACATTCGAATTGGGCTGAGTAAAGCAAACCCCAGTGTGGGTCAGCATCATCCAATTTGTGGAAAGCCAGACTAGAACAAAAAGGTTGAATTTGTTCTCTGACTGCCTGAGTTGGGCCATCAATCCAACATCAATAGTCCTGGTTCTTAGACCCTGAGACCCAGATTGGCTGTCTTGTTCTCAGTCCTTTTTGAACCTCACTACCTGCTTTCTTGGGTCTCAGCCTCCATAATTGCATGAGCTAATACCTAATAATAAATTTCTTTATATGCCCCCCCCCACATATATATATGGAGAGAGAGAGACTAAAAGGTTGTATCCCCCCGAAATTCATATGTTGAAACCTACCCCCCAATGGGGTGGTATTTGAAGGTGGGGTCTGCGGGAGGTGAGTAGGTCATTGGAGTGGAACCCTCATGGAATTAGTATCCCTACAAAAGCGGGACCCCAGAGAACATCCTTGTCCCTTCCGTCACGTGAGGACACGGCAAGAAAGCGCTCTGTGACCCAGAAAGAAAGCCCTTACCAGACACTAAGTCGGCCAGTGCCTTGATCTTAGACTCCCAGCCGTCCAGAACTGCGAGAAATAAATAGTTGTTCTTGAAGGCACCCAGCCTGTGGTATTTTTGTTACTGCAATCTGAACACAGACTAAGATGTATCTGTATTTCTTACTGGTTCTGTCTCTCCGGAGAATCTGGCTGCTACACCGTGCTGAGTGCATTATACGCATTCGCTCACTTATCCCTCGTTGCAACCTTATGAGGTAGGTGTTGCCAGCACCCCCACTTTTCAGAGGCGAAACTGAAGGACGGAGGTGAAGTGACTCACCTAAAGGAACCTGGACGAGGTTAGGAGCCCAAGCAATCTGGCTCCGATCTCTCTGCTAACTGCTGTACCTACTGCCACCGTCACTTGGTCATTTATGAAGCATCTACCGAGGGGAGACACTGTGCTGAGCATCTTCCCCCTGGAACGGGTCTACACAAACCCCTCCATCCTCCTGGGGTCACTTGTCCTTTAATAATCAAATCGGATAGCTCAAAGCGCCGTTTCACGAGCTGTGGGCAGTGTGGAACCACTTTTTCTGAGGAGTCCCAGGGGCCTGTTGTGGCCTCTTGTCCCCACTCACTCTGCGTCCGTGCTCCTGGACCAATTCTCAGAGCCCTCTTGCTGCCCCACCTTCTGCGACTGTCACCTTTTTGCGGGTGTGCCCCATGTGCTGCCACTGTCACCGCTATTCCCTCCTCCTCTGTGCCGTAAACCACCGGAGATATGCAGCTAGTGTGTGTGACAGACTCTCCTAAAGGCACAGGGTGACAGAGGGATGACAGCACAGCACAGGACAAAAGCCAGCGCCCCCCCCCCCACCTTGGTATAAATGTGATGCGTCTCTTGGCCTCCTCTCTCCTCAGGTTCGGGCCTCTCACTGTGAAGCTTCATCTCACCTCCTTCCCCTGCCCCCATCCTGGGGCAACTACCCCCTCAGGCCTCCCCACTCAGGCTGCCGATGACAAGGTCGGCACTTCCGATTTGGGGCCGAACACCGCAAAACCGCGCCCTGGATTCTCAGCTGGGGTTGGGGGAGGTCACCTTCCATGCGAAGGGGTCTTGCTCCCACTGCCCCCCACAGAGATGTGGAAGCAGCTTTAGATGACCCGGTCCTTTCAATTACAGAGCGGAGGTGAAAGCCTTGTCCTCCCGGAGAGGAATTTCACAGTGAGATTCTGCCTCGTCCTGGCTCTACCAGCTGTAAGACCTCGGGCGGGTTGCTTCCCTTAGCTGAGCCTCAAATTCCTCATCTGTAAACTGGGGATAATAAGAATACCTGCCCCACAAGGCTGATCCCTTGGCATGCTGTAAATTCTCAATAAATACCAGCTGTTCATTATTTGGTGGATGAGGAAATTGAGTTCTAGGCCCAAGCTCTGTGTGTGTGTGTGTGTGTGTGTGTGTGTGTGTGTGTGTAATGTTTATTTATTTTGAGAGAGAGAGAAAGAGACAGGGAAAGTGGGGAGGGGCAGAGAGAGAGGGAGACAGAATCCCAAGCAGGCTCTGTGCTGTCAGCACAGAGCCCGATGTGGGGCTCGAACCCACGAACTTCAAGGTCATTACCTGAGCCGAAATCAAGAGTCACTTAAACAACTGAGCCACCCAGGCACCCCAAGGCCCAGCTGTGTTATTAGCTTGCTGCATGACCTGGGCCTCAGTTTGCCCAACTGGAGAAGGAGAAGAGGGCACTAAACGGTCTCTAAAGACTATTCCAGGGGCGCCTGGGTGGCTCAGTCGGTTAAGCTTCCGACCTCGGCTCAGGTCATGATCTCACGATCTGTGAGTTCGAGCCCCACGTCAGGCTCTGTGCTGACAGCTCAGAGCCTGGTGCCTGCTTCGGATTCTGTGTCTCCCTCTCTGTGCCCCTCCCCCACTCACGTTCTGTCTCTATCTCTCAAAAATAAATAAAACATTAAAAAAAAAAAAGACCATTCCAGACCTGTCGTTCTCATGAATGGCATCTGCGAGTCTTTAGTCATGCACCCTATGAATTTCTTCATGTAGCTGTTCATTTGAATCCAATTTCTTCATGTAGCTGTTCATTTGAATCCTTTATATAATACACTAGTAAACATGAGTAGTGTTTTTCTGAGTTCCGCAAGACATTCTAGCAAATTACCAAACCAGAGAGAAAAGGATGGTGGGATTTTTGTCTAAAGTGCGGGCAAGCATATGGAACGGAGCCCCTTAACTTGTGCGATCTGATGGTAATTAACACCAGATCGATAGTGCCAGAAATGAGTTGAATTGTTGGGCACTCCGTGGGTGTCAGAGAATCAGTTGGTGTCAGAAAATACTTCACAGTCTCTGTTTAAAGAAGCTCTTACGTGGAGTCCACAAAAGGAACATGTCCCAGGAAGTAGGGAGAGCATCTGATTCAAGCTGGAAAGAGAGGCACTGGTAGTCACTGGGAATGTGACAAAGCTTGATGGTAGGTTCCTAAGAGGCACAGTACTATTCTTCTTTTTTAAGTTTTTTTTGCTTCTTTCTTTCTTTTTTTTTTTAAGTAGGCTTAAGTGGGCTCCACCCAGTGCAGAGCCCAATGTAGGACTTGAACTCAGGACCCTGAGATCATGACCTGAGCTGAGATTAAGACTCAGAGGCTCAACCGACTAAGCCACCCAGGAACTCCTTTAAGATTTTATTTTTAAGCTATCTCCACACCCAAGATGGGGCTCAAACTCACAACCCCAAGATCAAGAGTCATGTGCTCTCCCAACTGAGCCACCCAGGCAACCCGACATGCTACTGTTCTTTAAACTTTTTTGTATACTTGAAATATTTCACAGTCGACTTAAAAAAACAAACAAGCAAAAAGCATGGGTGGGATGCAGTAGAAAGAGCTTAGACGGAGCCTGGGGTCCTGGGCCCTAGTTTCGGATATGCCATTGGACCACTCTGTGACTTGAGCAAGTCACTGCCCTTCTCTGGGCCACGTGGGCCAGTCTCTAGCAGCTCTTCCAGTGCTAATGTTTTATTGGACAGTTTTCATTTACTTTGATCCAAACATGTATTGAATGTCTATTAGGCACTCATCTATTTACACATCTGATCTCCCAAGCAGACTCTGAGCCCCTGGAGGTTAGGGGCTGTCTCTCATCCTTGGCTCCCAGTGACCAGTACAGGCCCTAGTACTTGGTAGGTTTGCAGAAGGAAGAAAATAAAGACAGGAAAGAGAAAGAAAGAAAGAAAGAAAGAAAAGAAAGCATGCCAGTCCATGTCTTGGAACAGTTGGAACATGTCTTCCCCTGAAGGCTTTGGAGTCTGCAGTTGAGGA
The DNA here is from genome assembly GCF_018350155.1 of Leopardus geoffroyi. NCBI lineage: Eukaryota > Metazoa > Chordata > Mammalia > Carnivora > Felidae > Leopardus > Leopardus geoffroyi. The sequence continues at coordinate 16,154,731 of NC_059328.1, forward strand.
CCTGATTGGCTGGGCATCCTCGGGTGTCCTCAGGACCAGAGCTCACTCCATGGTGTTCCACCTGCCTGTGCCCCCGGGTTGCTTGTGCTGGGGTGGGAAGTGGCGGGGGGGTGGGGTACTACAGGAGCAGGAGAGCCAAGTTCAGAGACAAGGAGGCCTCCACCTCCTACTCCAGAGACCTTGCTGGCTTGAGCACCGACCTCTGACCCAACCAGGAGAGTACCAGGAAAGACCAGAAGGTAAGAAACCTCCCCTGGGTTGGCCTGGGCCCAAGCCCCTACCAGGCATGAGCCAAGCCCTGAACCCAGTGGGCCAGTACCTGCCTTCCTTGTCCAGCCCAGCAGAACTCAGCTGTTCTGCCCCAGCTCCTTGGCACTTTTCTTTGTCCCTGAGATCACTATGAGTGGTTCAGTAAAAACTGGAGCAGCCTGCTGGATAGGGAGGGCAGCCGGGGTCAGGAGACCCCTTCAGAGGTTCAATTCCCACCTCTGCTGCTCTGAGCCTCTTCCTCATATTTCATGCTAAGGGTTGTTGTGAAGAACAAAACAGAGAAGGACTCGTACCATATTCAAGGGACTCAAAGATAAGCGTATAAATACAGTTAAAGCCACACGAAGACCTTGCCAACCCCACTCCCTCCCTTCTGGGAGGGTGCCACCATCCTGACTTCTGACGATCGTTGCTTTCCCTGTTTATTCTGTTCCTACATGTTGCCATATGGCATATCATCAATTTGCATGTTTTCAAATGCTATATATATTATGGTACACTGAATGCATTATTCTATAATTTGTTTTTTTAATTCAATGAAATGCTTTTGAGATCTATCCATATGGATACACGTAGGTCTAGCTCAATCATTTTCGCTCTTCAGTATTCCACTCTACAAATAGACCACAATTCATCCATTCTCCTGTCAATGTACATTTAGGTTGTTTCCAGTTATATTTTATTTCGAGCAGCCCTGCAACAGATAATCTTGTTAACAAATGAATTAAGCAGAGATGAGCATTTTAGGGAGCTCACATGCATTAACCAGCACAGCTCACTATTCATTTTGATGACAGTAGTTTCCGAACCCAGGTGGAGGAAAACTACTTAACAACAAGGCAGATCATTTGAGGATGGGACTCTCCGGAACCAAGAGCGATAGTTTCCACCTTCTCTCTATTCAATGGTTCTTATATGCCAAGCCCGGTGCTAAGTGTTTTATAGCTCAAATGCTCATGAAAACCCTGTGAAGGAGTCACTGGTATTACCCTGGCTGAGGAAATTGAGGAGTGAGAGGGTGGGTTTCTTGGCCAAGGTCACACAGCTATGGTTGAGCTTTGAGTTCAAACCAAACCTGGGTCTGACTCCACGGCCCATATTTTAACCAGACCAGAGAGGTCCCAAGTAGCATCTCCCAGAACTGTGGGAGCAGAAGGACAAGAGGGACGGATCCACACTGAGGGATCCTGCACAAGATGCCAACCCCAGTCACCCTGAAAAGAGGGGGAGCAGTCTGGTGGGCAGCAGCGGGGGGGTGGGCCTCCGGGAGAAGAGATATTTCCGGCCAAAGCACCGAGGCCTCGTGTTAGCATCGCCCCCCTTGACGCCCCTGCCCGCCTTCCCTGCATCTCTCCCTTTCCCCCATTTCTGCCCTCATCTGTCTGCTTTCCATCCCTTTTCCTGATTCTCCTCTTTGACCTTGTTCTCTTGAGTCAGCCTCTTTCTGTCTATTCTCCCCATCATCCATCTATCCATTTACTCATCTGTTGGCCTATCGTGAGGTCAGCCACAACGCTGGAGCCCGGGTGATGCAGTCCCTAGCGTTGGTGAGGAGTGCGTCCATCACACTCAGCTAAACTCTCGTGAGGAACTCCTGAGACCTATCTTCTCTCTCCACCACACCCAGAGACAAACAGACCCTTACACAAACCAGGGAACCTACTAGAAAAACAAAAACAAAAAAAAAAAACAAAAAAAAACCTGAGACCCGATCGTGGCTCTTGGGTGCCCCCTCCTGGTAGTTTGAGAGATTACATCCGGGGCTAGAGGGAATCCCAGCCTGACGGAGGGCGGGGCTGACATGGCTCCCTGAATTCACTCCTTAAGTGAGGCTCCTAAGGGTGGGCTTTTTGTCAAAAATGGTTTTTTTATTATCACTTATTTATTTTTGAGAGAGAGACACAGAGTGTGAGCAGGGGAGGGACAGAGAGAGGGAGACACAGAATCTAAAGTAGCTGTCAGCACAGAGCCCGACGCGAGGCTCAGACCCACAAACTGTGAGATCATGACCTAAGCAGAAGTCAGACCCGTGACCAACTGAGCCACCCAGGCGCCCCATAAATGTTTGATGCTCTAGGCTTCGCCTGGCCCAACCAGAGACCAGAGTAAGAAGCAGTGAAAGATTGTTACGAACCGAATGCTTAGTCTCCCCCAAGTTCATATGTTGAAATCCTAAGCGTGTGTGATAATATTAGAAGGCGGAGCCTTTGAGAGGCCAGGGGGTCGTGAGGGTGGAGCCCTTGTGAATGGGATCGGTGCTCCTACAAGGAGACACATGACAGTTCGCTCCCTTGCTCTCCGCTCTCCGCCACGTGAGGGTATGAGAAGATGGCCACCTGCAAACCAGGACACTGGATCTGCTGGCACCTTGACCTTGGACTTCCCAGCCCCCAGAACCGTGCGAAATAAATATTTGTTGTTGAAGCCACCCAGTCTACGGTATTTTGTTCCAGCATTCCAAGTAGACTAAGGCGGAGATGTTTGTTTTAATGGGGAGGGGGGGTGTGCTCCCTAGTGTGCGTATGAGTCACGTATGTGTGTTGGGGGGAGGGTGCGTGTACAGGCTCAAATTCTGAGCACATGCGTGCTGGAGATGTGCGAGCGAGTACTCCAACCCTGGGCACACCAGGTGCTCTCTGGGGAGACGAGTAGGAAGATGCAGGCTCCTCACGTGGAGATGGGACGCCTCTAAGGCATTGGCTGTGGGACCGGACCTCAGTTGTCCACTATCACGCCTTGTCTTGGCCTCCTTCCCTTCCCCATCTTACTTCCCTGCTCCCTACACACGCTTCTCAGGATCACCTCCGACATCAACTACCCGCACCCAAATCCTTGTCTCCACATCTGCTCCTGGGGCAAGGAAGGAGGCAGCCCCAGAGGAGGGGCCAAGGCACTGAGGCTGGTAGAGCACAGAGATTGCGAGAGCCTGGGTCCCCTGTGTCATCACTGTGCCCCTGCGTTAACCGACCGGTGGTGACTGTCCCACCACCCCCTTCTGGTTAGGTGAGAAAACCCTTACATTCAAGTCCTATTTATTTATTTAGGAGAGAGAGAGAGAGAGAGAGCATGAGCGGGAGAGAGGCACAGAGGGAAAGAGAGAAAGAAAGAATCTTTCTTTTTTTTAAGTTTATCTATTTTGAGAGAGACAGAGACAGTGCAAGTGGGGGAGGGGCAGAGAGAGAGGAAGAGAGAGGATCCTAAGCAGACTCCGTGCTGCCAGCGCAGAGCCCGTCACAGGTCTCAAACCTAGACCGAGAATTGGACACTCAACTGACTGAGCCAACCGGGTGTCCCAAGAGAGAAAGAAAATCTTAAGCAGGCTCCACACTCAGTGCAGACGCCAACACGGGGCGCAGTCCCGCGACCCTGGAATCATGACCTGAGCCAAAATCAAGAGTTGGACGCTTAACTGACTCAGCCACCCAGGCGTCCCTTTAAGTCTCTGGATGGCATCATCCGTTACGTGTGGCTGAAAGCCTTCTAAGAATATGCACTCTCCAGGGTATATTCCATGCGAAGGGCAGGTCAGCAAACAGGTGAGGACAGGCCACAGTGGGTGGGGCACTGCTGTGTGTGTGTGTGTGTGTGTGTGTGTGTGTGTGTATGCGTGCAGCTGTGGACACGTCTGCACTCCATGTGCACTGAGTGAGTGCCTGCTCTGCGCAAGTCCCCGTGTAGTGGCTGTGTATCTGGGACACTGAATTGGGTCACCTGGCATATTTGTGCATGTTCTGTGTGGTTCTCCTGTGAGTCCCAAGCTTTGTCTTCCTTGAGCCACCTCCCGTGTCCTCGGCCATCTACTTATCCACAGAACCCATCCTGGTTACCAGGACAACTTCTGTAGAGTACCAGCTGGCCTCTCCGAAGGTATTCTTGTTCTTCTTGAGACTATTTTCCACTCAAGAATCAGAAAGATCTAGAATTTGAAAACACACCTTGGATCATGTTGTTCTCTTGTTGAAGGCTCTTCAGCGGCCTACTGGGGCTCTGAGGTGCCCGCCCAGTGGAGGCCTCGAGTTCCATCCCTCTCCTCCCCTCTCATAGAAGCTCCAGCCTTGGGTTTATTTCTCAGTGTCAAGGTTGAGCAGGGGGGTGGACAGACAGAGTCCTGCAGGCTAGATTTCCCAGGCACACAGGACAGCTGGCTTCCAGCTGGGTTTAGTCAATGGGAGGCACTGGTGGGAGACAGGAGGACTGGAGGAAGAGAGAAATCAGGGTATTTCTCTCCCTACATCTCCAACATGGCTCCCATTGGACAGGCCTGGGTTGCTGGGCTACCCCAGCTCCTGGGCTCCAGCTAACGGCATCCTCTCCCTCTATCCGCCCATCCTGGGAGTAGCTTGGCTAATCTCTGGGTTCTTCTACCTTCCCTGTTGGCTTCTCAGCACTTCTCTCACCTGGGTAACCAATTCCCTGAATTAAATTGAGATTTCTGTTTTCTGGCTTGACCTTGACAGATGCTGACAGCCATCTGCCTTCCAGCCTGAGGAGGAGGCCAGCAGCCTGTGTAGGGCAGAGCCACTGGCATGGCCGAGGGGTGACCCCGGACCTTGGTGTATCTTCCCATGCTCCCCCCTGAGTCTGGACTCGAGGTCGCACCCTGTGAGACAATACATTTCCCAACGGTTTGGATAGGGCTTCTCACTGCTTGCATCTGAAAATGTCTATAGCATTTGGTGCCAGAGACTGGTAGCTGCCCCGGTGCCCATTCTCCCTTTCTCCCATGATAACAGACCTTTTCCTTGCACACAGGGCATTTTCTAGGCTCCTAGGCAGCCAGGGGAGGCCACGTGCTGATGTGTGACCTTGGTCAGAAGAGATGTGTGCAAATTCTAGGTTAAGTGCTTAAAGATAGAGCACATTCTTGCCCTTTCCTTTCTCTGTCTGGAATGGGCGTTTGGTGCAGGAGCCATTGCATACTGTGTGAGTCTCCTGAGGCCACAAACCGGGTTGCTTGAACCATAGAAATGTACGCTCACAGTTCTAGAGGCTAGAAGTCTGAAATCAAAGTGTAAGCAGGGTTGGTTCCCTCCGGGGGCCATGATGGAAGGAGCTGCTTCAGGCCCCTCTCTCTCTGGCTTGTGGATGGCTGTCTCCCCTCTGTGTGTTTGTCTCTGTGTCCAAATTTCCCTTTTATAAGGACAAGTCATGTTGGAGTAGGGCCCACCCAAATGACCTCATTTGAGCTAACTGCATCTGCAAAGACCTTATGTCCAAATAAGGTCACATTCTGAGGTACTAGGAGTGAGGACTCAACATCGGAATTGCGGGGGACACAGCTGAACCCATAACAAATGCCTCGCAGAGGAGGGCCCACTCTGGAAACCTCGGGATAGAAAGAACAGATGGCTTCAGGGAGCAAAGCAGTTGGACTCTGCGGTTAGAAGAGAGTACATCTCTATCTTATTTTACGCACTGCTATTAGGGGTCTCTGTCACATTCAGCCACACCAAGGTCCGGGAAGGGAACAGAGGTCAACCCCAAGGGGTAATAGAGGAATATTTAATCAAAGTGCAGACAGTGTTGAAGAACCTCCCGAGGGATGGTGAAGCATCCCAAGGTTAGCAAGAATGGGAAGCTGATACTATCCCTGGGCCCGAAGGGACAGAGAGAGGAGGTAGTTAAAGGAGCCCAGAGGTAGTTGCTGTGGGAAACGAGGCCTCCTGCTGGGAGCCAGGGCCTCTGGTGGAGGAATGCAGCCACTGCATAGCTGAGGCCCTGCAGAAAGGGCGCTGGCGAATAGATACCCAACCTGCTTTCTCTTCCTGTCCTCCCATCTCCGCTGGTGGCTTCCCCTAACTGAACCAAACCCAGAGGACAAAGGAGCCCGCCGATGCCATCCATCAGGCCAGCCGGCGGGGCAGGGTGGGGTCAGATGGAGAGCGGATGGAGAGTATCCAGCAGAATGGCACCCAATTCCTGCTGCCATGTTACCCCTGCTGGCTGTGATCTGTCATCTTTGCAGGAGGATTGCTGGTGACCAGGACGGTGCCTGGAAAAGAGTAGGTGTTCCACAAATATCTGTTGAAGGTGTATGTGCCAGAAGGGCAACGGGGTAAGAGCAGGGGAAGGAGACACCTCCAGTCTCCCCTTCACCACCCCCCACCACTTCCCCACCCCACCCTCGCTCAGCCCCAGGAGGGTGTAGCACTGGCTGTGGGAAGAAGGCTGTCCTTGCTCCCCAGCCTTCACCAGTGCAATGGCCCAGCAATCTTCTCGGGTAGCAGCTGAGGCAATGGCTTCCTTGGGGCAAGAGACACCTCCATGCCATTCCTGCCCTGGGTCCCCTCAGTGGCTTCTTGGTGCCATTGCCATGGGGCACTTACATGATGCTGGGCCTCCCTCAGGCTGTCCCATCTTAGAGGGATGGGGCTGGCAACTGAGGAACTACAGGGCAATGAGGCACCAGAGAGTTGGACTTAAGATCATTATGTGTGGGGGCACCTGGGCGGCTCAGTCAGTTAAATGTCCAACCATGGCTCAGATCATGATCTCACGGTTTGTGGGTTTGAGCCCCACGTCGGGCTCTGTGCTGACAGCTCAGAGCCTGGAGCCTGCTTCGGATTCTGGGTTCCCTCCCCCTCTCCCTCCCTCCCCTACTCGCACTCCGTGTCTCTCTTTCTCTCTCAAGAAGTAAACATTTAAAAATTTTTAAAAAAAGATCATTATGTGTGATTAACAGTAAACACCGGCACCTTAAAGGCTCTGAAAAGTCCCGCAGGAAAGAACCATTTAAACCTCGTTTGATCTCATGTTTCCCAATCCCATCTGATCTTTCCTTCTTTTTTGTGTCCTCGTTGGATTCTGTCCTAAGAGCTGAGCCCGTAACAGTGAACAAATCAGACAAAAGCCCCTGCCTCATGGGGCTCCATTCTCATGGGCTCATATTTCATGGAGGATCTACTAATATTCTCTAGAATGCTGGTCATCAGAACCATCATCCACACACTGCTGCTGAGCATCTCTGGGACACATAGAGGGATGGCCTCCAGGTGCGCCCTTCACGAATGTCAGGGTCAACTGCGCTCTCCAGGTAGGAAGAGTCAGGCATGTGAAGAGTCTTTTAGCTTCACTCATTCATTCTTTGCCTCTTTTAAGGTAATGCGCACGTCGTTTAGTACTTACCATGCGCCAGGCACGTACCTCCTATGGGCCAGAAGTCCCCCTTTCTGGGACTTCAAAGATGACTAAGAGGAAGTTTTCCCTTCATGGAACTCCCCATCAGGTAGGAACCCAAAATGACAGAAGCAGCTTCTCCCTACGAAACAGTCTCAGCTGCCCCCTCTCCCTTCCGACCTCCCTCCCAGTTTCCCATATTCTCCTGCACACCTGCACCTCCCGCTCCCACTCAGGACATGGCTTGCCACCACCTAATGTATGCAGATCTGACATTTCCCAGGGGTCAGGAAGAGGTTCATCTGTTGGGATTTCGCTCCAGCTACTCCGAGGCCAGAAACCCCCAGAGGTTCAGCAGCAGCACCGGTGAATAGCGTCCACAGGGCCCTGAAGGTGTGATGTCCTGACAGGGCTTGTGCTGGGAGGTGGCCCATCTCCCTCGGGACCAAGCAGAGGGCCAGGGTGGCCGCACGTCTGCCTGCAGAGCCCACAGAGGGGCTGGGAGCCGCTCAAAGCTGGCAGCATCGAGGCTGGATGGTTTATCGTGTGAAGCTGGGGGGGCGGGGGGCCTTCCCTGGACCATCCATCAGTCACCCTCTGCCAGGCCGAGCAGTGAGCAACCAGGGGCCTTGAGCCATCCTCGCTGTTCTCCGGGTCTCGATGTCCCCATCTGCCAGATAGAAGAGACGAGTCAGATCGTCTTGCAGGCTCTGTTTTAGACGTTCTGTGGCTGAATCCAGGAGTATCTGTCCCGCCCCTCCGGCTCCCCAGCAGCCTCCCTTCTTTGCCTCTCTCTTCCTGAGCTCAGGGTCTGGGGAATGGCTCTGAGCTTCAAAGCTGAGCAAACAAACATGTCCAGGCTCATAGGGAACAGGGAGTAAGGGAGGCCACGGCTATTTTTATCACAGTTTGAAGGATTTTTCACAGCTGCTTCTGTTGCTCCCACGCTCTTTCCAGGCAGACACGGCTGTGCGGGCGATGGCGGGGGTGCACGCGGCAATGACAACCTGCCCAGCTCACCCCTGACCTCCCACCATTCGGAATCCCTAAAGCAGCCGGGCGTTGCCCTTCTCACATGCTTCCAAAGTGTAGGAACCCCCAAGAAGGGCTCTACGCTGAGTCAGTAATGCTAGCGGGAGGGAGTCTGGCAACCCTTAGAGAGCAGGGCGTTGGGGAATGTCAGGGATTACTCAGGAAAGTCGGCCGAGCCAGTTGGCCTTATTCAGCAAACATTTACTGAGCACCTACAAAGTGCTGGCCCGGGGCTGGGAGGCCGTTTCCAACAGCCAGCAAGGATGTGCTAAGTGTTTTCTGCAAATTAATGTGGATTCCGTTCACCGATCTGATCTCAGGTATGGATCTATTTCCAAAATATACCCGGAATTCCACCCAGGTCTCTCCATTTCCGTCTCTACCCCCCAGGCCCCACCTGCTTCGCTGGATGACCGAAATAGCTCCAACTGGCCCCTTTCACTCTTACCCCATAATCCTCCACTGTCAGCAACTCCCAGAAAGAGATTTTTTTTTTGAGAGTATAAATGAGATCTCAGGTCCTTGCCCTACTTAATCACCTCCCCCGCCCCTGCGGCTCTTTATGCTTAGAATAAAAATCCAAATCTTTTATTACTGGACCTGCTGAGAGATCCTACAGAGTCTGGCCCTTACCCACCTCTTTCTTTCTTATTCTCTCTTTCTCTCTCAATTTGGATTTCAGGTAACAGAGCTGGGCTAATCATAATCCTCCGTCTATGACATTCTCTCATCATAATCTCATACACTTCCAGGTCTCATTAGGCCACTCATGGGCTACTTTAATTTAGTTCGACATACAGTTATTTTAAATGCTGTGCTACCTCATCTAGCATACCGATGCGGATGCATCTTGAAAGCATTTCGCTATTTCGCTAAATGAAAGGCACGCAGAAACAAAAGATGCATACTGTATGCTTCTGTTTGTACGTAAACTCTAGAAAAGGTGAGACTGAAGAAACAGAAAGCAGACCACTGGTTGCCAGGGGCCAGGTGTGGGGATGGTAGAAAGCAACTGGGCAGAAGGGAAATGTTTTGGGTAGTGAAAATGTTCTCGCTCTTTTTGAATTCTTCTATTTGATTTTTTGGGAAAGCTCATGTATTTATTTTGAGAGGGAGAGATTGAGTATGTGAGCAGAGAGAGGTGCAGAGAGAGGAGAGAGAGAGAATCCCAAGTAGGCTCTGTAATGTGGGGCTCAATCCCACGACTGTGAGATCATGACCTGAGCCAACATCGAGTCAGATGCTTAACTGGCTGAGCCACCCAGGAGCCCTAAAAATGTTTTATATCCTGATTGTGGTGGTGGTTTCATGGATGCATACATTCGACAAAAGTTGCTAATATTGCAGTTGAAGCTGGTGAGCTTTATTGTACGAAAATTAACCTTCAAGAAAGCCAAAACAAAACCAAAAACTACCAAAGCAAGCCTAGAACTCTGAGCACATCTAACCTATCCTCCTTATCCGCACCACGGACTCGAGTCAACCATTATCCAGAACCCCACACTCATCACGCCTTTGCTTCCCTTTTTATATAGTTTTATTCACCCAATATTTGCATCCTTTAAAACGTGTATTTTAAATTCTAGTTGTTTTTAACTTTATAATAGGGGTATTAAACAGCATTTACTTTTCTGGGACTATTTTTTTTTAATTGATATTCCTAGAAATTACCTGCATTGTGGCGTGTCACTGTGGTTCATTCTTTTTTTTTTTTTTAAGATGGACTTAAATGTTTATTAAAATAGTATTACCTTCACTTTCATATTATACTATGCTGAATGCTTTATTGGTTTTATAGTCCATCATGAAGCCACCTAGCTCCAGGTTGTAGTAATAAAATGTTATTTTTTTTCAACATAACACTTAATTTTATTTTTTTAAATTTACATCCAAATTAGTTAGCATATAGTGAAACAATGATTTCAGGAGAAAATTCCTTAATGCCCCTTACCCATTTAGCCCATCCCCCCTCCCACAACCCTTCCAGTAACCCTCTGTTTATTCTCCATATTTAAGAGTCTCTTGTGTTTTGTCCCCCTCCCTGTTTTTATATCATTTTTGCTTCCCTTATGTTCATCTGTTTTGTCTCTTAAAGCCCTCGTATGAGTGAAGTCATATGATATTTGTCTTTCTCTGACTGACTAATTTCACTTAACACAATACCCCCTAGTTCCATCCATGTAGTTGCAAATGGCAAGATTTCATTCTTTTTGATTGCTGAGTAATACTCCATTGTGTATATATATACCACATCTTCTTTATCCATTCATCCATCGATGGACATCTGGGCTCTTTTCATACTTTGGCTATTGTTGATAGCGCTGCTATAAACATGGGGGTGCATGTGCCCCTTCAAAACAGCGTACCTGTATCCCTTGGATAAATGCCTAGTAGAGCAATTGCTGGGTCATAGGGTAGTTCTATTTTTAATTTTCTGAGGAACCTCCAGACTGTTTTCCAGAGTGGCTGCACCGGCTTACATTCCCATGATTCATTCTTTTTGACTGCTGAGTAATATTCCATCCGGTGACTGCCCTACATATATTCATCTATTTGCTGTAATGGACATTGGAGCTGCGTCTAGGGTTTTCTTACTGAGGCCTGAGGACAGGGCTGCTGGGAACACTCTTGTGCATGCCTCCTGGGGCATGCGTGCAGGATTTTCTTGGGGGTCTATACCCATGAGTGGAAGTGCTGGGTCACATGTGAATTCAGCTTCAGGAGTCATTTCTTTTTTGACCTCATCCCCTGCCACTCTCCACTTTGCTCTGCTCCAGCCAGACTGACCTCCCTCTGCTTGAACAAGACAAACCAGTCCAACCTCCAGACGTTGCACTGTTGTTCTCTCTACCTGGAATGCTTTGCCCTCAGGGCCTCCTATGGCTGCCTCTTACTCCCCCTTTAAGACCCAATTATGGCACAAAAACAGACACATAGACCAATGGAATAGAATAGAAACCCCAGAACTAGACCCACAAACGTATGGTCAACTCATCTTTGACAAAGCAGGAAAGAACATCCAATGGAAAAAAGACAGCCTCTTTAACAAATGGTGCTGGGAGAACTGGACAGCAACATGCAGAAGGTTGAAACTAGACCACTTTCTCACACCATTCACAAAAATAAACTCAAAATGGATAAAGGACCTGAATGTGAGACAGGAAACCATCAAAACCTTAGAGGAGAAAGCAGGAAAAGACCTCTCTGACCTCAGCCGTAGCAATCTCTTACTCGACACATCCCCAAAGGCAAGGGAATTAAAAGCAAAAGTGAATTACTGGGACCTTATGAAGATAAAAAGCTTCTGCACAGCAAAGGAAACAACCAACAAAACTAAAAGGCAACCAACGGAATGGGAAAAGATATTTGCAAATGACATATCGGACAAAGGGCTAGTATCCAGAATCTATAAAGAGCTCACCAAACTCCACACCCGAAAAACAAATAACCCAGTGAAGAAATGGGCAGAAAACATGAATAGACACTTCTCTAAAGAAGACATCCGGATGGCCAACAGGCACATGAAAAGATGTTCAGCGTCGCTCCTTATCAGGGAAATACAAATCAAAACCACACTCAGGTATCACCTCACGCCAGTCAGAGTGGCCAAAATGAACAAATCAGGAGACTATAGATGCTGGCGAGGATGTGGAGAAACGGGAACCCTCTTGCACTGTTGGTGGGAATGCAAATTGGTGCAGCCGCTCTGGAAAACAGTGTGGAGGTTCCTCAGAAAATTAAAAATAGACCTACCCTATGACCCAGCAATAGCACTGCTGGGAATTTACCCAAGGGATACAGGAGTACTGATGCATAGGGGCACTTGTACCCCAATGTTCATAGCAGCACTCTCAACAATAGCCAAATTATGGAAAGAGCCGAAATGTCCATCAACTGATGAATGGATAAAGAAATTGTGGTTTATATACACAATGGAATACTACGTGGCAATGAGAAAAAATGAAATATGGCCTTTTGTAGCAACGTGGATGGAACTGGAGAGTGTGATGCTAAGTGAAATAAGCCATACAGAGAAAGACAGATACCATATGGTTTCACTCTTATGTGGACCCTGAGAAACGTAACAGGAACCCGTGGGGGAGGGGGAGGAAAAAAGGAAAAAAAAAAAGAGGTTAGAGTGGGAGAGAGCCAAAGCATAAGAGACTGTTAAAAACTGAGAACAAACTGAGGGTTGATGGGGGGTGGGAGGGAGGAGAGGGTGGGTGATGGGTATTGAGGAGGGCACCCTTTGGGATGAGCACTGGGTGTTTTATGGAAACCAATTTGGACAATAAATTTCATATATTATAAAAAAAAAAAAAAAAAAAAAAAAGACCCAATTAGACATTGTCTCCTCAGCCAGAACTTCCCTCTCCCTGGCCCCCCACTTAAATGTGTTACTCTCATTCCCGTCCCAGCCTCCTGCATTTCGTTCTCAGAGCACCTACCACCACAATCAGGCATGGCCTTTATTTTCGTTGATTTGTCATAGTCTCCCCTGCTAGACTCAAGCTCCAGGGCAGCTGGGACCATGTCGTGTTCATGGCTCCATTCCCTAGAACGTCCTGATATAGAGAAAGAGCTCAACACTTTTTTTTTTTTTTTTTTTTTTTGAGGTGGTTGCTAATATGGCTCCTGACTTAGAGGTAAGAAACCTGAGGCCCAGAGAGGGTAATATGCCCAAGGATCAAGAGCCTGGAGGTGGCAGAGCTAGGATTTAACCCAGGTCTGACCAGTTCCAGAGCCCATATTCTTTCCTGGAAGAGGTTGATGTGTTCTGATGAGAACTTTCTTCCCCCCCTCCCCTGTTATCAGCTGGCCATTCAATGCCACCTGTGTGGCCACAGGTTGGAGGGAACCTTGGGTCTTACTGTTAGCTGTTACTTCCCATGTGCAGCGGGGGGGGGGGGGGGGGGGGGTGCTGTGGCCTTGGACCATGAGAGAGCTGGCATTCCACCACCTGTTCTGGGAATGGGGCCCAATCTGCCCCTTCCTCCCCCACCACTCCTACCAATCTCCTTTCTGCCCTATATTAGAGCCCCGGACTATGCATGTCTTTCCTATCATCTCAAAACTCATGATTTTGCTGCTATCAGCAAAAATGTTGAGCTTTAGAACGGAATCAAACTTAAGTTATTATCAAATTAAAATAGACTGTTATAGGGGCGCCTGGGTGGGTCAATCGGTTGAGCCTCCCACTTTGGCTCACGTCATGATCTCGCGGTTCGTAGCTTCAAGCCCCACGTCGGGCTCTGTGCTGACAGCTGGGAGCCTGGAGCCTGCTTCGGATTCTGTGTCTCCCTCTCTGTCTACCCCTCCCCAGCTCACACGCTCTGTCTCTTTCTCTCTCCAAAATAAATAAACGTTAAAAAAATTTTTTTAAATACACTGTTTTGGATACAAGCCATTACATGTAAGCCCCATGCTAACCACAAAATAAAAACCTGGAGTATACACACAAAGATAAAGAGAAAGAGATATAAGGATACTACTAAAAAAAAAGTAATCAAACTACAAAGGAAAAGAGCGGGAGAAGAAGAAAGCAACAAGAGGAACCACAAAAGCAGCTAGAGAACAACGAACAAAATGGCAGTAAGTACATCCTTATCAGTAAATAGGGATGTAGATGTAATTAGACTAAGTTCCCCAGTCAAAAGACATAGAGTGGATGAATGAATAAAAACAAAAACAAAAAACAACATTCATCTCTATACTACCTGTAAAAGACACACTTCAGATGTAAGGACACATGCGGGCTGAAAGTCTGATGGATGGAAAGACTGGATAGAAGAAGGATGGAAGAAGATATTCTGTGCCAATGGAAACCAAAAGAAAAATAAAATGGCTATATTTATATCAGACAAAACAGACTTTAAGACAAAGACTGTAAGAACAGACAAAGAAGGGCATTACATAATGATAAAGGGGCCAATCCAACAAGAGAATGTAACGTTTGTAAACATGTATGTGCCCCACATAGGAGCACCTAAATATACAAAGCAAATGTTAACAGGGGCGCCTGGGTGGCTCATTCAGTTGAGTGTCCGACTTCAGCTCAGGTCAGGATCTTGCAGTTCGTGGGTTCGAGCCCCGCGTCGGGCGCTGTGCCGACAGCTCGGAGCCTGGAGCCCGCTTGGGATTCTGTGTCTCCGTCTCTCTCTGCCCCTCCCCTGCTCATACTCAGTCTCTCTCTCTCTCTCAAAAATAAATATACATTAAAACATTTTTTTTCAACGTGTATTTATTTTTTGGGGGGACAGAGAGAGACAGAGCATGAACGGGGGAGGGGCAGAGAGAGAGGGAGACACAGAATCGGAAACAGGCGCCAGGCTCTGAGCCGTCAGCCCAGAGCCCGACGCGGGGCTCGAACTCACGGACCGCGAGATCGTGACCTGGCTGAAGTCGGATGCTTAACCGACTGCACCACCCAGACGCCCCAAAACATTTTTTAAATTATAAAAAAATAAAGCAAATGTTAACGGACATAGAGGGTGAGATAGATGGCAATACAATAATAGAGGAACCCAATACCACCCTTAGTTTGATGGATAGATCATCCAGACAGAAAATCAAAAGGAAACATCAGCTTTAAATGGCATGTTAGATCAGATGGTCTTAACTGATATTTACAGAACATTCCATCCAAAAGCAACAGAACATGCATTCTTAAGTGCACATGGAACATAGATCATATGTTAGGTCACGAAAAAAGTTGTAATAAATTTAAGAAGGTTGAAATTATATAAAACATCTTTTCCAACCACAACGTATGAAACTAGAAATCGATTACAAGAATAAAACCGCTAAATTCACAAATACGTAAAGATTAAACAACATGCTCCTGAACAATCAATGGGTTCATTCAAAGAAGAAATCAAAAGAGAAATAAAAAAAAAAAACCTTGAGACAAATGAAAATGGAAATGGAACATACCAAAATTTGTGGGAATCAGCAAAAGCAGTTCGAAGAGGAAAGTACATAGTAATAAATGACTACCTCAAGAAACAAGAAAAGTCTCAAATAAACAACTTAACTTTACACCTCAAGGGACCAGAAAAAAAACACAACAAAGCCCAAAGCTAGTAGAAATAAGGAAATAACAGAGACGAGAGCAGAAATCAATGAAATAGAGGTTTAAAAGACAACAAAAGGGGAGCCTGGGTGGCTCAGTCGGTTGAGCGGCAGACTTCAGCTCAGGTCATGATCTCGCGGTCCGTGAGTTCGAGCCCCGCGTTGGGCTCTGTGCTGACAGCTCAGAGCCTGGAGCCTGTTTTGGATTCTGTGTCTCCCTCTCTCTGACCCTCCCCCATTCATGCTCTGTCTCTCTCTGTCTCAAAAATAAATAAACATTAAAAAAAAATTAAAAAAAAAAAAAGACAACAAAAAAGAGACGCCTGGGTGGCTCAGTCAGTTGAGCGTCTGACTCGATTTTGGCTCGGGTCACGATCCCAGGGTCGTGAGATGGAGCCCTGGGTCAAGCTCCACACTGAGCACGGAGCCTGCTTGGGATTCTCTCTCTCCCTCTCTCTCTCTCTCTGCCCCACTGGCGGCATGCGTGCATCTGCTCTCTCTCTCAAAATAAACAAGTAGACATTAAAAAAGATTAACATTTAAAAAATAAACAATAAAAGACAACAGAAAAGATCAATGGAACAGTTGAGTCTTTGAAAAGATAAACAAAGTTGACAAACATTTAGCTAAACTCACCAAGACAAGAAGAGGAAAGACTCACATAAATAAAATCAGAAATAAAAAAGGAGATGTGAAAACAGTACCACAGAAATACAGGATCATAAGAGACTGCTATAAACAATCATATGCCAACAAATTGCACAATCTAGAAGAAATGGATAAATTCATAAAAACATGTAACTTAACCAAGACTGAATCATGATAAAATTTTAAAAATCCGAACAAATCAATTACTAGCAAGAATAATGAACCAGTAAGCAAAAACCTCCCAACAAACAAAAATCCAGGACCAGATGATGTCATGGGTGAATTCTTCTAAACACACAAAGAAGAATCAATACCAATCCTTCTCAAACTCTTCGAAAAAATAGAAGCGGGTGGGGAGGGAGGGGACTTCCAAACACTTACAAGGCTAACATTACCCTGATACCAAAACCAGACAAGGATGCCACAAAAAAAGAAAATTACAGGTCAACATCCCCAATGAGCATAGACGCAAAAATCCTCAACAAAATATTAGCAAATTGAATTTAACAATACGTTAAAAAGATCATACACCATGATCAAGTGGGATTTATTCTAGGGATGCAAGAATGGCTCAACATGCACAAATCAGTCAATGAGATACACCACATTAATAAAACGAAGGATAAAAATTTATCCTTCCAAAAATACTGATCATCTCAATAGATGCAAAAGAGCAGTTGACAAAACTCAACATCCATTTATGATAAAGACTCTCAACAAAGCTGGTATAGAGGGAACATATCTCAACATAATAAAGGCCATATATGACAAGCCCACAGCTACCTCAGTGGTTATCATACTCAATGGTAAAAAAGCTGAAATCTTTTCCTCTGAGATCAGGAACAAGACAAGGATGTCCACTCTTACCACCTTTATTCAACGTCGTGTTGGAAGTTTTTGCCAGAGAAATCAGGCAAGGAAAAGAAAGAAAAGGCATCCAAATTGGAGAGGAAGAAGGAAAACTGTCACTCTTTGCAGATAACCTAATTACATACAGAAAACCTGAAAGGCTCTATCAAAAAACGAACTCAATACAGCCGCAGGATACAAAATTTGCACACAAAAATCTGTTACATCTCTTTATATTTATAACAAACTATCAGCAAGAAAAGTTAAGAAAACAATCCTATTTAAAATTGCATCAAAAAGAATAAAATACTAAGAATATATTTAACCAAGGAGTTGAAAGACATGTATATTGACAACTATAAGATATTAATGAAAGAAATGGAAGAAAACAAATAAATGGGAAGATGTTCCATGCTCATAGATGGGAAGAATTAATACCGTTAAAACGTCCATCCTACCCAAAGCAATGTACAGATTCAGTGCAATCCCTATCAAAATTCCCATGATATATCTTTTTTACAGAAATAGAGCAAACAATCCTAAAATTTGTGTGGAACCACCAAAGTCTCGAATAGCTGAAGCTTTCTTGAAAAGAAGAACAACGCTGAAGGCCTCACGCTCCCTGATTTCAAACTGTATTACGGAACTGTAGTAATCAAAACAGTATGGATTTGACATAAATACAAACACACAGATCAATGGAACAGAATGGAGAGCCCAGAAGTAAATCCGTGCGTATACAGTCAACTAATTTATGACACAGGACGATACAATAGGGAAAGGACAGTTTTTTTCAGTAAATAGTGCTGGGAAAATTGAACAGCCACACACACACAAGAATGAAAATGGACCCCTATCTTACACCAGACACGAAAGTTAACTCGCAGTGGATTAAAGACTTGAATGTAACACCTGAGGCCATAAAAGTCCTAGAAGATAACATAAGCAGTAAGCATCTTGACTAGGTCTTGGTGGTGATTTTTCTGAATCTGACACCAAAAACAAAGGCAACAAAGCAGAAATAAACCAGTACGACTATATATCAGCATCTGAAGCTCTCCTGTGAGCTCTTCTAAGGCCTTAGCTTTAGTTCTCTCAATCTCTGTTCATTCGGCAAATATATGTTGTATACTCAATATGCCATGCCCTGTTCTAAGTGTCCCTCTGTGGTGTAGTGTCCAGTCTGGATCCCCAGGCAGATTGTGAACACCGTCAAGAGGGAACTTTATGTACTTGGCCTCCAACACAGGGCCTGTGCGTGGTGGATCCTCAAGAAAAAGTCAACCTACTGAATGGGAGAAAATAATTGTATATCTTACATCTGAGAAGGGGCTGAAATCCAAACTACATAAAGAACTCACACGACTCAATAGTAACAAAAATCTCATTAAATAATGGGCAGATCTGGATAGACATTTTTCCAAAGAAGACTTACAGATGACCAACAGGCACATGTAAAGAGACTCTATATCATGAGTCGTCAGCAAAATGCAAACCCAAACCACAGCGAGATATCACCTTACACCTGTTAGAACAGCTATTATCAAAAAGATAAGAAATAACAAGTGTTGGGGCACCTGGGTGGCTCAGTCGGTTAAGCGTCTGACTTCAGCTCGGGTCATGATACAACCTCTTGGTTGCAAGAGGTGGGGGATGGGGATGGGAGAAATAGGTGAACAGTTTTCTTTCTAACTTAAATAAGTTGACTTAAAATTTTTATTTTATTTTTGAGAGAGAGAGACAGAGTGGGGGAGAGGCAGAGAGAGAGGGAGACACAGAACCTGAAGCAGGCTCCAGGCTCCCAGCTGTCAGCACAGAGCCCAATGCGGGGCTCGAACCCATGAACCGCGAGATCATGACCTGAGCCGAAGTCAGATGCTTAAACGACTGAGCCACCCGGGGCAAAAAGAATGGCAAAACGACATAAATAGGCATGGACGATGAAATATGGATGTCCAATGAACATTTTAAAAGATGCTCAGTCTCATTTGTGATAAACTAAATACAAATTAAAATCACAATGCAACACCATTTCACACCTCACAGTTGGGCAAACTTAAAAGCAGCAATAAAGGGGCACCTGTGTGGCTCAGTTGGTTAAGTGGCCAACTTCAGCTCCGGTCATGATCTTGCAGTTTATGAGTTTGAGCTCCACATCGGGCTCTCCGCCGTCAGCACAGAGCCTGCTTTAGATCCTCTGTCTCCTGATCTCTCCCCTTCTCTCTCCCTCTCTCTCTGTCTTTCTCTGTCTCTCTCTCTCTCAAAAATAAATAAATAGACTTTAAAAAACACGACAATTAAAAAGTTGACTCAGCTGTGGAATAACAGGAACCATCCTCCCCTATTAATGAGAATATCAACTCTTTGTGGTTACATAGTATAGCTGGGCCATTACATATCCTATGTTTCGTTAACTCTTATCCAAGGCATAGAGCAGATAAATGTGAACCACTTCCATAAAAGCGAAGAATGAGTAACACTCAAATATCCATTAACAATAGATTGGATAGATTTTGAAATTTTTTTTGATTTTAGAATATTTGAAGGATGGATTACTAAATACTAAAAACAAATCAATTGCATGCATCAACATGGGTGAATTTCAGGAACTAATATTGAACACAAAGTAAAAATGACATCACAAATGAATAATCACTGTGATTCTACTCACATAGAGGGCTAAAAGGAAAACCAATGTATTGTTTAGGAATACATATGTATGTGAAAATCTAATGAAAGCAAGGGAATGTCATAGAGTTGAGATACACAGAGGAATTATAATGTTGTATTTCTGAAGCCAGATGCTGAGAATAAAGGCATTTGTTTTAATATTGTTCTACACACACACACACACACACACACACACACACACACGAAGTAGGCTTCATTTATTTTTGTTGATTCGTCATAGTCTCCCTTACTAGACTCAAGCTCCAGGGGATCTGGGACTATGTCATGTTCATGGCTCTATCCCCTAGAGCATCCTGATATAGAAAAGCACTCAACAATTTTTTAAAATTTTGAGGTGGATACTAATATGGCTCCTGACTCAGAGATGAGAAACCCGAGGCCCAGAGAGGTTAATATGCCCAAGGATCAAGAGCTTGGAGGTGGCAGAGCTGGGATTTGAACCCAGGTCTGACCAGTTCCAGAGCCCATATTCTTCCCTAGAAGAGGTTGGCTTGTTCTGATGAGTACTTTCCTTCCTCCCTCCCCTGTTATCAGCTGGCCATTCAATGCCACCTGTGTGGCCACAGGTTGGAGGGAACCTTGGGTCTTACTGTTGGCTGTTTCTTCCCATGTGCAGCAGGTGGGGGCCATGACCTTGGACCATGAGAGAGCTGACGTTCTACCACCTGTTCTGGGAAGGGGGCCCAATCTGCCCTTCCTCCCACGTATCTTTCTGCCCTATATTAGAGCCCCCAGGCTAAGCGTGTCTTTCCTATCATCTCAGACCTCATGATGCTCCGGCTGCTGAGTTCCCTCCTACTTGTGGCCCTTGGTAAGACCCCAGCCTGTGCTGCACTGGGCTAGGAGCCTTTGAAACCTGTCACTCACCTCGGGTCTCATGAACCCAACACCTGGTTCCACAGGAGGGGAGGGGGGTCTCCGCTTATACCTGGGTATGATTGTAGGGGCTTCACATTTGGTGGGGGGCAGGAGAATGGAGGGGCAGCCATGGATAGATGAGCTCAGGAGAAAGACTGGTATACCCAAAGCACTGTGGTGGGACTCATCAGTGGGGACAGTAAAAAAGTCTAGTCATGAGGAGTTTGGGCTCTGTGGTTAGACTGCTTGGGTTGGAATTTCTGTTCCTCTGCTTAGCCCTCCAACTCTCCTCTCCCTCCCCCAACCCCACTCTGTATCCTGTGGTCTAGCCTTTTCTGCCATATTATATTCCAGCTCAGGGCCACCTCCTCCAAGCTGCCTCCCTTGACTGACAGTAATAGTGACAGATAATGTTTATTGAGCGCTTACTATATACCAGGGAGAATGCTAAGGATTTTTTTCTCATATTATCTCTCGTAAGCCTTACAACAGGCTCGTGTGATCCGTTCTGTTATTATCCCCATTTTACAGATGGACCCTCAGAGAAGTAAAGAAACCGCCCCCCCCCCCCCAGAATTAGGAGCAGAGCTGCATTTTGAACCCAGGAGTCTTACTCCAAAGCCACCACCTTTCATGACAACAAGCTATCACTTCTTAAGAGTTCATTGGGCACCAGGCACTGTTCTAAGTGCATCAGCCCCTTCAATCCTGCCATGGAAGGAGGTCACATCTCCGTCCCTAGACTCCTGGGACTCTGGAGGCCCCTATTCTAGTCCAGATGTTCACTGTTCATGGGTGGCTATGGAGGTCCAGAGAGGGGGAAGCACTTACACCAGGTCACACAGCCAGCTTGTGGTGCGTCTAGAATCGGGACCAGGGCCTCTTTGCTTTGGGGGACTCTCTGGCTCACTGATGCCTGCACTCTCCTTTCCAGCCTCGGGCTGTGGCCGACCTTCCTACCAGCCCTCCTCCCGTGTTGTCAACGGTGAGGACGCAGCCCCCTACAGCTGGCCCTGGCAGGTAAGACCAATGCCAGCTGCGCTATTTCTCACCGTGGGCTCTGCACCCTGTTCTGATTGCAAGGCATTCGGTCTCGACCCCACTGCTTTGCTTCCGGTAACCTCTGCAGCTCGCCAAGGCCAGGAAACCCTTGGACAGTCCACTTCGCGTGGAAGTCTTGCCCATTCAACCTGCAACCCTCCCCGGACTGTTTGTATGTTAAAAGTGGAATCTGGAGAGAAGGAAATGTTTGGCCCAAGGGTTGGTGCCCTAACAGTGGAATTTCAGGCACTGTGTTTAGGGATGGAGGTTTTGGGGTCCTCATTACTAGACTCCTCGAATTACACAGCAGGGTTATAAGGTCTGAGAGCACTAAAGGAAGGAAGGGCTTTAGAGAGGTCGGTGAGGCACAGAGGGCTAGACCTGCTTCTGTGACACGGTAGTCACCAGCCACAGGTCTTTATTTAATTTTAAATTAGTTACAATTAAACAATGTTAAAAATTCAGTTGCTCCATGCTAGCCACATTCAAATTCTCAACGGCCACATATGGCTAGCGGCTACCACGTTGGACAGCCGAGACAGAGAACATTCCCACCGTCACAGAAAGTTCTCTTGGATGGCATCGATCTACAGCATCGTCGGCTAACTTGTTCCAGGAAGGACCAGGAAGTAAAATATTTTAGCTTTTGTCAGCCATGTGGTTTCTATTGCAGTGACTTAACTCTGCCATTGGGGTATGAAAACAGCCATAGATGATACAGTCATGTGGGTTGAACACTGCACATTTCTGGAGGAGGCCACTCCGCGTGAGTGATGCCCTCTAGAGTTGTCCAGTGCACAACCTATACAGTCATGGATATCAGCCCTCATTGTAGGGCCCAGACCACTTAGGCTCCTCCCTCCTTGTCACCAGGTCTCCCTGCAGTACGAGAAGAGTGGAGCCTTCCACCACACGTGTGGCGGCAGCCTTATCGCCCCCGACTGGGTCATGACTGCGGGCCACTGCATCTCGTAAGTGTTTTTACTTGCCCCCGTCCCTGCATGAGAACCGGGCAGGCGGTGCGTAGCTGTGGGAGGGGAGGGAAGGAGCCCAGTCGGGCCCAGACTGACCTGACCTCCTCCACTGGCAGGAACTCCTTGACCTACCAGGTTGTGTTGGGCGAATATAACCGGGCTGAGGAGGAAGGCTCCGAACAGGTGATCCCCATCAATGCTGGGGACCTCTTCGTGCACCCACTCTGGAACCCCAACTGCGTAGCCTGTGGGTGAGTGGACTCTCAGGCCTGGGACCCAGAGGTTACTGGTCCCTCTGTGACCCAAAGATAATTCTGAAGAGACCCCCAGTGACAGCGGGGCTGGGTCCAGCAGCCTGGGCCCACATCCCACACACTGAGGGTCAGAGCCAGGAGAGCCTTGAAGGAGCATCTCCCCGAAACTCCTCTCCCTGTGGAAGGACAGCAGGGCTCAGGGAGGGCCAGGAACTCCCCCAAGGCCACTTGGCTAGTTGGCTTGAACACAGATCTCCTCTGGCACCCCCGCTCCCAAATCCAAGGGTTCCTCCGTTCGACAGACATTTGTCCAGTGCAGCCTGGGTTCCCAGCACTGTGGGAAAAAGGAGGAGCACTGGACCCAGAGTCAGCCTCCAGCACTAAGTTGCTGTGTGCCTTGGGCAAGTCACTGCCCTTCTCTGGGCCTCAATTATACCATATGTTGAGGGTGACTTTCCTGGCTTCCTGAGTGGTTTGAAGGACAGGGAGGCAGTCACCAGGTGAGAACACTGAAGCAGGGCTTCCCAAGGCCCTCAAGCACGTACAAAATCATGTGTCTGGGGGGCCCAGCATTTTTCTGGCGAGGGTCAAGGAAGGGTGCAGAACCCTTGAAAGTGCGGTGTAGGAGAGTAGGGCCATGATGATCGTGACCTCGACCCATCCTCACGGGACTCCTGCGGTACGTGGAGAGGAAAGGGGACCCCAGGTACGATGAGTCGAGTGACAAGCAAGCAGAGGAAGACCCAGAACAGGGGTTCTTGAAGGGTGGTCCCCAGGCCATCAGCATCGCCTGGGAACTTGTTGGCAATGTGAGTCCTCGGGCCCCACCCCCGGACCCACTGCCTCAAGAACCCTGGGGTGGGCCCCAGCAACCCGTGTTTTAACAAGCCCTCCGGGATCCTGCTGCAGCTGAAGTGTAAGGACCATGGTATAAGAGCCGAGGACAGCTAGGAAGGCCGAGGGTCAGCATGGGTGCCGGGAGCAGGGGGCGGGGGGCGGGGAGCCTCCTAAAGTTGCTCAGCCCTAAGAACGCCTGTGATTTGGAGGAAAAGGAGCAGCGGGGGCATCCTGGAGGCGAACTCTCTGTTGCAAAGGCTGAGAGGTGGGGCTTGGTCTGGCTGGAGGACCAGGCTCCCCTGACTCTTTCCTCTTCCCCAGCAATGACATCGCTCTCATCAAGCTGTCGCGCAGCGCCCAGCTGGGAGGCGCGGTCCAGCTCGCCTGCCTCCCTCCCGCTGGTGACATCCTGCCCAACGGGGCTCCCTGCTACATCAGCGGCTGGGGCCGGCTCCACAGTGCGTGCCGACCCCTCCCACCGGCCACAGGGACTGGGGGCCGGGGGTCGAAGGCAACCACGACACATCCTTGCACTTGTCCTCCTTCGGGGGCACCTCTGCTCCCCCCCTCCCCCTTCCCCCTCCCCCCCATCCTCCCAAACACAAATGTGTTCACTGGAGCATTTTTCAGCGTCTCCTGTGTGCCAGGTGCTGGGGGTGTTATGGTGGACGAAGCAGGCAGGACCCTCTGGTGGGAGGCGAGTCCCCATCGGGCTGGAAGGGTTGCCTCCCTCAACCTCCCCCACCCCACCCCGGGGCTCCCAGCCCTGACTCCCGGGTCCCAGCCCCAGCCCTGCACCCCATGCCACCCCACTCAGGGCGGTCTCTCCCGCAGCTGGTGGGCCCCTCCCGGACAAGCTGCAGCAGGCATTGCTGCCCGTGGTTGACTATGACCACTGCTCCAAGTTGGACTGGTGGGGCAGCTCCGTGAAGAAGACCATGGTGTGTGCGGGTGGGGACATCCTCTCCGGCTGCAACGTGAGTCAGCTCGAACTGCGGGGCCCGGGGGTATCTCTGCCATCTGCCGGGGCGGGGGGGGGGGGGGGGGGGGTAGGGGGAGGGGCGGAGAAATCCCACCTGCTGGCCCCGTTCAGCCTCCAGGCCAGGCAGGACTTGGAGGAAGTCAGTGGGGGCCCGACACACCACCCTGGCCTCTGGCTTCCCGTCCCAGCTCACGCTGCCTTGACCTGGGGCAAATCACTTGACCCGGTCCTCAGGCTTCCCTATCAGCCCAGTAAGGGATATTGACACCGTGATCTCTAAAGGCACCTTCAACTCCGCGGTCCTGAAGTTACAATAAATCAGTACTATCGTTGTGTTATAAGTGAGGATGAATACTGTTATGATAACTATCGTGGTAATACTATGGGAACTACCCTTTATTGATTGCTTTCTCTCTGCTAGGGGTTGTGCTAAGATCATATATTTATCATCTCGCTTAATTCCTACAAGATCTGGTAGGACAGATGTTAGTCTGTTACAAACAGGCCAACTGGGGCTTGGAGAGGTCAAGTAACACAGGGGTTTCTCAGAATCCCCAGAGCCACAACCAATTCCTTCAATCCCACACATGGCGGCTCAACTCCCCACCGCTCTCTGGCAATTCCAGGGTGACTCTGGAGGACCCCTTAACTGCCCCACAGCAGACGGCTCCTGGCAGGTCCACGGTGTGACCAGCTTCGTTTCTGCCTTCGGCTGCAACACCCTCAAGAAGCCCACGGTGTTCACAAGAGTCTCGGCCTTCAATGACTGGATCGAGGAGGTGAGCGGGACAGGCCGAGCAGGAGGGCCCCCATGCTGGCTCTTCTGAGATGTTGAGAGGTGCCGGGGCTGAGCGGGGACAGCAGATCCTGAGGAGGGGCTGAAAGGATCCCAGAAGGTCAGGAGTGGAGGGGCCCCTGGGCACATTCCAGAGGGCTTGGGGGATGTTCTCTGCTCTGGTGTGGCCCCAAGGACCTCAGTGGCTCTGAACTACAGCTGAACTTCCTTATCTCAACAAGTGTTTGTCAGATACAGGTCTTTGCTTGTCCTGAAAGATAGAGTGATGTGTCAAAGGGCTGCTTGCGGTGAAGCAATGATCACATGAGCAATCATCACGAAACATGGGGAGAGCTGTGACTGGATGTTCAGGCCCCAGTGAAAGCACAAAACTTATCTGGGAATGAGTGGTCAGGGAGGGCTAATAATGTTCATGATAACATTTATAAACTACTTAAACATCCTTAGTAGTTTCATCAACCCCCCCCCCCCATGAAATGAGTACTAAGATTACTCCCATTATACAGACGAAAACACTGAGGCTCAGAGAGGTCAAGTCACTCTCCTCACACAGCTAATGGTGGCATGGCTGGAAATTGAACCCGGTTCCATATGGCTTCAGAATCTGTGCTCCTAACTAGACTATGCTGAATCTCCTCCCTTTTTCTATGGCTTTTTTTCTAGGTCATGTCAAGCCACTAGAACCGAGGCCTTGGTGGCAATGCACGTTCTTTGTAAAAAATAAAGATCTCTCAGAAAACCCCAACGTGAGTCTTTCTTCCTTCTTTGACTCATCTGTTCCCTTCCAGGCTGTCCCTAAAATCTTAGATCTGTTATGTAGAGTCAAGACCAGATACAACCCTCTCATTTGAGAATGAGAAAAAAAAAAAAAAAAAAAAAATGAGGCCCAGAGAGAAGAAAGGAGTTGCCGTCGAGTGACCAGCCATCCCAGTTTGCCTGGACTGAGGGGGTCCCCAGGGCACAGAACTTTCAGTGGTAAAAGGAGGAGAGTCCCGAGAAGTCATCATCCTATACAGCCACACACTGGCTTTTCGATGCAGCATGAAAACATGGTAGAATCTGCAGAAAAAGTGAACTTGCCTGGCCCTTGGGGGGCTCATGGTGGAGTGGCATGGGCCACATGTTTTCTTCTCCCGCTGTGGGCTAGGAAAGGAGGGCTGTGGTCATTCATTCGTTCATTCGTTCGCTCAACAAGCATTCATGGCCTCAACAGGAGCCATCCTCCTGCTCCTGAGGAGGGCTCAGGGGGGAAAGACGACATGGTTCCTGCCTTGAAACAGCTCATTATTTAGATAGAAATGAGCACATCAGAATCATTCATTAAACATTTACGAGGCACCTTTTTTGGCGGCAAGGGCAGAGGTGGGGATTCAGATGTGAGTAAAACAACTTTGGGAGCCCTTGGTGCAGAAGCCCACGCAGAAGCACGCACGATGCCACAAGTGGGGTCGGAGCCCAGTGTGCTGGTGCTGAGGTCCGAAAGGCTGCTGCTCTGCAGCCCAGAGCAACATACAGACAACTGAATTTCTGGGGCGCCCGGGGGCGCTCAGTTGGTTCAGCGTCTGACTTTGTCTCAGGCATGATCTCACGGTGTGTGGGTTTGAGCCCCACATCGGGCTCTCTGCTGTCAACATGGAGCCTGCTTGGGATTCTCTCTCTCTTCCTCTCTCTCTGTCCCTCCCCCACTCTCTCTCTCTTAAAATAAATACATAAACTTTCAGAAACACACACACACACACACACACACACACACACAACTGAATTCCTTTATTCATGTTCCTCCTGAATGCCATGAAAGCAAACATGAGCCCAGCAAGGACATATATTTATAATTTTTAATATTAGTCTTTGTACCCTTTAATATTACTCATTGTTCTCTGAGTACTCAGAGGACATCATCCTCATGGCTGTGATAATGCGTCCTCTAGCTAGCACTGGTTTTCCTTTGGGGCCCACGGTGGGCTAGTTCTTGCCTGCCCCTGTGGAGGTGGGTTTGGCCATGTGGCCTGCTCTGGCTGAGGTGAGGTTTTGAGAGGTGGGACAATTTGCCGAGCTCTCTTTCCCTCTGCCATGGCAGCTGGTGGCTGTAGGTCAGCTTGGTCCCAGAGTGAGGAGACGTGGAGCAAAGCCTGCAGTGACCCCTGACGGATATGCAGCACAGGCAGGAAATAAACTCCGTGGTTACAGGCCACTGAGATTTGGGGTGTTGGTTACAGTGGCATTGACCTAACTTATCCTTACTGATGAAATGAATTGGGTATTTATCCTTCCGCTCCTTCCACTCCACGTTGCTACGCATTTTTCACCAACCATATAATATCTATATACAATGTACTGCATTGTTTGGTTTTTAAAAATACAGGCATAGCTTCATGCTGTACGTATTATTCTGCAACTTGGTGCTTTCACCCGACATTGTTTCTTTCCTTCTTTCTCTTTTTAAATCCAAATTAGTTAACACACCGTGTAATAATGGTTTCAGGAGTAGAATTCAGCGATTTATCACTCACATGTAACACCCAGTGCTTGTCCCAACAAGTGCCCTCCCTAATGCCCTTCCCCCACCCACCAACATTATTTCTTGAGGCCCATGCTAATTTATATATTTCTAGTTCATTGCTGCTGGTCTTGAAGAGGATCCTATTGCACAACACTATTATCCTCCCCCCCTCCCCCCCGCCCCACGGATGGATATTTACAGCAGGGCCAATTTTTGCGATTACAAACAGCGCTTCAGCAAACGTCCTTGGACAAATCTCCAGGTGCGAATGTGCAAGAGTTTCTCTAGGGTATATTCCAGGAAATGGAATTACTGGGTGGGAGGGGGTGCTCATTTTCAATTTAACCAATCGCCAAGCTGCTCTCCACAGTGATTGTATCAACAGTACTTCTTAAAATTGTCTTTCTTTTTTTTTTCTTTTCCTGCCCATGGTCCCCACACATGACAACTGCCCTCCCTCCCCTGCTTTTCTCCGTACCCACTCTTGGACCCTGAGTGCTTTCCCACAGAAACTCTCCTCCTCCAGCCCTTACCCACCCCCCACCCCCACTCCAGCTCCCGCAAAAGCCTAAGAACTGGTCTGGCAAGGCCAGCATGAGGGCAAGGGAGGAACGGATTCAAGCAGGGAAGAGACCTCAGCATCACAGGGGTGTGGGGGGAGGAGGGGAGAAAGTGGCGCAAAGTGGGGCATGTGGTGATCATTTGTGTCGAGTCAGACAGATGGCGCCAGGTGACATATGTAATAGTCACATGCTGTCAAGGCACAACAGGGTCGCAAAAGCGGAGTATCTGCTTCTTCCCAGGGGGTCCTGCCGTGACCTTGGACAATTTTCCAAAGTAGTTTTAGGACAAAGGGCATTCAGATCTGGAAAATTCCACTCTGTGGCTGGGAAGTAGGCTGTCACGGGCCCTCCACCCCGTCTCAGGATGGGGCTGAGAACTGCTGACACCCTTCTCATGTGTGGGCAACGGGGAGTTAGGAAATCTTGCCTAAAAGTGCCAACAGTTTCAGCAATAATTTAATGTTCTTTTTTTAATCTCCAAGTCTTGACAATTCAAATCCTTTAAAAACCATATAATCAATCATTTTTTAAATGTTTATTGATTTTGAGAGAGAGAGAGAGAAAGAGAGAGAGAACAAGTGAGCTGGGGAGGGGCAGGGAGAGAGGGAGGGAGAGAATCCCAAGCAGGCTCCATGCTGTCAGCACAGAGCCCGACACAGGGCTCTCACACACAAACCATGAGATCATGACCTGAGCCAAAAATCAAGAGTAAGATGCTGAACTGACGAGCCACCCCAGGCGCTCCAATAATTTAATTTTTTGAGTAATGATTAGAGTGTCAATGCCAACGACTTTGTGTGTGTGTGTGTGTGTGTGTGTGTGTTTTCTAAATCATGAGGAAAACCCACTTTCTGAAAAAGCACAATGTCAATACTTGAATTCCCTCGGAAAATATAAAGGATCGGTGCTGTGTTCCCTTCTCTTTAATCAAAATGTGTCAACAATTTTGTTCTCATTCAAAACTCATTCAAATGTCAATACATTTTTCTTAGAAGAGTCAGCAATGCCATTCTCTTTTCCTTTTTCATAACATTAATCTTGGTTACATGTTAGGAACTTCCCTTTTGGGAGATTTAAAAAAAAACCACTCACATTCCCACACCCATTACACAGCTACCGCTATCATTTTGGTATGCTTCCTTCCATTTCTTTTTCTTTACATTCATTAGACTTATCAACAGCTGGATTCAATGGGCATAGATTGAGCACCTTTGGGTATTCTGTGGCAGGCATGGGCAGAAGAAAATGACCCAAACTTGGGCCAGGCCCTTGATGTGCCCAGAGTCTGGCTGGGAATCTGACAGGTACACCCAAGCGGGGCTGGAGGCTTAACTCAGTGTTCTAATGAAGGCTCAGAGTGATGCGGAGCCCAGGGGGCTGGGGTCACCTTGGGATGGGAAGACTGGAGCCCTGGATGGCCCTCACATCCAGATGATTGAGACATCAAGAGATTCCTGTCAAATGTGAATCTGTCTAACTTTCTTTTGTCAATTAACACCAAAGACATAGTTCTGAGAAACTTTGCTGTTTGAGATCGGGTCAGTGAGATGAAGAATCCCACTCTTGTCTAGTGGGTCAGAGCCAGATTTGACGCAGAGAAGCAGCGTGGATTACCACCCCAGGTGCAGAGCTTCAGACAAGAGGTTTTGGACACAACGGTCCATATTTATCTTAACTTTGCAGTGTCCAAGGAAACACAGCTATGAATCTACTTCTGGTCTCAAGCTAGATGTTAACCTCTTTCTACAAGACCAAGTTTGCCTTGAGCCTGTCAACACTGCTTCATTTCAATTTCACCTAAATTCCAAAGTTCCCCCAAATCCTACAATAATAACCCTGTTTCTTCCTTTCTTTCATGAGACACCCCATGGTTTCTCTGGATGCTTGTGGCATTAAGTCAATAAACTTAACTTTGTTAAACTATACCTGTGTCCCTGGTGGTCTTTACCAGGCTGGCTTTATCATAAAATTCAAGCCTTCTCTGTTCATTCACTCACTCATTGAGTCATTCAACAGATGTCCACCCAGCCTATGCTCAGCTTCAGGTGCTGGAGACATGGGGACAGGACAGTCAAGGTCTTTGGCCTGTGGCCACTGCTTCTAGTGGGCGAAATAGAAAATAAACAGATAATAACAATACAGATTGACAGGCTATACAGGGATTGCATGGGTGCCTTTAGAAGAGGGGGGACAGTAAAGGGTGCTCTAGAGAGGCAACATTTGAACTGGATCCTTGATGAACAGATGTCAGGAAAGAGCACCACAAGCAGAGTCACCAAAGAGGTGACGATGAACTTCTTGGGTTTGCAAAATAACTAGAAGGCCACTGTGCCTGGAGCAGTGAGTGAACAGGAGGATGGGGAAAGATGAGGAATGTGGGGCAAAGTGCAAAGTTTACATTTTATCCTGAGTGATACAATAATCTTACACGGAGCCAAAACATATAAACTTTTCATATAAATTTATAAACCTTTAAAATCAGAGCTGCTCTGGGATTTAAACCATCCCCTACCCCCACTGCACCCCAGCAGTTTCCTGAAGCATTCCCCGGGAACCTAAGAATGGGATGGGGTGGGGTGTACAACTGGAAGTCTTTAATGTAGTCCAAACCTCTCATTTTATAGATGGGGAAACCAAGGCTGAGAGGGAGTGAAACGTGGAAACTACCCTGTAGGGGTGAGTGGGGGAAGGGTCCACAGTGGTGGAGGTAGGGGTGGGGCCATAGCAAGGAGCCTGGTTATCCAACCACCAGCTGGAGAACCTGGCAATCTAGGGGGTTACTAACCAGCAGTGGCAGTGTAGACAAAAGGCACATCTTCTCTTCCCCAGTGACATTGGTTGGGAGTGGGGTGAGGTGGGGGGTGTGAGAGGTTAGGGAGAGGGGTGGAGAGGGTTGGGAGGTGGTGATAACCCGGGAGGGGTCTTTGGAGTGCCCCTCTTAATTCCCTAGCATGTCCCATTTGGATAGGGCAAATGGGAGGAGAGCCGGCTGGGCCACCTGAGTGCCTTGTCCTTGGCCAAGTCCCTTCCCCTTCAGGGTTAAGACCAACGTGGAAGGGCTGCCTTAGCATCTTTGCACTTCCTCTTACATGCTGTGCTATTTTAACATGTGTGCCCCTGACTCAACTCCAGGCTAAACCCAGACTCAAACCAGCTAAGTGTGACTTCAAAACTTCAATTCTTAACCGTGAGCAATTGGAAAGTCTTGGGGGGGAAGAGGGACACAGGGCTGAGACCGAGCTTTCTATACACAGGATCTTCCCCTGGACAGAAGGACAAACCCACGTGGCACATGCCCACTTCTGTCTGGGTCCACGGACGCAGGGGTACTTATTAGACTGTGCCCACCGCCTCACGTGGAGTGATTGCACGGGGCGCCACACAGGATCGCGGTTTCCAAACAGCAGCCACCCAGCCCTCTATGTTGGTTTCTTTCCTCTGGGTGGTGCAAAGAGTCAAGGGTGTAACCTCAGGGTGGGGCGCTGAGTCAGCTGCGGGCCGGCTCCTGGAGTGTCTCAATTCCCGTTTCAACTTCTTTTCATTTTGCAGCTGGGCAAACTGGGGCTCAGAGAAGCAGAGAACTTCCCAGAAGCCGAGAGGCTGCCTAGGCAGTACCCACAGCTCCACGCGGTACGAAGGCCTGAGGATTGAGGAAGGCCCAAAGCCCACCACGGGTTAAAACCATGGAGCTACGAAGCACCACCGGGCCCTAGAGAGACCCCCTCTACCCTATCCGCCCCCCCCTTCACTTCTAACTTCCGGCGGGCCGCCACTTCCGGTTCCGGCGGCGGGCTACAAAGCTCTGCGCTGGGTAGTTGGTTTCCTTTCCTCGGAGTCGGTTTCGGGCTTCGAGTCTGGTCGCCAGGCGCCCCCGCCCCCGTTGCCCCCTGCCCTCCGAGGTGGCACCTGCGCAGGTGAACGCTCCCTCCCTTCTTCCCTCCCGCCCGTCACTCCTTCCCCGGCGCACGATCTGTGGGGAGCCGGGGGCCGCGGCGGCGGCGGCGGCGGCCGCTTTCGGAGCGGGGAAGCCCTGCTTTGCGGGTCTTGCGGGCTGTCCGGGCTGGCGTGGCTCAGGGTCTCGCTGCAGTCCGGGAGGAGGAGGTCCTGGTTTGGAGCCCCAGAAGCGCTTTTCCGGCCCCACCTAGGCCCCCTGAGCCGCGCCCATATGGTGGGAGGAGCCCGACGCAGCTCCCCGCCTAGAAGCCGGGAATTTTCTACGCGGTTGAGTAGCCCCGCCACCTCCTGGCCTTGTGATCTTGGGCAAATCCCTTCTTGTCGAGCCTCAGTTTGTTTACTTGCGAATGAAAATGTCATCCTGGGTTATCGGGAGGATTGCTTGGATGAGGGACAGCTTCCGCAGAGCGTTTGGCCTGTAAAATTCAACAAATAACATCGGCTGCTGCTGTTGCTGACAGAGACGGCCGGGGCAGTAGAGAGTCGTGTGGAGAGTTGAGAGTGGCTAAGAGGATCACGTAGAAGAGAACGTGAAATGCTCAGCACAGTGTCAGCTAGGAAGTAAGTGCTCAGTAAATAGGAATTATTAACTGATGAGGGTAAGCATTGTGTCTGGTCATTGGGTTTCTAAAACTGATAGGATTTATAAGCGGGGTGAGGCGTAGACTTGGTCCATGTTTCAGAGCCAGCCTTGAGAACTGGCCTGACAATTGAGACTATTCTTAGAAGTCGGGGTTGTAAACACCTCTGGTGCTAAGAGCTAGAAGAATTAGTAAAAGGGTGTTTTCCTAAGTGGGTTAGGGGTTTTTTACTCAGAAAGGTTTTGGGCAGGAGGGGAATGTTTGCTTCCTCTTGAGTCGTTATGAAAGTAAGACGTGGTTGTAGTTAAAAAGAACGCAGTATAGAAAGCTATGGAATGAAAAATGTTTCTGTCTTCTGTCCCTGCCCCTAAGAAGTAAATATAATTGAAGGTGTTTGCGGATAGATCAGGCCATGTATGCTTATGTGTATGTATTTTAATTTCCTCAGGTGGGGTCATATTACACGTAGTGATCTGCATCTTGGGTGACGTGTCGTGGTCGTGTGGATGTATCAGCACTTACAGGCTGACTTCATTCTTTATAAGGCTGCACTGTATTTTCTGCTGAATGGTTGACGATACTTTAATTATTTCCCTGTTCGTGGTCAGTTAGGTTGTTCCCAGGATTTTGCTTTCTCACATTCCATCCAACCTTTCTTTGACTAAATATTTCCTTTTTATCCAAGGCACCCCTGAGTTATGGGGATATTTTGCTTTGATCCTCATTCACTCTAGGTTAGTAACAACTTCCTTTTGGGGAGAGTACACTCTGTTGATTGAACAAAAACCCAGATAATATGGGAAGAACAGGTGTACTCCAGGAGTATCCAAACTGCAAGGTCTAGAATCGGTACAAGGCTCCTAGAAAATGGGTCATGGAACGTTTAGAGAAGAGGTGACTAGGTGCTGAGAACTAGTTAATGCGAAGCAGCTGGTCAGTGTTGGTGACTGTTGGCCTCTGTCAGTTGTTACCCGGGAAACTGGTTTGAGAGACTGAGGTGGGAGGGATTTTAAACATGGACACTTCTGCCACGTGGACTAAGGAGGGATTCGTTCTTGGGGGAAGGAGTTTGTTCATGAAAAAAGAGATGGTCTTTGAAAACTGACCACTATTCTAGGAGTTACACTCTTTGATTGGACATACTCTGATACAGAAATTAATTTGGTCATTTCTGTACTGTCACTTGAAGTCTCTCTCTCTCTCTCTCTCTCTCTCTCTCTCTCTTTAGATAACATAGATTGTGGTTTTCCTGTAAATAACCCTTCTCTTGGACTGGGGCCCTAACCCAAATGAAGCAAAGCCTTTTTTTTTCTGGCATTTTACAGGTACTTGGTGCGACTCTCCCCCCTTCCCCACTACATCTGGTTTGCTAATCCTAGAGCTGACAAGCATCCCAAGAGTTGGAAGTCTGCACTACCAGGATTCTGACTAGGTCAGTTTCCGGTACACTGAGTAGAGGAACTTAAGATCTTAATCTTAACGTGGAGGCTTTTCTTTTCTAGTCTTGTCTTTCTTTTTTTGCGAAGAGGGGGCTTAGGCTCCACCCTGATGGTAGCTCCCAAAGTGCTTTTAAACCCTTGTTACTCTTTGATGATGAAAGAGATGGGGAGGTGGGGTAGAAAAGACCGCAGAGTAGATGTAAATGAAGGGTAGATGTACATGAACAGACTTTTATCTCTTACATTTTAGTTCTTTCTCATAACTTGCTTTTGGTCATAACATAACTCCATAAAAGACATTGGAGGACGCAAACATCCCTGGTTTTAAACATTTTTCCCCCCTATAAAACATATGCATACATAGTTCTCTGTTTTAACATAATGTAAAATACTTTGTAATGCGGGGAAAATGGGTGAAAGATTGTCTAGAAGGTTCTCTAGCTAGCACGGCCAGTGCTCTCCATCCTTTGTGCTTTGAGAATCTACAGTCTTCGTTTTGATAAACCACCGACACGTTTTTCTCCATTGTGTCAATTGATCCAGAAGAAACAAAAATAGAATTTCTAGGACCTTTATTAAGAAACCCTGTTAAGATTGGGAAGCGGATAGAACCTGGGTCTGGACCAGATCCGTGAGATCAAGGTGGTCTTAACAGTCTCCGGGGTCTGTTTCGCTGAGCCTGTCTTTTCTCTGTGTTTAGGAGTCGGAGACATCCTTTTCCAGAGTCCCAGAATGGAGACGGAAGGGTACTTAGAGACACAAAGAAATAGAGAAGTCCAGAATGATAAAATAAGGCCACCATCAAATGAGATGGTGGCCGAGGAGTCCGAAGTTGTCCTCATATCGGCTCCCCGGGTCCAGGTTCCGCGAGAGCCTTCCGGGCTTCCACCAGAGAGCCTCGATGAAGACTCTGTCGAAGACCTTGAGACCATGCCACGAAGGAATCGTCCCAACGCTGCAGCCTCCAGGCAGAGGTTCAGGAAATTCCGCTATGAGGATGCAGCCGGGCCCAGGGAGGTCCTCCGACATCTGCAGGAGCTTGCTGGACAGTGGCTGAGACCCGATATTCACACAAAGGAGCAGATTGTGGAGATGCTGGTGCAGGAGCAGTTCCAGGCTGTCCTGCCCGAGGAGTTCCGAGCTCGGGCCCAGAGATGTCAGCCCGGGGTCAGAATCACCGGCTGAGTCCTGCCGCCGGGTCCTTGCTCAGCCTGCGCGTGAGAAGTCACCGGAGGTGCTCGTTGTTGTTGCAAGAGCCGGTCGCGGTCATGGGGAAATGTGAGCCTCGGTTTTTTTGAGCTTGGCTTTGACTAGTTGTAATAATCCGTCAAAACCCATGTCTGGACCTCCCTCTGGCTGAGGCAGCTCTAATTCCGGGGACTGAGCTCCGGAAAGAGCTTCTCTACCCTCCTGTTAGGACAATCAGCCTGTTGCTTGTTTTTGCTCTGCCGAATGCCTCCTTTTTTGCACTTTCTGACATGCTTTAATATATTGTTATGTAGCCAAAGAGCTAATCGCTTCAACTTTCAGAATTCTTGATTCTTGCTGTGGTGGCATGAATGGAAGCTTCTGTAACCCCATCCAGTAAACTCGTTTGAGACGCCCTTGAAATATTAAAGTTTGGTCCTTAATCACAGTGTCCTGTGGTGATTTACCAGTTTAGCTCTTACTCAGCATTTGAGAAAGGTGAGACAATTATCAGGAGTAGATGTGAGCTAGACATAAGATAGGAACAGCCCATGCCTTTGTGTTATTCAGATTTTTTTAATTCCTTTTTTTTTTTTTCTTAAGAGAGAGAGTGAGCCAGGGGCACAAAGAGAGAGGGAAGGGGAGAGAGAGAAAGCGGGGCTTGTGCTTACCCGCTGTGGGACTCCAGGCACCCCAGAATTTTTTTTAAGTTTATTTATTTTGAGAGAGAGCCCGAGAGTTCACAAGTGGGGGTGGGGAGCAGAGAGAGGGAGAAAGAGAATCCCAAGATCATGACCTGAGCTGAAATCAAGAGTCAAGACGCTGACCGGACCGAGGCACCCCCAGTCAGAATTTAAATTAAAACTGAGGGATCGGGGCGCCTGGGTGGCTCAGTCCGTTCAGCGTCCGACTTCGGCTCAGGTCATGATCTCACGGTCTGTGGGTTCGAGCCCCACATCGGGCTCTGTGCTGACAGCTCAGAGCCTGGAGCCTGCTTCGGATTCTGTGTCTCCCTCTCTCTCTGCCCCTCCCCTGTTCATGTTCTCTCTCAAAAATAAATAAACTTAAAAAAAAAAAAAGGATAAAACAGGGTCCTAAGAGGTAACTCTTACACGGATCTGTTTGATTTGTTCTTTCTCCATTTCCATCACTTCTATAGTTTGTCTCCCCTCAGAACTCACTCTACAGCCATTTGACTGTTCTCTTCTGCTCTTCCTGAAACAGGGCATCCTGGCTTTGTGTGTGTGGAGACCCATGCCCCAGCTGACCGCTGAGAGAGCAGTCACTGTGGTTGGGACAGGCAGACATTAAAGGGCAGTTGCTTTTCCTGAACATGACCCAGTCTTGAGGAACCTTTCTGCCTCTGTGGCCTGGCTCTTGGATTTGTACATCTGCTCCTGGAACCAACTTGGTGCCAATTTAGAAACTAATCTTTGGTCGAGGGACCCGTTAGCTCCAAGCTGGAAATCCTGTTTATTCTGCTGGTGTTTTAATAACTTGCTGAGCCCATGGGACTGGTCTAGAAGCTAGGATACAACTATAACACCCAGAATTAAGGAAATGTATAATTTTTGAGGGGAGAGGAAGACCTCGAGCTATATTGGTAGGATCGCTTAAGTAAAACTAGTCTTCCCTTTTTGGTATCTG
Organism: Leopardus geoffroyi; assembly: GCF_018350155.1. Classification (NCBI taxonomy): domain Eukaryota; kingdom Metazoa; phylum Chordata; class Mammalia; order Carnivora; family Felidae; genus Leopardus; species Leopardus geoffroyi. The sequence goes on from NC_059328.1 coordinate 16,192,022, forward strand.
GTTTTGAGATAGCACTAAGAAAACACGTTTCCTATTTTAAAAATACGCTAACAGCAGAGGAGGGAGGAAATAGCCAAGTTAGGGAAGTGAGATTGCAACTGAACTTAAGCAGATCACTGGATGGAATCCCACCTTGAGCAAAAAAGCCTGGAAATGCTTGGGGAGTAGAGAACATACAGAATAGTGAGCTGTGCCTTTTATTGACTAAATTAAGCTTTTCTCTCTTTTTAAAACTTTTATTTTAAAGTAATCTCTACACCCAATGTGGGGCTCGAACTCACAACCCTGAGATCAAGAGTCGCATGCTCTGCTGACTGAGCCAGCTGGGTGCCCCTTAGGTTAAGCTTTCCTACCTCTAAGTAAAATTTAAGATTAGCAAAGGAATTTGTAACCGTGACGGGGTCAGAATATCTCCAATATTTCAGTTTGTTCGGAGCATCATGAAGGTATTTCTTTTAGTCTGCAGGGATCAGGGACTCCCGATGTTAAGAATTTCCTGGCCAGTACCAATTTCTCAGCTGCTTCGATCTAGAATACAGTGTGTAAGTAAAGCAACCGACTTTACAGGAGGACCAAAAAGTTACCACCTTAGGGATTTTATGGCCCTGAGGTGTCCTGAGTTGAGTGACCTTAGCACAGATTTTCTCAACATTGGCAGTTTGAGGCCAGATGGTTCTCTCTTGTGGGGGCTTGTCTTGTTTATTATAAGATGTTTAGCAGCATCCCTAGTCTACTCACCAGATGCCAGTAGCACCCCACTGATGAAACAACCAAAAACATCTCCAGACATTGCCAAATGTTCCTGGGGGCAAATTTGCTCCTAGTTGAGAACCACCGGTTTAACAGGACAGTTCATCACGGATTTGCCACAGATGACCCTTAATGTTGAATTGAGGAAACTGTAGGAAGAGTGGTATAAATTTGGTTTCATACTGGGGTGTCTGGCTGGTTTGGTGGGTGGAGCATGTGACTCTTAATCTCAGGGTCTTGAGTTCAAGTCTCACGTTGGACGTGGAGCCGACTTTAAAAAAACAGGGTTTCAGATCCCCTGCATGTGTTTGGGTAAGGTCACCTACTCTGACAAATCTTAAGTTCTTTGGTACAAAGATTAATATTACACCTCTAACCCCAGCCATTCTACTAACATGGTTTACTGTGTACCAGGATCTGGACTAGATGCATTCATGATTCATTTAATCCACACGGTCATCTGACTTTACCTATTCGTATAAATACACCTGCTTTATAGATGAGAGAACTGACATTCACCAGTAACACAATATGGCCGATAAATGGTGGAGCTAGAGTCTAAGCCTTGGGTGTCTGTCCCCCTAGTCTTGGGCTTTTTACATCATGTCTGCAAGTGTGAATGTAACAAGCATCTCTTGAAAATCTCCTGCATGCAAGATGTTTCTTCTTTGACTTTTCTTCAATTTATCCTACAAGGTAGAGTAACATTTTTTTAGTTTCATTTGATGCAGAAAAAGTATGAAAACGAAAAGGGTCCATAATCTCACTTCCCAGGGAATTCCCATTTTTCAAAGCAAAAGATATATTTGCATGTGGACAGAAAAGTCCAACAGTGTAGAAAGGGACAAAAGGAAATTTGATTTGATTGGATAGCACCTTCGTGTGCCAGAGAGCATGAGAAGGAGGGGCAGAGGGAGGGAGGGAGGGAAAGAGAGAGCGAGAGAGAGAGAATCTTAAACAGGCTCCACAGCTAGTGTGGAGCCCGAACTGGGGCTTGATCCCACAACCCTGGGATCGTGACCTGAGCCAAAATCAAGAGTCGGATGCTTAGCTGACTAAGCCACCCAGGCATCCCTAAAAGGAAAATTTAAAGTCTCTCCCCTAAATTAGCAGTTACGTATCCTTCCAAAAATATGAATTCTACAGATGTAAGCACATACCAGACGTATGTGCACAAACACATATATCCTTTTTTTATTTACACAAAATGCAGACCATGTCCGTTTAGGCTATATATATTTTTCTTACCCAATAAGTCTTGGGGTCCTTTGCTATCAACATACAGAGATTGGCTTTATTTAAAACTAATTTTAGCAGCCGCTGAGTAGTTCCTTGTATGGCTAAAACCTAGCCTTACACTGTCAGTAAAAAAAAAAAATGTAAGGTCAGGGATTTAGGTATGTCGTCTAACCTCCAAAGCAGAAGAGGTTGAGAGAGGTAAGTGACAGAGCCATGACTCAACCTCCATGTCCTGAAACCAGAACTGATACAGTTCACAGTTGCCCAGCACTGTCTCCCAGCAACCCTGCGGTACCAGCTCTTTCCCATGGAAGTGAATTTACAGAGGAGATTCTTTGCCCCAAACAAACCCAGTAAGAGGAGAGGCTGCAGTTCATCTCCGTTTCATCTGGCTCCGGCCCCACGCCCTTGCCGTGAGGTCACGCTGCCTGGATATCAAAGAGCAGACTAAGTCCAGTGTGTCAAGGGTTCTGTGGGGATTGGAGAGGACAGCAACTCCCTATCTCTGCTGCCACTCCCCAAGAAGATTCCCACGCGTTCTCTGTGCAGCGGCACGACCCAGCTACCCCCAGTGCCTGATGTTGTAGTTTCTTTGAGTCCATTTAGAGCCAGGTTCCAAAGAACCCTGAACACTTTAATTCTGTGAGAGGAAGGAGGAGGAAAATGCAGAGCAGCCAGAGGGAAATACTTGTAAACTGTCTCCTGTGCCTAATTTTCCCACTGGGATTATTTGGACTCTGAGTTCCACAAAAGAATAATTTCATCTAGTTATTGAAAATGTTCCTGCCAGGGGCACCTGGGTGGCTCGGTGGGTTGAGTGTTGGACTTCGGCTCAGGTCATGATCTCTCCGCTCGTGAATTCAAGCCCTGTGTCAGGCTTTGCTGACAGCTCAGAGCCTGGAGGCTGCTTCAGATTCTGTGTCTCCATCTCCCTCTGCCTCGTGCTATCTCTCTCTCTCTCTCTCTCTCTCTCTCAAAGTAAGTAAACATTAAAAAAAAAATTTTTTTTTAAAGAAAGAAAAATGTTCCTGCCAGATGACTGCTGGTGAAAATGAGTGTTGGGACCACAAGGTAATTTGAGATTCCTAGCAACTGGCTGGTGCCATGGAAAAGTATGTCCTCTATTGGGCAGCTACTCCCTGAGCAGCGTGTGGGTGCCAGGGCCTGGCTGCTGGAGAGGAGGCCAACTCTGCAAGGTGTGGGGGGCCGTGAGGAGTCCACCGTGATGGCAGTGGTGGCTGGAGCATTCAAGTGTAACTGGCCCTTCCAGGAGCATCATGTGTGGTCAGTTTCCACAGGCAGCTTAGTTCAATGCACTTGACAATGGCTTAACTATTTTGCTAAGCATTTTCCACCCACTGCCAGGCATTTATTGGACATTTTCCCTTGGTCTGGAATGCCTCTCCCCATGCCTCCCCCAATCTGCCAACCTACTCCTACTCATTCTTTGTGACATAGATAGGCATGGTCGCCTTCATGAAGCCTTCTTTGATTTCTGTCTTGAACTGACATCAGAGGCCCTCCTGTGAGCTCCTTTAACACCCTGGCTTTAGTTCTTTAGTCCTGTTCAATCAGAAAATGTATGTTGTGTACCCCATATGTCATGTTGTATTCCAAGTATCACTGTGGTATAGCGCCCACTCTGTCGCCAGTCAGATCATGAGCTCCATCAAGAGGGAATCTCTATGTTCTTGGCCTCCAACCCAGGGCCTGCCCATGATGGATCCTCAAGGAACAGTTTGATTTTTGTAGGAGACACATGACTGCCTCCTGGTTGAAGGCTCTTCCTTCCAGTGAACACAGATAACTAGAATTCATGGGAGACAATGGGATGGGGCAGGTGGGAGGGCTGGGGGTGGAAGTAAACAAAACAAAAAAAGGAAAGCCTTCACCGGGTGGCTGGCTTCCCTCTCTGTTCTGCACCTGACCTTGCAGTGAGGCAAAGTTAACTGCCCTTGGCTGGCTCTGCTTGAAAGCTGGTGGGGCCCCTCCGGTGCCTAGCAACATCGTGACGGTCCAGAATGGTGATTTAGAAGCTGGGTGTGTCCCCTGGGCAGGAAGCCACCAACACCACCAAAGCTGGCTGCTTTCACTTCCTCTGAGCCAAAACTCCGCCTTCAAGTGGGGCCAGTGCTTAAGTGTTGGCCCTGTCTTAGCACAAATTGGAGGTTCTGGCAAAGATAACTCCAGCACTTATGAAGTGTGTGATCTCAGACCTCTCTGAGCTTCCGTTCCCACACCTGTCTCATTCCTGCCTTAGTCCCAGCGAGGCTCACCCCTTCCCAGCACCAGAAGCAGAGAAACATTCAATGCATACTATTGTGGCTGAATCTGCTAGGTTAGGGGAAGATTCAGTCCGTGATTCTCCCCTGTCCCTTTGAGCTTGTCCTGTCTTCTGAGCCCCTCTCTTGAACCCTCCATTTCTAATGTCTACACATTAAATCCTAGTCTTAGCTTCTCGTTCCTTCTATCTCTCTTTTCTGCTTTTTTTTTTAAGTAATTATGATTTTAAAGTAATTTTCAAATAATCTCTACACCAAAAGTGGGGCTCGAATTCACGACCCTGAGGCCAAGAGTCACGCGTTCCACCGTCTGAACTGGACAGGTGCCCCTCCTCTCTGCTCTTCTTTTTTTTTTTTTTTTTCATTTTTCTTTTTTTGTTAATGTTTACTTATTTTTGAGGGGGGGAGGGGCAGAGAGAGAGGATGACACAGAATTCAAAGGAGTATGATGGCTCTGAGCTGTCAGCACAGAACCTGACAGGGGGCTCGAACCCATGGGCTGTGAGATCATGACCTGAGCTGAAGTTGGATCCTCAACTGACTGAGCCAACCAGGTGCCCTCCTGCTTTTCTTATCTGCAGCCATTAAATCTCATCATCAAGACGCACAAAAATTCTACACCTCTTAAAAAAAAAATCACAAGTGGTTTGGTTTTCAGGTCAATACTATTGCTGAAGTGACCTTTAATTTTTTTTTAATTTAAATATAACATGCATCCTGGAAATTGTATCACTGGATGAATTTGTACAAAGTGAGCATACCCCTATAACCACCTTGCAGATGAAGATACAGAGAATAACTAGCATCCCAGAAGACTTCCTAGGTCCTTTCCTAGTCAGTAATCCCCCGAAAGGTAAGCTATTGTGATTTCTACTGGCATAGAGCAGTATTGCCTGTTTCTGAACCAAGTGGAATCCTACAGTGTATATCGTTCTGTGTCTTCTTGTGTTCAACATTATGTGTATGAGACTCATCTACCCCCCTGACATCCTGCTTTTCCATGCCTGTGTACCTGCACATGCCTGTTCTTTCTGGCAGTGATCAGCGTGGCCTGCCCTGGCCCTTTAGATTTAGATCAAACCTTGCTCCCTTGGGAAACCTTCCCTTATCAGCTCTGGGTTTGAACCTCAGCTCTTTCACCTGCCAGCTGTACAACCTCTTCATGCCTTGTTTTTGTTGAAGATAATAGTTTCTATATTCCAGAGTTCTTGTGAATTTCCAGTGAGTTAATACATATTAAATACTTAGAACAATGCCTGGAGCACAGGAAGTACTTAGTAATTGTTAAGTATGTAACTCTTTTTTTTTTTTTAATTTTTTTAATGGTTTTTTATTTATTCTTGAGAGAGAGAGCATGAGTGAGGGAGGGGCAGAGAGAGAGAGGGACACAGAATCTGAAGCAGGCTCCAGGCTCTGAGCTGTCAACACAGAGCTCAACATGGAGCTCAAACTCACGAGCTATGAGATCATGACCTGAGCCAAAGTCAGATGCTCAACCGAGCCACCCAGGCGCCCCAAGTATAACTCTTTTGAATATTCTGCTTTTCTTGTTCTGCTAGATACTTGTGCATACCTCTGTCCTCGCACTTCTGATTATTGTTTGTCCCGCTATGAGACCTTAACTCCTTGAGTAGAGATTATGTCTTCATTCATTGCATTTCTTCAACAGGTAATTATTGAGTGTAGACTACATTCTAGCACCGAGGGTCCAGTGGTGGAAAGAAGACCTTGAACTTACTTTTTAATGGGGAGAGAATGATAGTAAGAATACTAAAGGGGTGAGATTGTTTTGGATAGTGACGAGGCTATGAAGGAAATAAAGCAGTGTGGTGTTGTCATGGGTTGGAAGTGCTGCTCTAAGCTGCGTGGGGAGCAGGTCCTCTTAAAGAGGTGATATTTGAGCGAAGATGTGCAGGGTGGAAAGGAGCAGGCTTGTGCAGAGCAGGAGAGCTCAGGACAGCAAGTGCAAAGGCTCTAAGGCAGGCACGGGAAGGTCAGTTCTGTCTGAGAAGTTTCAAAGAGGGCAGCATCGCTGGAGCCCAGTGAGCGAGTGCATGGTTCTGAGGACATTGGAGAGGTGGACAAGAACCAGGAGAAAGCATTGAAGAGGTTAAGCAGGGGCATATCAGTTATCTTTGCATGCAAGGTGCCTAGCACATAAAATATTCACTGACTGTTGAATATTGGTCCCAACATGCCAACGTGAACCAATTGGTTCACGTGAGTGATTCTCCGATCGTTTTGAAATTAAGACTTCACTGTACCATGGGCCTCTGGGTTCTTACTAAACCCTACCAATGCAGATGGAGTTGCTCAGTCATTTCTAGACTTTTCTCTCCCCTATCCCGTCTCGGGCACCCTTCTTCAGTGACTCAGATTGTCTCCACCAGAGATGTGTAACAGAGATGAAGAGGGCAAGCCTGGGCCAGTTAGAGAAAAGGAAAATAGAAAACAGGTTTGGTCAGTTCCTCTCCTTTCTCTGACTCCACGAAGGGTCTAGGTCCCTGAGCTGATGGACTATGGCTTCAGGTACAGCAGCCCTGGCCCCTTGAGGTGTGGCAGGCCGGATCGGGAGCACGTCCGGAATCCTAGCAGCAGAGTGAGGCTGCTGACATGACCTGAGCCATGGCCATGACCAGCCAGATGAGGGGAAGACCAACCGGTAAATCAGAAATGGAAGGGTAGGCCTGTGTCTTAAGGACAGGTATCTACCCCTTGGTAACAATAGTGAGACTTCATTTTTGTTTTGTTTATTTCCAACCTTCATTTTTTATGAAATATGACACGTGAGGAAAAGCATGTAAAACAAATGTATAGTACAATGAATAATTATAAAGCCAACATCTACATGTAATCATCACCGAGGTCATGAAATAGACCACTGCCAACACTGCCCGCCCCCATCCCTCCCAGATTACAACCTCCTTCCGAGGCAGCCAGCAGCTGAATTTTTATAATAATCACTTCCTTACTTTTCTTTATAGTTTTATCACCTGTGAATCACGCGGAAAGTCTTCAATTAGGACTTTCTCATGTAAATCCTAAGACCGAAGACCACAAAGGAGAACCTCTTTAATGTGGATCCTCGTCTTCTTGAGTAAATCTTGGCAGGCCCCGGGGAGATTTGCGGTCTTCGGCATTTGGCTGAGAATGCAGTTTCGAGACTCCCCTCACTCATTGTGTTTAAGGCACCTGAGGAGCACCATGAGCGGCGCAGAAGTGCACCCAGAACCGAGCGCGCCCCCGGAGCTTCCGGTAGGGCGGAGAAGGCGCAGATAATAAACATGACAGAACAGCGCAACGGCCTGAAGAAATCCTCAGCGAAATGCTACGGGGGTTCAGAAGAAGCAGACGTCAGTTTTGCAGCAAAAAGTAGGGCAGGCCCTGTGGAAAGTGGCAGTGTGCTCGTTCGTGCATTATTTATCAAACATTTTTGGGGGCTGGCAGTGTGCCAGGAAATTAGGTAAAAGGATACAAAAATGAATAAGCTAAGATCCTTGCCTGCTCATGGCTTGATGGTTTAGTTAGCACAGATACAACTGGTTTTCATATAGTATGCTTTAAATACGAAGTGTAATAGGAACGATTGGTTGCCTGGGGTTGTCAGGGAAGATGTAAGAGCTGAGGTCAATGGTGATCCTTGAAGGAGAGAAGGATAGGAGTTTGGCAGACGGGGAGGGAAACTGCTGAATCTGCGGAAGCACAGAGGTGGGAAGGGACACACGGTCACTGTGGGCAAAAGGTCCAGTTCATGGCGGGAAAGAGAGTGGGACTTGATAGGTAGGGTGGATGAGCGGGAAAGGTGTTCTAGGCAAGGGGAACAGCATGAGCAGGAGCACGGAGGCAAGAAATCATCATACCTGCACGTATGATACTAGGTAATTCAGTCTTGCTTCAGCCCACACACAGACAAGGTGTGTGATTGACAGCGTGATGGTTAATTTTAAACACCAACGTGACTGGGCCCTGGAGCCCCAGATACTTGGTTGAACATTATTCTGGGTGCACCTGTCTGTCAGGGTGTTTTGGGGTAGGATTAACATTTGAATTCGTAGACTGAGTAGATTGCCCTCCCTAATGTGGTGGGCCTTATCCAATCCGTTGAAGGCCTGGCTAGAATAAAAAGGCTGACCCTCCCTCAAGTAACAGAGATTTTTCCTGCTTTGAATTCAAACATTGGCCTTTTCTGGGGCTTGAGCTGGCTGGCTGTTGAACTGTCACGGAAACAGCAGTTCTTGTTCTCAGGACTTAGGACTTGGATTGGACCTACATCATCAGTTCTCTTGAGTCTCAGCTTGTTGACTCATCGTACAATCAACTCATCCTGTCAATTTCCATAATTATGCAAGTTAATTCCTTAGAATAAATCTTTTTAGATAGATCAGTCTCTGTCTCCCTTTCCTTCTCCCCTTCCCCCTGCTTTTTCTGTTGGTTCTGTTCCTCTGGACAACCCTGACTAATACAGAAGGGCAAGGGAAATAACTTTGGAAAGGCAAGCCGGTGCCAGATCACAGAGGATACAGAATGCCTGGCTAAAGAACTTTGAATCTTATTTTGAAGGCAAAGGAAAAAAACACCAGGGTTCCCGAGCCAGAAGGTGACTTAAAAGGAGCTGAGATCTAGGAAGACAAGAAGGTTGTGCTGTGTAAAATGAATTAAAACAGAGATTGTCAAAAGGAAGCATCTAGAAATTGGGTATTACCTTTGTGGGTGTAGGACTTGTGCTGCAGAAATGTCGGGAGCCCCTGGGCGTACAAGGGTTCAGGAGTCCAACGCGGATGGAGGCACTGTAGGACCCGAAGCGGGTGGGGACTGGAGATGATTTCTGGCTAATGTGACTGAAAATTGAAGTAAGGCTAGATCCAAGGGCTCAAACAATGCCACTGGGACTTGGTTTCACTGTCTATCTCCCTGCTCTGTTTTCCCCCTCTTTTGTGGTCTCCTTCTCAAGCAGCTTCTGGCCTTGCAGTGGGAAGATGGTTGCCAGCAGTGCCATGGTTACATCCTACCCTCAGCAGAGAGATTCATCAACTGGACAGTTCTGACCAAAGTCCCAGAATTGAGTCTTACTGGTTCTCATTGGGTCACATGCCTATCCCTGAAAATGCTGCTAAAATTCTCTGATTGGCAAAGCCTAGGTCATGTGTCTCTCCCCACAACTAGGGGTAGAATCCTCTCCTCTAGAGCCACGGGGATTTGAGAATCAGGGAAGGAGCTGTTGCAGAAATGGTGGTGCTGTTGCCAGAAGAAGGAGGAATGGACACTGGGCTGGTAACCACAGGGGAAGGGAAACCAGAGCCCCCCAGGCTGCTCCTCTTGTTAGTATGGGGCAGCTGTAGCCAGTGGGGCGGTAGGGAGGAGGCTCTAGAGGCTGGGGTCTAGGCTGGCATCAAGGGAAGTGATAGACTGGGGTCTAGTAGAAATGCTACCGCCTTTTGGGACCGTGGAAAGGTTGGGGAGGGTCATTTTAACAAAAACCTGACAACACAAAAGACAAAGTGCTAAGTGAGTTCTTGTCCTCAGAATAGAGGCAGGAAAAGCCAAGCAGTTGGGTGACACCCCATCAAGATATTGCTGCTCATGGAAAGGGCAGACATTGTCTGGGGACATTCATGGGATTGTGAGATGGGATGAAGGAAAGGTCACCGCCAACTAGTCTTGCAGAGGGAGAAAACACAACCAGTTTTCCTCAAGTTTATGAAACTAAGCTTATGCATTTACCAACAGTCAAAAGTTACAGTAGCCCCAAACAACCTAAATTCCAATAGCAGATTGATTAGATATATATTGCAATGCCCTTACAGGAGAATACAGCCTTTAAAAATGATGTTTCGTTTGAGATGGAGAGATATTCACAATGTAGTTTTGAAAGGGAAAGGCAGAGCACAGTCTGTTTTGTGCAATAAATGTGTGTACATCTCTCTCCATCTCTATAAATCTGGAAAGATATACACCAAAATGGTAATAGTTTGTATCAGTAGGGATAGGACTACACCTGAAGTTTATCTCTTCTGATTTCTCCTAACCTGCTGGGTAGTATAATAGTGTAGTGATCAATTAGGGCCAGTCTCTTGGGTCCAAGTCCCAGCTCTGCCACTGCCTAGCTTGGCAACCTTGGGCAAATCCCTTAACACTTCTGAGCCTCAGTTCATGCATCAGTAAGTGGGGGTAATGGTTCTTCTTCTTCTTCTTCTTCTTCTTCTTCTTCTTCTTCTTCTTCTTCTTCTTTTTAATGTTTATTTATTTATTTTTTAATTTTTTTTTCAACGTTTATTTATTTTTGGGACAGAGAGAGACAGAGCATGAACGGGGGAGGGGCAGAGAGAGGGAGACACAGAATCGGAAACAGGCTCCAGGCTCTGAGCCATCAGCCCAGAGCCCGACGCGGGGCTCGAACCCACGGACCGCGAGATCGTGACCCGGCTGAAGTCGGACGCCTAACCGACTGCGCCACCCAGGCGCCCCTTAATGTTTATTTTTGAGAGAGTCAGAGTGAGCATGAGCTGGGAGAGGGGCAGATAGAGAAGGAGACACAGAATCCGAAGCAAGCTCCAGGCCCTGAGCTGTCAGCACAGAGCCCCAACTGTGAGTGAGATCATGACCTGAGCTGAAGTCGGATGCCCAACCGACTGAGCTACCTAGGCACCCCTTGGGGGTAAGTTCCTAACTCATAGAGTAGTTGTGTGTATTACATTAACTACTATTACATGCAAAGCTGTTAGCACCATGCCTATCGTAAACACTGAAAAATCTAGTTATTCTTGTGCAACTGAAAGGCTCAAAAGAAAATACGACTATTATATCAGACGTATTGGAAATAGGTGTCTTTTTTGGCCAAATAGCTGTGGTGGTCACCGATAAATGAACTATTATTAACATAAGCGATTTCCCGTTAACACTGGGAGACATCTGAGACTAAGACACAGAGTTCCTATTCTCCTGCAGCTTGCACACTAGCAGGGAAGACAGATGACAAACAGGTGGGGTGATCAGGAAGGCAGTGACATTCGAGGGCCGAGAGGCAACCAACCAAAGGCTGGTGAAGAGGAGGCAACCACGGAAAACAGGGAGTTCGAGGCCTTGCGTCAGGAAGTCCCGAAGGCAAAAGACTGCAGATGTGGCTGGAACGAAGGACAGTGTGGTATAGTCAGATGGAAAGCGCGGGCGCGCCATGGAGGACCTGAGGCAGGCCTGGGAGGGAGGTGGGCAGGAGACCACCCAGGCAAGACACTGCCCCTCAGGCGAGCCATAGCCTCCGTCTTTTTTGCAACATAGGAAAAATACTTTGCTTCGGAAGGTTGAAAAGATCAAAAGCATTGTCAGTGGCAGCGCTTTGCAAACGACTGTTTATAGTACCATTACATACACGACCATCGGAGAAACAGGGGCAAAGCTTAGCAGGGAACCAGCAGCGAGCCAGCCGCGCTGGCCCGCGCGTGCGCGGTGATCTGCCCGAGCCGGGGCGGCCGATGAGTGCAGGCCCCGCCTCCAACCGCGCGGCCAGGGTTCGCCTGCGGGTCCCTCCCACTTCCGCGGGCACCCAACCCTGCGTCGCCTGCGTGTTGACGTCAGGCGCGTGCCCCTGTCCGGCAGCCGAGGAGACCCCGCGCAGTGCTGCCAACGCCCCGGCGGAGAAGCTGAGGTGAGTGCGGGGCCCGAGGCTCCCCGCGGGAGCGGCTCCCCCACTGTCCCGTCCCCGCCGCGCGTCCCCCGGCTTCTCCCCGTCCGCGGGGGTACCCCGTCTTCTGGGATCCCGGGAACCCTGGGAGCGCGGGGCGCGGGAAGGGGTGCTCGGCTCGCGCGGCGCCGTCCGGGCGAGCGCGGGTCCGGGTTCTCTCCGGGAGCAGAGGGTAGAGGGTGGCGGCGGGGCAGGCGGGGGAGCCCGGCCGCGAGAGGTGCGCGGCCCGGGCGCGGGGTGCCGGCCTGATGGCGCGGGCGGGGCCGGGCTGTCACCGGGCAGCGGCGGAAGGAAGGGGTCACACCCATCCCGGCCTCCCGGGCTCCCCTCCCCCCCCGGTCCGGCTCCGCCGGCCCCGAGGGCGGGTGGGCGTCCGGCCGGCCGGGACCGCGTAGCAGCTCGCGGCCGCCGGTGGCTCGGGCTCTCGGGCCGGGTGTGCTCCCTGCGCCCGGGCTTGGACTTCCTGCTTCGCCGGGCGCCGCCGCGGACATTTTGCGGCGGGCGGGGGGAGGGGAGCGGAATCGCGAGCGCGGCGGGGAAGTGGCGGCCGGGGAGGGGGCGGCCAGCGGACCGCCCCGGGCTGTGCCTGCGACGCCCTTTCCTCCGCAGCCCCGCGGCCCGACTCCCCGTCCGGCGGGGCGGGCCTGGGAGCTGTTTCCCCAGGTTCCTTTATTCCGGCCTTAGGTTGAGTTCCTAGCACCATTTCCGTTTGCTTCTCCAACTCTCCCTGCTTATTCAGCTGAAGCTTCCCTTTCAGGGAGTTACCTAACCACCTCTCGAAACTGTCGTTCTGCCGCTTGCTTAATTCCTCTTATTAGGGTGAAATTTTCTTTGTTCGTTTGTTTTTTCCTCCCCTTTAAGTCTAAGAGAAATGCAGTGTGGAGGATTACGTCATCGCAATATAAGGGGTGAGAGTTTTAACTCCTACAAGTCAGGGACTCACCGAATGAAGACAGCGTTTTTGCAGCCTCGTTTGGGGCACTCAGTGGCATATCCTGCCAGCTTCCCGACGCATCATGTTCATAGATGGGGCTGTGAAATCTTTCGGCCGTCTCAAAGGCCTCTAAAAGCCGGGGAGGTTTGAAACCTCAAGATGTGAGCTTGTGCCAGAGAGTAAAGCGAAAGACAATACCGACAGCCACTTGTGTAGGCAGTAACTTTGAAGATCCTTTTATAGTCGAATGAAGGGATTTGTGGGAGCTTTTCTCTGGTCCAAAATGACTTCCAGGCTGTTTAACTTCTCCCACCTGACTTAACTGATGCACAGTACAGACCTAAGCCGGCTCACGTGCGCTTTTTTGTCGCCGAAAGCGAATCAGTTCATTTTACGCCTTACCTTTGCTTGCTAGACAATTTAATTTTGTAGTTAAAAACGAATTTTGGGTTTTTAACCAAAAAAACACTTAAGTACCATGTTCAGACTTTTGGGATCGCAGTATTTGTTCCCCAGAATATTAGGTACATCCCCAACTGTACGTCTTTCATTGATTACAGAGATACAGCACAGAAAAATGTTAGCATTGTAAAGCAAATGAGATCCCATTGTGTAATGCATTGTTATAAGGGTAGTTCTTGTTGGAACAAGTACTTTCCTATTGTTTCTTGTGTGTAGAGAGAACATTGCTTGTTAAGAAACACTTAAAAGAAGTGGTAGGTTTAAATCAACTTTTTGTGGTGTGTAGGTGTCGGAGAGGATTGAATGGGTACTGAACTTGGATCTTCTGAAACACTTTGTCATGTGGTATCTTGTTTTAAAAACACCTTCTGCTGCCTTATTTCTTGAGAATTCTACATTTAAGAAGTTTAAACATACATCAATTTGCATTTTTTTTAAATATAGGAAAATAGTTTGAATTTACAGTTAAAAATTTTTTTTTAATGTTTACTTATTTTTGAGAGAGAGAGAAAGAGAGCGTGAGCAGGGGGAGGGCAGAGGGAGAGGGAGGCACAGAATCCGAAGCAGGCTCCAGGCTCGGACCTGTCAGCACAGAGCCCGACGCGGGGCTCGAATCGCGGCTCGAACTCACGAACCGTGAGATCATGACCTGAGTCGAAGTCGGACGCTCAACCGACTGAGCCACCCAGGTGCCCCTGATTTTACAGTTTTTAGACAGAGATGAGAGATGGATAGTTACCTGAGTATTAAAAATGAGCTGTTTTCCAGTAATTTCTTCAAGAAATTAGGTATCACGTCCTCTTGAGATGTTTTTATATACTAATCAAAACCTATAGTTGGGACGCCTTGGTGGCTCAGTCGGTTAAGCGTCCGATTTCAGCTCAGGTTATGATCTCACCGTTTGTGGGTTTGAGCCCGTGTCCTGCTTTGCTGACAGCCCAGAGCCTGGAGCCTGCTTCGGATTCTGGGTCTCCCTCTTGCTCTCTGCCCCTCGCCTGCTTGTGCTCCGTTTCTGTCACTCAAAAATAAATAAAGATGTTTAAAAAAAACAATTAAAACAAAAAAATCTATACTCAGTTAAATCTAATTTTTTGGGAATCTAAGGCCATTGTTATAGCTAGGGTAGTCAGGGGGCTTAAACTTCAGTGAAATTCTTAAAGCCCACCAAGACCAAATCTTTATTTATTTATTTTTTGGCAATTTCAAGATTTGTTTTCTTCAGATACTTTTCCGTTTAGAACTTTATGGTCTATTAGAAAAGTACTTCTAGTTATGTTTAAGATGGTTACACTAATAAAATGTTTTGATCCAAAAGCTGTCACATTTGGAAAACTCTGAAGTGCAACTTACTGTGCCTGTCTGGGAGTGGTATTTATAGGTGTTCTTGGAAGTAAAAGTCAGATTGTACTTTTATTTGTAGATACATTTTAGATGCATTTATTTAGTGTTCTTAGGGTCTTTTTGAGAGGTCTATAAGGGCTTCCTCTGTGGGGGCAGGAGGGATTACTATTTTAACTTATGTCCCATAAATAGTTTTCACATATCCTCCTATATTAAAAGGCTTCACTCTAGGCTTTTATGATAACACCTCATTCAGTGTTCTCTTTCAAATCTTTTAGTGTCCCCAGTAGAATGTAAGTGACATGAGGGCAGGATTTGACCTGGCATGGTCACCCCTATATCCTTAGCACCTAGAATAGTGCCAGACATATACCAGATCTCAAGAAATGTTTGTCAAACAAGTGAATTTAAGATGTCTGAGGGTTAACATTTTCATTTTCTGCATATTCCATAGACTTGTTTACTGTGTTTCCTGAGACTTGTGCTTGGTCAGCCATATCCATGTTCGGGCCCATTGAAGTGATGATTACTAATCTGCTCTGGCTTGATCTTATCCATCTGTTTAGTCCAGTATCTTCTGCAGCTCTACTGTGCGGACTGTTCACCATTGCTTAGAAAGTTTTTTTCTAATGACCAGTTCTTACTTTTCTAAAAATTATTTAGACTTTAATGTTCGCTTCTTTTCTCTGTTTCTTTTGTTTGCATAGCAGCCTATTTTTGCCACTTTTTCCACTCTGCTCAACAGTATCAGATTCCTGGTCATGTTGTGCTTTGTCCCTTACCAGTTTCTACTTTTAGTTACTCATCCTTTCAGTCCAAAATATTTTTGCTAAAGCAATTTTCATTACTTGTTATTTCAGCTATGTGGGCTGCTGGTGCTATTATAAGTCCTGGATATCAAAACTCTTCTTCACTAGTTGCCCCTGGGACATTGGTCTCAAAATGCTTGTTGTGTGAAGTGAAACCAGGTGGTTTTTGTTGTTGTTGTTGTTGACTTGTTTATTTTTTTTATTTAAAACTTTTTTTTAAAGGGTTTCTTTTTAAGTAATTTCTGTACACAGCGTCGGGCTCGAACTCACAACCCCAAGATGAAGAGTTGCACACTCCTCCGACTGAGCCAGTCAGGTGCCCCATGAAACCAGGTGTTTTCTTCTAAAAAAAAATTTTAGAGAAATATTCTTGGATGTTTAGCTGTTATAAAGTCCAGAACATTTTCTAATATAGGAAAAAACTGTATTGTTAAGTCCTGGGATCCACTAATAATTGGCTGTCACCTCTGTTGCTTCCTCTGTTCTTTAACACTTGCGTTGTTTTTTTCAAAAGTAAGCCATTTTGATTTGCCATCTTAATTCTGCTGCTGTGTCTTCAGCTAGACTGCTAGTGTTATAATTAAAGGTCTAGACTCTGGAACTAGACTGCCTGGGTTCAAATCCAGGGTTATTAATTAATCCTGGGTTATTATCAAAGTGCAACCTAATGTCTTTGTGACTCAGGTTTACCTTCTGTAGAATAGGTCCAGTAATAATCCCTACCTCACAGAGTTGTTACCAGAATCAAATCAGTTAATCTGTGTGAAGTACTTAAGACAATTCCGTGGCACATACTGAGTGTTCTATAGGTGTTTGTTCTTGTCATTATTACAAGGTCTCTTAGGCTCCGTGTTTGAGAAGCTGAGTTTTCCCCCAAATCAATATTTTAATAGCCATCCCTCCCCCAGATTAATCTCATGAAACCATACAAATTATTATTACCATTTTTAAGTGTTTATTTTGAGAGAAAGAGAGCGAGAGGAAGTGCACCAGTGTGCACGACGAGCAGGGAAGGGGCAGAGAGAAGAATCCCAAGCAGGCTCTTGTGCTCACAGCCGATTCTGGGCTCTATCTCATGAACTGTGAGATCATGACCTGAGCCGAAATCAAGAGTTGGTTGCTCAACGGACTGAGCCACACAGGTGCCCCCAAACCATAAAAATTATTAAATGGAGATTGTTGACTCTTTTAAGTTTTTGTCCACTGTCTTAATCAGCGTGATGTAAACAAGGGTGTAAAGTTAAATACAGCGTGTGGACTATGGACCAGCAGCGTAAGATCAACCTGGAGCTCCATCCCAGTCCTACTGAATCAGAATCTGCATTTTAGCAAGATACCCACGTGATTTTTATGCACATTAAAGTTTGGAGCATCCTCTTTAGGACTGCTTGAGTGATATCTTAAGGGGTTCCAGAAACAGTGTAGCATGCTTTATTTCTGTTTTCCCCCTACTTAAGTATAGATTGGTTGCTTTTATTATTTTTTTGAAGTCTTTTTAAGTTTATTTATTTACTTTGAGAGAGAATGAGTGGGGGAGGGGCAGTGAGAGAGGGAGGGAGAAAATCCCAAGCAGGCTCTGCACTGCCAGCACAGAACCCCATGTGGGGCTTGAGCTCATGAAACCCTTGAGAGCATGACCTGAGCTGAAACCAAGAGTCAGATGCTTAACTGACTGAACCACCCAGAGGCCCCTGGTTTCTTTTATTTATTTTTGAAGTTTATGTATTTATTTTGAGAGAGAGAAAGTGAGAACGAGTGCCAGCAAGGGCGGGGCAGAGAGAGAGGGAGAGAAAATCCCAAGCAGAGCCTGGAGCCCGACTAGGGGCTCAATCCCACAACCGTGACCTGAACTGAGATCAAGAGTTGGATGCCTAAGCGACTGAACCACCCAGGGGCTCCTGAACAGGTTTCTCTTAGGCAGTGTACCAGAATTTATTGCAAGGATCGTAATCTTGAGAGTGAGTGAAACCTGTTTGGCTTTTAAAGAAATTATAGTTTCTTGCCTGTTGTGTAGAATCACCTTGTTTCTGTGCTCACTATCAACAGTTTAAAGTTTTTAAGTGCCATTGTCCACTTGGAAATAACTAAATCTTAAATTCTAGTTTGGTTTATCAATTACACTTTTGAACTCAAGAAATGAGGTTTTTTTTTGTTTTTTTTTTTTTATAATTTTTTTTTTTCAACGTTTATTTATTTTTGGGACAGAGAGAGACAGAGCATGAACGGGGGAGGGGCAGAGAGAGAGGGAGACGCAGAATCGGAAACAGGCTCCAGGCTCCGAGCCATCAGCCCAGAGCCTGACGCGGGGCTCGAACTCACGGACCGCGAGATCGTGACCTGGCTGAAGTCGGACGCTTAACCGACTGCGCCACCCAGGCGCCCCAAGAAATGAGGTTTTATTGAAAACATTGTAATGAAGAGCATATGATCAGGATAATTCATATAATTGTTGGTTTTGAAAACAGGTGAAATACAAAGTTGGCATTTAGCTGGTCAAATGTAAGAAATATTTTCTTTACTAAAATAAACCGTATCTTTAATCTCAAGGGAAAACATTAATAACTAAAATGTGGTCTTATTTAGTTGCCATCCTGGAAAAAATTAGTGCTTTTTTTAAAGGACTAGATGGAATTTTTCTCTAATAACTTTTCTTAAACTATATGCTGTAGGAGAAATTCACCAGCAGTATCCTTGTGTAGTGTATGCTTTACTGTAGTGTTTCCTAATTCTTTTCGAATCAAGGCAGACAGAAGTATTTGTGTGCCACACTGAATTGAATGAATGAGGCTGCTCTCGACTGGCTAGATCTGTTGCAGACCCTAGGGAGCTGGGGGAGCAGTGTCAGGCATACCTGTGTCCATTCTGTTTCACGTGGCAGTGTGAAACCATCTAGTGTTGGATTTTAAGCCACAGCCGACCTTTTCAGCTAAATACATTATCACTGTTGGCTGTTCCTTGTGGAAACTGAAGAGCTTGAGAACAGACCAAATGAAGAGCAGACGAAACCAGGGGGAGAGATGGAGGTAGAATGCAAGAATGCTGTGTTAATTTGCGTTAAGGAGTAGAAGAAGATAGGCTGTAGAAGAAAGCATAAGCAAGATTTCGGCTACAATCCATTTGTTTTGTTGATAGGCAGTTTAAGGATATTTGCAATTTTGGGGGCGCCGGGGTGGTTCAGTCCGTTGGGCGTCTGACTTCGGCTCAGGTCTTGGTCTTAAGGTTCATGGGTTCGAGCCCCGCGTTGGGCTCTTTGCTGACGGCTCAGAGCCTGGAGCCCGCATCGGATTCTGTGTCTCCCTCTCTCTCTGCCCCACCCCTGCTTGCTCTCGTCTCTCAAAAGTGAATAAACATTAAAAAAATTTAAAAAAAAGGTATATTTGTAATTTTGGTTTTCTTTTAAAATTTGTTTAAAAGCAGATGAGGAATGGGAAGTAGTTCAGTAAAGTTTCTTAATAAGCAATTGTTGTTACTCGTGATTTCAGGAATTTTCATTGTACAGCTTCACTGTAGCAGCTGGTATTTATTTCACTAGCTCTGTTATTTGAAAGCTTGATTTTAGAATTTTCTGAAGTGGAATTAAACCATTTATATATCACTAATTAATTTCCCAGAAAGCCATATTTCTATTGTGGAGTTTAAGATTAACATGTTTTAAATAAACTGTTAGATTTTAGGATGTAAATTTTCATTTATCAGATAACTAGGAAAAAGTGAATTCCTGTGACTATTAGAGTCTGGGGTTTAAATCAATATCTAATACCCTTATTTGTTTCAGAAAGTGTCCAGACAGTATAAATAGTACAAAATAAAAGCTATGGAAATGTTTGAATTATTTTAGGTCATAGTATTTATTTGCTGTGCTCACCACAGGCCCAAAGGGAATGTTAGATCATTCTGAGGGTTTGTGTTGTTTTCTAGTGTGTTTCAGAATACCTGAGAGATGTCTCCAGTGGGGGTGGCGTCAAGTTGGAAACCCTAGTTATTATATCCCCATCTTGGAAATTCATAATGTATATAAGTTTATTAAAGGTTCAGAGAAGTTAGTTGGGAGTCTGTTTAATTCAGTGTTTCTTGAACATGTTTGATGGAGCCTTTTTATTCCCCTCCTCCTCCCATGGAACATCCTTTAAAGTTTTGAGAAAATGAACTGGGAGATGTGTCCAGTGGCTTATTGTTCTCTATTAGATTCAAGGACTGTTGGTGTGGCCAAACAGTGCTTGCTATGGATAGAAAAATGAGAACACATTTCTTAAGTTCCTGGGGCAGGTGAACAGTGACGACTTCAACAGAGGCCATGGGTGATGTTCTTGCCCCACTCAGGATGTATTAAGCCCCACTCAAGAGGTGCTGCTTAGAAATTGCGGATGGGATTGAACTGAGCATGTTATATATACAGCACATCTTTGGGGACTCTGTGGACAAGTAACTCCATCTCAACTTAATGTTGGGACAAGGTTTTGGAACGGAGACACAGACCAATATTAGGGACCAGGGAAGTGATGTCCAATGGCTACAAGGGAAACTTCTGAAACAGGGTCACTTCCTCCTAGTTTGAGTATTGTATTGTTTTCCAGTATTCTGAAAAACTTGCAGTAATTTCAAAGCCAGCATTTTAATGTTCTGAAAGTCCCAGAATTCATTAACTGTTTTATTTGTGATCCAAAGAATTTTTTAAATTTTTAAATACTAAAAAAAAAATTTTTTTTTAACGTTTATTTATTATTGAGAGACAGAGAGAGACAGATGTGAGCAGGGGAGGGGCAGAGAGAGAGAGGGAGACACAGAATCCGAAACAGGCTCCAGGCTCTGAGCTGTCAGCACAGAGCCCGATGCGGGGCTCAAACTCACGAACGGTGAGATCATGACCCGAGCTGAAATCAGATGCTTAACCGACTGACCCATCCAGGCGCTCCAGTGATCCAAAGAATTTCTATGAAGTTTTTAAAAAATAATTTTTCACAGATATGAGAAGTTAGGATTTTAGGAGCTTGTACAGTAATCTGTACATTCTTTTGTATTTTACCATTTGACATTTCTTTTGCTTTCCCATCCTTGTCACATATACTGCAGATCTCTGCCCCCAAGAAACCCTCCCACCTCAGATCCTATCATTCATTCATTCATTCATTTATTTATAAATATAAAGTTTATTTATTTTGAGAGAGAGAGCATGAGTGGGGGAGGAGTGGAAAGGGTGTGTGTGTATGTGTGTGTGTGTGTGTGTGTGTGTGTGTGAGAGAGAGAGAGAGAGAGAGAGAGAGAGAATATCTCAAGCAGGCTCTGCACTGTTGGCACAGAGCCTGATGTGGGGCTCGAACCCACAAAATCGTGAGCTCATGATGTGAGCTGAAATCAAGAGTCTGACGCTCAACCGACTGAGCCACCCACGTGCCCCTATAGAGGTAGCTTTTAAATGTTTATTTTTATTTTTAAGAGAGAGTGCATGCCAGTGGGATAGGGGTAGAGAGAGAGAGGGAGAGAGAATCCCAAGCAGGTTCCTAGCTGTCAGCACAGAGCCTGATGCAGGGCTTAGTCTCGGGAGCCATGAGATCATGATCTGAGCTGAAACTAAGAGCTGGACGCTTAACTGACTGAGCCACCCAGGCATCCCCATAGAAGCAACTTTTAAAATAGAACCAGTCAATGGAATTTTATTTTATTTTCTTATTATTTTTTAATGTTTATTTTTGAGAGAGAGAGGGAGGGAGGGAGGGGCAGAGAGGGAGGGAGGGAGGGGCAGAGAGAGAGGGAGACACAGAATCCGAAGCAGGCTCCAGGCTCTGAGCTGTCAGCACAGAGCCTGACATGGGCTTGAACTCAGGAACCGCGAGATCATGACCTGAGCTGAAGTTGGAGATTTAACCAACTGAGCCACCCAGGTGCTCCTAGAACTAATCACTGATAAAGATTACTGAAGACCTAAATTCTAGAGATAATTTTTTTGGGATTTGGTGATTCATTCAGTTTTGTGATTCCTTAAGTTCATTATACACTACTTCAGTTAATTCAAATTTAAGTGGATTGTTCCAAAACTAGAGACATATTTTCATTATTTAAAACTACTGAGTGTAAGATGTGCATTAACTATTTCACTGTGGTATACTTGCAAACACAAAGTGATAATGTATAATTCTTAGAGATGCTGCTTTTTTAGTTTTTTTTTTTTTTCTGCCAGTTTATTTAAAAGAAAAAAATTTTTTTTAACGTTTTATTTATTTTTGAGACAGAGAGAGA